>NC_052620.1:18072164-18436030 GCF_016545825.1 Eucalyptus grandis
AAAAACAAAAGCCGACACCACCCAAGGGACATGCGGCTCCCCCACATGGCGCGGGAATTAAAATAAAGTTAATCTTATATGTATGAGTGAATAAAAGGATGTGGATCCTCTACTGCACAATTACCCCCAAAGTGGCATAATTCTCCACCCATGTCGAAAATGCAGATATTACCTGCTATTGATGTGTAATTTAGTTATATTACGGGGTTTTCTCAAATTATGTTAATTATTTATACCCTACCTGTAATAAATCACTTTTATAAATACGTATCATAAAACCTTAATCGGATTGAGCCATCATAAATACTCTTTTATTTTCTCTCTACTCTAAACATCAACACCTGCAAGGTTGGAGAGAAAAGCTATGGTAGATTGTTGCTTGTGCCAATTCTACACAAAATCACAAGGCTCTTAGGTTGTGGTATACGGCTATGATCAGATTCTTGGATTGTACTTTGATGATGAGTGCAAAACGGAAGAAGACAAAGACAGTAAATGTGTGTTTGGTAACATTTCTGTTCCTACGAACAGTTTTTTGAAATATTTCTTTTCTATTTTTGTTCTCGGGAATAGTTGCTAAGTATTTTAAGGTGTTTAGCAACTTTATAAAATTTGTATTCCTAAAATAAAAATATATTTGATATGACCCTAAATATTTTTGTGACCTAGAATTTCTTTTAATTTATTAATAATTTTATTTATTTTTCCTTTTTTCTTTCTTTTTTGTTTTTCTTCTCCTTCCTCTAACCGGTTGTCGGCCTTGGTCATGGTCAATCAGCGACCAACCAAACGAGGGCCACCAACCTCAGGGGAGCCTCGCTGGCCATCGGCTATGTTCCCTCAAGCCTTGCCATGGCCAAGTGAGAAATGCCAAGTCTCACCTGGCCACCGCAAGCGACACTGACCTCGTGATGGTCGAGCGAGGCTCGGCCTCGCCAAATTTGGGCTAGGTCGAGCCTCGCCTATCCACGACGAGGCTCAAGGGGGGCCTCGTCGGTGGCCAGCGAGCTTAGGGCGACCTTGTTGAGGGTCAGTGAGGCTCCGATGAATTCGTCTAGCCTCTTCTAGCCGGTCACTAGACAATTGGCTAGGGGAAGAAGAAAGGAAGAGAAAATGAAAGAAAAGAAAGGGAAGAAAGGAAGAGAAAAGAAAATTTTGTTTCTTGATTTGTTAGAAAATAAAAAATAATTTCATTTTTGTTTCTTGTTTCTGTTTTTAAATTTATTCTCCAGAATAAAAAATAATTAAATACGTTTGTATTTTATTTCTATTTGGAAAAGTAAAAGAATAGATATCATTGTTGTGAAGCGTTAGCAAAAAGCACCTAAATCATCCATGTTCATGAATCTGCAGAGTTCGGGTCAATTCTTTTTCACCTGAACAGGTCAGAATGTGGCGGTGCCTCGAGGGAGTGCATTCGTTCGATAAATGTATCCCGCGATACGAGGACGGCGTGGAAGGGAGGAAAGCCAAGTCGCGACCATGATGAAGCTAAATTCCAAAATCATCATCACCACTCTGCTCTGTTCGCGTGGCACAGTCCTCAGCGTTCTTTTATGGCCGAAGGAGGCCCCACCAAAAAGGCACAGCTGTATCAAACGTCCCTACTTCGCCAAAAAGCACCAAATCCAAAGTGCCAGCCAGCACAGAACATCCCAAAAAGCCACCTAACATTACACGCAAATCAAGGTCTCCCGCAGCTAAAGTAGAGATCGATCCCGCGTCCGCCTCACCAAATCATTCCATTTTCCTTCTCGTTGAAGAACAAGGAAACGAAAAGGAAATGAAAGTGGGAAACACAAGGCCTATCCAGGAGAACAAGCGCCACACCGGTTCAAGCAATATGATGGCATCACGTCAGTTATCTAACATCACCTCTCAAACTCGATTTCGATGAATGAGCGAATAGAATAGTATTTTTCAATTTCAATTGACATCTCTTGAGTTTCCACTATTGATGAATGTAATCGTGTCAAGCTAAGATCTATTGTACTCTATCGTAAGGTTGAAGCTTAACTTTCCATTCAGGCAAATTTAAAGTGAGACAGTTAAAGCATCAAACTTGGAAAAGGGAAACTTCGCGTGTGTGTAAATGATAGTGAGAAACACGTAGTGTGATAAAGCAAGGAATAACAATCAATTGCCATAAAGTGAATCAAAAGAAGGAAACACCCTTTAGAAGCGAGACAAAATTATAAAAAGATATATCTTAATATATACGTTTATTGTGACACATCTAACATGAACTTTTCTTTTTATAATATAAAAAAATCTCAAACTTATACTTATATAACATATTTACTCTCTGTCAAGGTTTCGTCAATGATAATAGAAAAAAAGCAGTATTGACATGACACATATGTGACTTAAGTGAACTAAAAATGATATTTATTTTGATTGAAAAATCATTTCACAAGACTTTGATAGAGGGGACATGCATCACATGAATATAAATTTGAAGTTTTTGATGTCACAATAAAATGTTAAAGGCAATTACGTTAACTATAACTTATAGTTGAGGTCCTCAATATCATAAATAAAATCATAATAAATTTGTTACAATGGTTATAGTTTAGGGTTTTATGTTATTTTTTTCTTCTTTAGAAAAGAATGAAACACACCCCCTTTACTTTTTCTTATGCACCGAGTGAGACTGCGAAGTACTCGTTGCTAAGAAGGCAAACTCGTTCAACAAAAATTCGGGAGGCAATTTGATTAATTAGTCGAACAGTATCATTTGTCACTTGGTCAATGATAATTCTTCATTGAATAAATTACAGAAAAAATAAAGTAGTCCTATGACAATCATTACGAAAAAATCATAGGAGCCCTGTCGAATCACATGAGAACCGTTGTAGTCGCACTAACCGAGCTATGAAAATTTCGCGATCCAACATTTTATGACAAGATCTATTATTCACCTATAAGAAAATAAATTCTGCGCCAATTTGCCACCCGGCATCACATTCACATGCACCTCCTGCGCCAAGTGGGCCCCCGGCCAGACTGTGTTGCCCGCCCCGTTTCGCTCTCGCGAATTTCGTTTGATTCCGTCCCGTTGTGGGCCCCCCTAATTTATTGGAACCTTCTTTCCTCCTTTTCGATCTAACGGCTACGACCGGCCCCACACACGCGCTTGGGCCCCACCGCCCTCCCAACGGCCCAGATTTCATTAGCCCATCAAATCACCGCATCGGGCCTATTTATGCTTTGTGATCGACACTCTCACTCCCATCTCTCTCTCTCTCTCTCTAGCTCTCAAGCGATGGATCAGAAAAGCGCAATCACGCTCGCTTTACTCTGCATCGTTCTCGCCGGCGTCGGTGGCCAGTCTCCGGCATCCGCGCCGACGAGGTCTCCGGCGACACCCGCGCCTGCAGCTGCGCCGGTCTCCGCCCCGCCGGCTAAGTCGCCCGCGAAGGCCACGTCGCCCGCTCCCGTAGCTTCGCCGCCGGCTTCAACCCCGACGGCGGCGGCTCCTTCCCCTCCGAAGAAGGCGGCGGCGCCGGCTCCTGTCGCCACCCCGGCTTCCCCGCCGACGGTCGAAGCTCCGGCCAGCTCTCCTCCAGCTACCGCGCCGGTCAGTTCCCCGCCATTGCCTTCTCCGGCCACATCGCCTTCGGCGTCTTCGCCGACGACTGCTCCGGAGAGCTCTCCTCCGGCTCCGGTGGAGGTTCCCGCACCGGCTCCGAGCAAGAAGAAGTCTAAGAAGCACGTGTCGCCAGCTCCGGCGCCGGCATTGGACAGTCCGCCCGCGCCGCCGGCGGAAGCCCCAGGGCCGAGCGAAGACGCGACCTCCCCATCACCATCATTGGCCGATGAGGTAACGACCTTGCTGTTCTCGTGCAGCGCTCGTACTGTTCACTTCTTTGTTTCTATTTTGAGGTCTTTTTGCCTGCTAAATTTTCCTATTCCTTTATACTTCAATGATCTTACTTATATTAAAAGTTTTGTTGCAATTAATTAGATCTTTGCCATTAAATAAATATTTTATCACATTGAGAGCTTCTTGTTAGGCATATTTATATAAGAAATATTCAAGTTTCAAGATATTGATTACATATCCGCATTCTGCAAAGAATTTCATAATTAAAACTGTTCTATATATCCTATTTTATTTAGTTAATCACTGGAGCAATTATAATTTGGAAGTTGGCGCACAACTATACAAGTGAATGTATGGAAAACCTAAGGCCAACATATCTATGCATTACATTAGCTTGCGAATTCACAAGAAGCATTTTTGAGGATATTATTTTACAAACTGTAAAGTTAAATAGGCATCATCAGGAGTGGAAATCGAATTTTTCTAGAAAAATTATAGGTCTTTTCAAAGTGTCAGTTGCCAGGCGTGTTCTACAGTACCTTCAATTATTAGACATGTTTTAATATAAACTAGTTAAATTTCGAAACATTTATCACAACATAACATGAAAAGAATAAATACTAAAATTACCAAATTTTCTTAATTATTAATGAATACATTCAAATCACTCCATCATGAAATTCGAGATAAAAAAAATCTAGGTTAATGGAATTTTCGAAAAATGATTAAGCATATTTTATAATTATATATTATTCAATTGTCAAAATATTAGTACTACATATCACAAATACAATAACTATATCAATAAAATTTAATATGATGTGTTGGCTTCCAATTATGGTTGGAATCTAAAGGACAGAGGTGAACTGGCTTCCCGTGCTTCGTGCCGACGCGGAAACTTTGGCTTTTTCTCACCAGAAGCATAATGACACTTTGCTTAGCCAGTCAGCTCTTGTCCAAACTAAATATTCGACCCTATTTAAAATAAAAAAAATGCAATTGTATCCCTGAAAAATATATTTTCTCCCATATTTTGTTTCTCTCTGTCTCTGTATTTCGATATACCCAATTTTATCCGACACTAATTTTTCGAAATTCGGACTGTATGGTATGGCAGAGTGGAGCAGAAACTGCGAGGAGTGTGAAGGCATTAGTGTCGGGGTTGGCGCTGGGATGGGCTGCGCTTGGATTGATTCTCTAGAGACGTTGCCATTTTACAATTCGATTTATATGTTAGTGATCTGATGTTGTTGCTGTGTATGATATGAAGATTGGCCTCACATTCTACATTATTTATTTATTATATGTCATATGAGTGCTTCCTTAATCCACGTCTGTACAGTAATCGCTTAATTTCTTTCAACTAAGACGAATTTATGAATCGATTCGGGCAAAATTGTGGCCTAGTCATGTCGCGTGTTGGGTATTAGGATGTGGCTTCCCATGTCCCGTTTAAAGTTTGTTGCACCACCAAATAAACTCGTATTGAAGATCGGGCTTTGCATAACATCATAAGGTGACCACACGAGTGTAATTAGAGAAAGTGACCCGAATTCAAGTATGGACGATAGGAACTAAGGGGAGTTGCTGGCGGTGTTTTAAGAGGGTTGTAATTGCTTGTTCGGAAAACAATGCTCAAATTGGTGGGATGTGTTGTATTGGATTCATGAGGTTTGAGTGCTTGAGAGAGAGACTACAGTGTGATGGGATGATGTGATTGACAAAACAATTTTTCTTATGTTGCCCAATCCTTTTGCGACACCAATGGGGCCTCGGTCTAGATGATAAAGGGAGTTAACTTCTCCCCTTGTGGGTTTTTGTTCAAGTTGTGTTAAATGCACTCTGGAAATAAAATTATGAATGCATATATGTAAAGGATTGTACTTTAAAGATCGTATTAGATGGACCAATAGATGCTCACAAAAAGTGATCCGTACATCATATAACCCACTTTACCCAAAAAAAAAAAAAAAAAAAATATTGTTGCAACTTTTTAGGGCGACTACTTCACGTTATGGTAAATTTGGATGTCTTTTTGGCCACCATCCACATTATACAATAAATGCAATATGCAACGTCTTTCAATATCCTTATTAACAATCTCACCAAAATAATATAGATGACACGATGAAAGCATATATTAATAGCATGGAAGACTAAGATGTTTTTTCTCATAACATGGGACATCCTTTCCTTCTACTTAAGAAAGTATCTTAGATGATTGTTGAATTAGTGAAGTGACATGACGCGATGCGACGTAACTATATGATTTAAATACTCGCATGGCATATAACCACCTTCTCTTTTGAATTTAAAAAAGACTCAACTCTCATTGGCTTGTCTCTCTACATCACTAACTTGTCACATAACAACAACATGAGGTATCATCTTTCTTTCTTTTTTTTTTCTTTTTTAAATTGACCAATTCATATGAATACATGCAAGCAACCTCATTTATGTGTAGGTTCTACATGCAAGGTGAAGGCTATGGCCGCCCGGTTAGAGACATTATTCAAATATGATATTGTCGCATCCAAATTAAATCACCTAATAAATGATCTACCCCTCAGAATTTTTCTTTTTTCTATAACCAATGTATTCGACCTCATAACTCAACTAATCTCCATGGATACACATGCAAACTGCAACATCTGCATGCATCGAATAAGGTTTCGTTCACAGATAGTAGATATGGCTCTCAAGGTTAATATGATGTAGAATTTGTCAAACCTGAACCAAGTATTTAACCATTCATTGAATGCCTTAGACACAGACAAAACTTGCAACTCTAGTATATAAGAAATAGAAGGGACTAGAGTGTATTATTGAATCTTTTGGACAAAATATATATGATTTTTTATTTATGGATTTTTATTAGATCCATTGCCAATGTGATAAATAACTTGCATGTTCCCGTTGAATTGTTGACATGTGAAGTGATTTGATTATAAAATAATTTCAAATACACATGTCACTTATCCAATTGTGACACTTGTAAACTTTTTATTATGCCGGCAATAGATTTAACAATACTCCATTTTTTATTGGTAATTCTTATTGGTGTTTGTACAAGATAAATTTTTATATTTTTTGGTTATGATATGGACCATCTTGATATAGCAAAAAGGGGGGGAGGGCTTAGGATGAGATTTCACGTCCATTGAAGCCCATATAAGCCACCACCTCATATAGATCCATGTGCGTCCACAGTGGACTGAGGTCCATCAACAGGGAATTTAGCCCGTATCTCAGAAGAAATGCTCGGCAGCCAAAGATTTAGGATTTTGAAATTGGAGGTACCTCCATTAGAGATGATCGTTCGGCGGGCTTGAAAATTGGGCCTAACATTTAAAAGATCTTATAAATTCTAATAATTAGTTGTAAATTTAAATTGTTGATACGATATAAAGAAGTTATACATCTATACATGGAAAGAGAAAAATATTTTAAGATTTGAACATTTTCAGTAAGATTACTTATGCATTAAAAAAATTCAAATTTGAAAATTTGAAATACACGAGAAATGAAATAAAAATTTTCAATGGTGCTTTTATTTATTAATAGAATATTTATAAAATAACTGATTGAGGCTTAATACGTTAAAAATAGGAGACTCTATTTATTTTATAAAATAAGATATGTGTGTTGTGTTGGGGGGGGGGGGGTTGTTTTACTAAAAAGTTGAAATGTCATTTAAAATATGATAAATCAAATTGAATTGACAAATGTTGTGCAATTGATTTTGGACGGAAAAGTTAAGGGTTGGAAATTAAAGTGCATGTACTTAAACGGAAGGTTGCAAGAACGTGAATGGTATTTAAAACTGGAAGGCTGCTGGAAATGTAAATTTAAGAGGACAGAAAGACAAACATGCATAAATTGTGCTGTCATTGATTATATGTGTGCGTTTTTTCCACAAACATTACAGCGTAGGCTTTTTATATCCTACTAACAGCATGTATTACAAATGATTTCGGATTGTGAATTCATATGCAACATCTTAATCCTATATGCAATTGTCAATAAGAAGTCACAAGCTCTTGACTGCAACAATATTTCCTATGTTGCCCAATCCTTTCGCGATGGAGCCTCGGTCTAAATAATAAAGGGAGTTAACTTCTCTCCTTGTGGGTTTTTTGTTCAAGTCGTGTTAAAAGCACTTCGAAAGTAAAATCATGAATGCATCATATCCATGTGGAGGATTATACTTTTAAGATGGCATGTTGTAGACCAATCGATGTGCATGAAAACTGATGTGTACGTCATATAATCCACTTTACCAAAAAATAAAAAATAATCGTTTCAACTTCTTAAGGTCTTCACGTTATGCCAAATCTGGGTGTCTTTTTTGCCACCATCCATATAATACAATAGATGCAATATGCAACGTCCTTCTTCCGATATTCTTATCAACAATCTAAACAAAATAATATGGATGACATGGTGAAAGCATATATTAAGGTAACCACTTCAAATTATGCCAAATTTGGGTGTCTTTTTTGCCACCATCCATATATGCAATATGCAACGTCTTTCTTCCAATATCCTTATCAACAACCTAAGCAAAATAATATTGATGACTGTCGCGACCTCCCCGAAGTAGGTTGGACTACCTAGGGTTTGACTAATGGATTACTAAACCTAAACTTAACTCGGGCTTTCCCAAACCCATACCAATTTGCAACTTAGGTTCAAGTTCTTAACATGCAAATGCTTTTTCAATTAGGAGTCCCCACTAATCTATTTTTGATGGGTCGATTAGAAATCCAAAGTAACGGGAGATTTACTTTACTTTTGCGAACCAAAGATGTAAGTTCAGGAACTTGGTTACGCTAGATTTCTCTAATGCCGTTTCGGTACCTTTCTATTTTATTATGAAAAAAAAGTTTTGCAAACAACTTAAATTGATTTTAATTTACTTCCCTAACATGTGAGGTGATGATCTTGCGGATGCACAAACCATCAATTTAACACCCAAGAAAGCAATGAATATATTATGGGACTTATTTTGTAACAACGAAAGCATCTGCAATGTTAGCTCAAAATTCACATCAAAAGCCCTAAATGTGATTCACAATCACTCAATTTTTTTTTAGAATTTTTTTCTTGTTTAATGAAATCTAATCTACATGCAATGCAGTTTAACCAAATGACCTAATTCTAATGACGGGTAATGTCTAATTAAATGGACCTAGCAACAATCACTAAATAACATGCATTTCATGAACCTAATTCTATATGACATGCGCATGATTTTTTTGTATTTTTTTTTATAAAAAATTGTAATTAAAAATTGCTAAAAAAATAAAAATCTAACTAAAGCGAGATATTATCTCTTAGGAAATAGACTAATCTGAATCCTATCTTAACTTAGACATCTATCTTGACATGCAATTTAATTCAAAGATATTATCTAACCTAGATACCATCTAAACATGCATTCTAATATAATCAGAAAAGAATCTAACTATTCTATCATGCAATTCTATCCAGGAAATTAATTCTAATCTACATGATATGCAAATGCAATCTTTTTTGTATTTTTGTATTTTTTTTGTGACCCAGGGAATCCTGTACAGCTGGCAGCCAACGAGTAAACCTTGGGGTGATGCTAAGAAAACCACCACCCCAACGCCACGGGTAAGTCCACAAATGACGACGCTGGGATTCAAACTTGTCCCCGTCGTGAAGAGGACAAAGCCTGAACCAACGCCGCCACCACATGGGGTGGTATCTTTTTTCTTTTTTTTTTGGGATAAATAGAGTAATTAAAAGATAAGCACCAAATCATTCACGGTCATCAAAGACATTATCCATTGTTCCAATTAGGAAACAATATCTAATCAATTTGATTATTTCACTAATAAAATTGATCAATTGATCTTAAGTCTTAAAGATTAAGATATCAATTTTATTCCCATGTGATTTATTATTCCATTTAAAGCCCTTATAGATGGAGTAAAAAAATCCCTGTGCAGTTGCGAATTAGGTGTACATCGGGGATTTCAATCATACATCAAGAAATATTTCAAGTAAAGAAACAAAATATTTAAAAATAAAATAGAAAAAACTACCTAATTTGAATTTTGGCTTCCAAATTGAGCTTGGCGAACATCAACAACTAGTTACCCACAAGGGAGGCTCGGCGTGATGTCACGGGGATGAGTCACTGTGATGGTGAGCAGCTGAGGGTGGTGGATTGCTGTCAGTCGGAGGTCCAGTGAGGGGGGAGTAGGCTTCTGAGTGTCGAAGATAAGCGAAGGCGTGATCGTTGGACGCCAAGTGGAGTTGCTGTGGTGGCAAGCAGGCGGGGGTGTCGGACGCCGGGCAGAGGGGCGGTGGTGCCCGAGCAGAGCTGCTGCGAGCAAGGCGAACAGCAGACGTGAGTGGCAAGTGGGTTGCGGGCCGACGCAGGCTGCAAGTGAGGCAAACGGCGGATGTAGCGATGCGCAAGCGGGAGGAGACGTCGGGTCGTTGCGGGCGGAGCGGTGGTGACCGATGAGGGAGTGATGGCTTCACGGGGGACGAGTGGGCAAAGGCGTCGGGCGCGGTGGGCTTTGGCTACCAAGCAGTGTTAACATGGCAAGCAGGGACCAAGCTCCGGCTATTGGGCGGTGACTGGCACAGGGGACGAGCGAGGGTGCTTGTGTGGTAGTCGGCGCAGGGGTTCGGTGGTTGCGGAGGCGCAGTGGATCAGGCGACGAGGGGCTCAGCGAAGAAGAAGAACAATAACTTTGCTTTTCTTTTTTCTTTTTCCTTTTTTTTTTTTCTCTCTCACCTTTGTTGGCCTCATGTCTCCCTCATGAGAAAATATTGGCTGCAGCTCTAACTCTAGCGTGGCTTCCTCCGAGTCCATTCATCGGGCAACGCTTGTCACCCGGCAGCCACGCTGGAGTCCAAGCTTGTCCTTTTTATTTTCGAAAAGGAGCGCAGCAAAATTGATGAAAACTCGAGTTCTTTCTTCTCCTACATGTCTTGTCTTGTCCTACTATTCTGCAAGGAAATATTTAGTGGAGCCCTTCACATCTTCATATCTCATTCCCACGAAAATTTTGAATTCCATCAAGAACTCTCTCTCCCTCTCTCCATTGAATTGAACTCTTCTATTCTTTGTTTTTCCTTCGACGAATGAGGGAGGCCACCGTGGCCGCTATCCGCTTGAATCTCTAGCTTTTGTGCTCGGCGGGTGCGGGTGGTGAGGGTGGTCTTTGGCTATTTCAAGCTCGGTGGTGAGCCTGTCGAGATTCTTGGTGCGCTCCATTGTCGCTTTACTCTTTTCTCTTCCTCCAATGGATGAGGGAGGCCGTCTTCCGACGAACCATGCTGCCTTGAATCTCTGGCTTTTGTGCTTGGTGGGTGCAGGTGGTGAGGGTGGTCTCGGCTATTACGAGCTCAGTGGTGAGCTTGTCAAGATCCTCGTTGGAGAGTGTGAATGAAGTGGTGTTGAACGCTCCATTGCCGCTTTACTCTTTACTCTTCCTCCGACGGATGAGGGAGGCTGCGGTCCGACGAACCATGCTGCCTTGAATCTCTGGCTTTTGTGCTAGGCAGGTGCAGGTGGTGAGCAGGGTCTCGGCTATTTCGAGCTCAGTGGCGAGCCCGTCCAGATCCTTTTCTTTTGAACGTAAGTGTTAAGTTTCTTTCTTCCTTTATTATTGCCATAAAAGGGTGTTGCATGTATTTGCCAGTAATGATGCTGCATGTATTTGCATGTTCAGATACTGAGGGTCGTGCACGAATCCGCCCACGCATGGCAGAGCACGGTCTGCATTCCGATTGTGGAGTGGGTGAGCAAGTGAGCAGCAACCAGCAGCTCGATCTCATCTGCTGCTTCCCTCTCCACCAGCTGGGTCGCGTCGCCCTTTTCATCTGGACCTTCCTCTGCATGCCTCCGCCCAACTCCAACTATTACTCCTACATTTTCGACAACTCCTCCGACTTCGATGATGACGATAGCAGCAGCAGCAGAGAAACCGCCGTCTTTTACGACGACTACAGCTACGACTCGCATTCCGATTGATTGATCCAAGTGGGTTTCCTGTATAGTAACTTCCTCACCACCCAATCCTTGTTTTTGGGTTGGTTTATGTTTTGTGTCTCTTTTCTGTTATACAAATAGTTTCTACGTTTTCTCTATTTCGTTCTTCTTGTCAAGTTTTTTTTTTTTCTTGGGGAGGCTCGGTGGAGATTTATTGTATTTATAGTGTTTTATTAATATATATGGCATATGGGTTTTCATTCTTGTTTCTCTATGATTTCATTTATCTTGGTGAGCGACTGGATTGAATGGAGTTCGGTTAATTTGGGATTAGAGGTGAATATATCGAGTTTGGTTTTTCAATATTGATCTTGCTGATAATTACCTGTCTAGATTGGTGAAATTGGCTGATCTTATCTCATGCATTGCCTTACAGGGCATATAATAAGAACCACAATTAGTGGTCAAAATGGTCAATCTAGGCTGGTTTGAGGGAATGAGGCTCAAATTGTCACGAACCTCCTGGAAGCACCCCTTCCTCTCTCCAAGGAATAGTAATTTTAGTAGAACCCTACTCAAAATAGAATGTAACATAATAAAATAAATGAATGATTAATATAATAAAAAATTTCATAGAACACATGCTCCATTCTCCACGTCATCGAGAAACTAGCAATGGTATGTCCAAGTTATTCATCCATGACTCAAGTTTTGATTTGCGCTTTATCTGATCAATGAAGTAAGGAAAATAATTTATCACTCGGGATTTACTTATGTTTAGTCACATGAAGCGAACTTTGCAGTTTAAGTGACTTATAGTGTCGTGTGAGGCTCACATAGATGAAGTGCAATATGAATGATTTTCGGACAGTCTTCTGGTAAATGATGTTCTTTTCTTTGTTAGAGAAAAACTCATAGATAGGTTGTATGTACCTACTTTTACCTATCTAAGTTTTTTTATTGGATCAAAAAAGTCTAGAGGCAACTAAAGTAAGACTCGGATACACCATACATGTTCTCTTGAATGCTATATCTAATGCAACTCATATGGCGATATCATCTTGGCAGGTATAATTTGGGTACAAATTTCCACGTACAAATTTATCGAATGGCAAAATCACAGGTAATTCATCAATAATACTATGTAAAACATATTTTGCTTTCTTAAGTAGCGAATGGGATTTTATTTTGCCTGTAAAAGCACAATGTTAATTATTTTTTGTTATTTTAATTGTAGCATGAATATTCCCATCTTTCACATGTAGTACGTGATATGAAAAAGGAATTTGAATTTTGTAGTAGGAATGGTGTTTTCAAATGAACTTGAAGCATATTATAAATATGCGGCATATGCAATCGGCAAAGGATTTGGAGTGAGGAAGGGTAATATGTTTAGAAATAATAAAGGAGAACTAACTTAACGAACCTTTGCATGTAATTGTGAGGGATATTCTGACAGCTCAAATGGTAAAGAAAAGAAATATCAGAGATATGAAGTTAAATGTGACTGTTTTACTCATCAAATTTAAGGTTGATAATGGTATCTATGAAGTCATAGAGAGTGTTTCTAAGCATAACCATCCATTTATTCCAGAAGATCAAAATCATTTGATTATATGTGGAAGAATGATATCCAATACTTGCAAAAGTGTTTTAGTTGATATGACTAAAGTTGGTATTGGAGGGACTACAACATATAAGTTTTTAGCAAATGAAGCTGGAGGAAGCCAAAACTTGGGTTTTAATTTGCATGATTGTCAGAATTATTTGCAGACAAAAAGATCTGAGGTTGTAAGTGGGGGAGATTGTCAAAATCTTCTAAATCATTTTCATTGCATGCAAATACAAAATCCAATGTTTTCCTATGTTGTACAGGTTGATCAAGATGGTAGATTGACAAATTTGTTTTGAAGAGATAGCTGTACAAATTTGATTACGATTGTTTTGGTGATGTCCTAGTATTTAATAATACATATCGGACCAACAAATATGAAATGATATGTGCACATTTTATTGGGATTAATCACCATTTGAAGAATACTCTATTCGGGTGTGCATTTTTTATGGACGAGATTGCATAATCATTTATTTGGTTATTTAAGGCGTTTTTGAAGTCTATGGGAAATAAGGCTCCAAAAACAATGTTTACCGATCAAGACGTAGCCATGGCAAAAGCCATTAAAATAGTGTTTCCAAATACACAACACCATTTATGCACTTGGCACATCGGGAAAAATGCCAATAAAAACATCCCGCATCTTTACAATAATCAGGGTTTTAAGGATAAATATTTCTTGAGGCTTATGTATAGATGCAGATCAGAAGATGAATTTGAATCCAGTTGGAATGAAATGGAAGAGGAGTGGCATACTGAGAATAACAATTGGCTTCGGAGATTATACGACATTAGACATAAATGGAGTTTAACTTTTGGTCGTGATACATTTACTTGTGGTATAACATCAAGCCAAAAGAGTGAGAGCACCAATAATGTCTTTCAACGTATGGCTTAGAAGACATCACATCTTATAGAATTTGTCCACTACTAGGAAGAACAACTAAAGCACATAAGAAAAGTGGAAAGTCAAGATGATTATGCCTCGCGTGGGAAACCCAAATTATAGGTTTCGAGTAATGGGATCTTGGACCATGTCGCTTCAGTGTATACACGCACCATTTTTAACAAGTTCAATGCAAAATTTTTGGAAATTCTCTCTGAGCATATTTCAAGTGTTACATTTGATGGATCGATTTATTTATATACTCTGAAGTGTATGGAAAATTGACGTGAAAATATTGTCAGATTTGACCCTACAAACTTTTCAGTCTCTTGTAAATGCAAATTATTTGAAGCGAAAGGATGGTTGCATCATGCCTTGAAAGTGTTGATTGAGAATATGTTGATTATGAGCATTCCATCTGCTTATATTTTGAAAATATGGACTAAATGGGTCAAACAAGGGATTATAGGTGATGAATCTCATCCGATGTCACCGGGTTCATCTAAATTTAATCAATTTTCCACACTAATGCAATAATCTTTTGAATTTATGAGTTTGGGAGTCCAAAGCGTAAACACTATGGGAATAGTGTCGAAGAACATGGAAAATGCGAAGGCTAAACTATTATCATACCAATCAAGTGTGATTATGACTGATGATGCTAGTAATGATCATAATGAGGCCTCTTTGTGCAATGTATCGGTATTGGATCCCTTCAAAGAAAAGGAAAGAGAATAGCTTATGGATAGCTTAAAAGTTCAAGTAAGAAGAAAAAAATATAAGAAAGGAACACCCCAATGCGAATAGAAAGTCAATGTGAATGACATTATTTCAGTGAAATTTTTCGCTTATGTTACATGATGTTGATTAATATATTTATTACTTTGTAATGTAGAGTTGACTGTCCAAGCAACACCTGATGATACTCATTTTCCAAATATTTCTAGCAATTCAAATCAGTTTCTACATGCTTTTTATCCTAGCGACATTGGTGGTCCAACAGTAAATTTAAATTTTCATAAGTATGTATATTGCTCTTAGTCCTCCATTTGTATTTACATGTAACTATTTTGGTCAATTTTTACATAGATGCAATGGCCACCATACATTATGCCACCAGGAACTATGAGTGGATTTTGTTAATTCCCTAATTAGGTACTTAATAATTTAGTGTATTAATTTAGTTATGATAGATTGTGCCTTTCTACAACTATATAAAAAAAAAAAGTCATCCTTTGCAAAAGTTACAACCATCACAATAATCTAATTATATTATGCTAATGGAGTCATTTATTATATATAGATGCAATCACCATACATCATGCCGCCGGGGATTATGAATATATTTTCACAATTTACTAATTAGGTGTTTAATATGAAACCATATTTAATCTTAGTGTTATTTCATCTTTTTGTTAGTATTGTAATATTGTCAATGGTTTCTTCTAAATAGATGTTGGAGTACCATAATATATCTCATGAACCTATTTTGAATCAGGTACGACTTGCCTTGCGTTTTGTCTCATAAGATAAAAATAAATTGGTTATTCATTTGTATAGGAGTCATCAAACACTTTTCAACATCTTGGGGTGAATGAATTGAACAATTATGAATAAGCGTGTATCAATTCGTCGAAGTAGTCATTTCATGCAGAAAACCAAAGAGGTGTTTCTTGAGCACTTGCCAGTTCTACAAGAGCTTCTTTTTTGTATGCTTAGGTGCGACATATTTCTTGAATTTGCTAGTTTAATGTCTTTTACCCCCTAAGTAGTATTACTTGAGAATCCCACTGGTTGTCTCACATTTTTCAAACAATGTAGAAATATGGCAACATCACATTTAATTATTTTTTCTATATTTACTAATTGTTCACCGGTTTTGGTGGTAACAAAGGCGAGAGGACTTGACGAGGTTACACTAGACAGTTGTATATGCACATCTTCAAGTCCAAATGGTAGCAATGCACCAATACTAGGCCTTCATGTTGCAACAATTCAACGCAAATGATGAAGATCAACCCAAAGATGCAACAACCATTTCGATGACAAAACTTGATGCTGGAGAATTAGTTCAACAATTCTTTCATAGTCTCATCCTTTCGAGATTATAGCAGACTTTGGCCTCACTGTCGCTGCTTATTTCATTTGCGTTGCATCGATAATTGGATACCCAAGCAAAGGTCTTGGCCTTTATGTAGAAGTCCCATAGTTCAAGAGAATTAATCTGGTCATGTATCTTTCATTTCATTTCTTTCATTTCTTAGTCTATTGTGATATTGCAAAACTCTGCTCAATATGCTATAAGAGAGCTTTTGCCTTCAAAATACAACACTTGTAAACATATCCAAACAAAAGTGAGAAGCTACATGGGATGTACTATATTTCTCTCTCACGTAATGCCTCTTCGTTGAAAGAAATGGCTTTATAATAAATAAAGCTTCAAGTTTTCTAATCTAATAAGGTGTTTCTTTTTTCTATATTATGATGCCATTATCTATGTTGGTTGATTTGCGACAACCCGTGCTTCAATTTTTTGTCATTGTGAAATGTCATAAGTAGTTGCACTACAAAACCGATTCCAAAACGTCAAAGATGTCAAGGGGAGGAGCCAAAAATTTCCAAAAACAGGGACATTATCTTTGCAAAGGGCTATAGCAACTCCCAAGTTTCTCAAAACCACCACCTTAAGGTGGGTAGCTATTAGATATGTTGCTATCATATTAGCTTTATTCTTAAAAAGAAAGCATTGTTCCTTAGGTTAGACATAAATTGCAATTAGGGAGAATCACATATTTTTATATGCCTTACTTCTTCACAATGAACTAGCATCAATAAATATAACATTAGATACCTGATGCGGGTGCATCCAACGTAGCTCCATCAACCAACTCAGAACCATCGATGCTTATCCAAGCCAGTAAAGAAGTTGGGCATTATGTTCTTCGATGGATCATTTTTGAGTGAATAATGTTAATTACTTATCGGTACTTTGTGGTATATCGATAGGTATCAATGGAAGGCCATTTTAGATGTCTTGTATAACCAAGTGATGAAGTTTCAGGAGGATTATTTTCTGGTCAAGGGAGGAGCTCGAATTCTAGGAAGGCTAAAGGTTCACGAATGCGGTTCAAGAATATGGAAAGCCAAAGGTTCAAGAACACGGAAAGCTAACGGTTCGAGAATGTGGAAGGCCGACGATTAAAGGCATTTAGTTCCCGTGTTAATAATGGTTTTTTTATTAAGTTCCTAGCTGTTTTTATTTTTATGTAGCTCAAGAGTCGAACGTATAATTCCTAGGTCATTAAAGTTTGTTTTTAATATTTCCTAAGGCTAAAATCCTCCTATAAGTAGGGGAAACTATCCAATGTAGGGGAGATACGAATTTGATGAATGAGAATGATGAGATTTCCTCAACTTGAGTGAACTCCTTTGGAGAGTGGATAACTCCTTTCGGTTTCTTTATCCTTGGAGCGTAGATCACTCCTTGGTGGTGAGCCAAGAAGCCCTTAATCCTTGGCTGGTGGAATCTTTAGGCCTTGGTGGTGAGCTTCTCCTATCCCGAAGTGCTTTATCCTTGGCTGGTGGAAGCTTTAGACCTTGGTGGTGAGCTTCGTAGATCTCGATCCTCATCCTCGGTTGGTGGCGTGGCCTTTATACCTTGGGAGGAGATCGTTCTATCTTTTCTTGTTCCTCTTTGTTTCTTTACCGTATACACTACTCCATACACTTAACCACAAAAATCCCCTAAAAAAATTCTCCATTCTCGAATCACTCACCCCATCACACATCAATACCACATTTAATCCACCAAGCCATTTCGAGGTCATTAAACCACTAGCATCAACAAGAAAAGTAAAAGCTGGACATCGTCACAAATTGAGTTTACCTATAATAGGACGTGCGGACCCCTGGAGTGCCATAACTTTGGCCAAAGGGACACTTAAGTCTTGCCATAACTTACGAAGGTACACTTAAGTGCCACATTTTAAGAAAAGTGGGACACCTAAATGCCATCTCCGGCGAAGTTGGCCGGAAATCATACGTGGCATTAAAATATTAATATTTCTCGTGATGTGTCTCGCCATGGAGAGCCGAGTCGGCTCGACTTCGGCCAAAACGACGTCGTTTGACATCATTTGAATTTTATAATAATATAAAAATTATTTAAATTAAATTTAAAATAAATTTATAAAAAAATAAATTTATTTAAAACATTTTTAAAAAATTTAGAAACTTTAAACATTAAAAAAAAAGAATTACAAAATTACAAAAAATTTACAAATTTACAAAAAAAATTAAAAAATTACTAAAAAATTTAAAAAATTTACAAAAAAATTTAGAAAGTTACAAAAAAATTACATAAAATTTACAAAATTTACATAAAATTTAAAAAATTTAGACAAAATTTAAAAAATTTAAAAAAATAATTAAAATTTTAAAAATTTTAAAAATTTGCAAAAATTTTTAGAAAGTTACAAAAAATTTACAAAATTTATTAAAAAATTTACAAAATTTACAAAAAAAATTCAAAAAAAAAATTTACAAAAAATTCAAAAAATTTACAAACAATTTTAGAAAGTTACAAAAAAATTTAAAAAACTTACGAAATTTACAAAAATTTAAAAAATTTACAAAAATTTCAGCCCTCAACCGGCACCCTTTTCTCTTTTTTTTTTTAAATATTTTTTTGTAACTTTTTTAATTTTGCAAATTTTTTTTAATTTTTAAAATTTTATTTTTAAAATTTTTAAATAAATTTATTTTTAAATTAAAATTAATTAATTTTCTAAAATTTTTAAAAATTTTTAAAATTTTCTAAAATTTTTAAAATTTTCTAAAATTTTTTGAATTTTTTTTTTTTTTTTTTAACTTTTAATTTCTTTTTAATTTTTAAATATTTTATAAATTTTGATAGAATTTTATAAATTTTGATAGAATTTTATAAATTTTGATAGAATTTTATAAATTTTTATAAAATTTTTACAAAATTTTCTAAATTTTTTTAAATTTTTATAAAATTTTTACAAAATTTTTAAATTTTTTTTAAATTTTTAAATTTTTTTAATTTTTTAAATTTTTTAAATTTTTAGTTTTTTGAAATTTTTTAAATTTTTAAAAATTTAAAAATTTTAAATTTTTTAATATTTTATAAATTTTATTTTAATATTTTATAAATATTTAAATAAATTTAGTTTTAAATTAATTTTTATTAATTTTTTGGCCACATCAATTAAAACGACGCCGTTTCGCACTTGCACGGAAAATTGACACGTCAGCATTTTGGCCGGATTTTGGCCGGATTGGCACTCAAGTGATCCATTTTACTCCGATTTTGGCACTTAAGTGTACCTTTCGTAAGTTATGGCACTTAAGTCATGTCCATCTGAAAAGTTAAGGCACTTGAAGCGTTCTTTTGCCCTTATAATAGCTGCACACAATATAAAAGCCCCCATCTAAAGGTCATTAAACCACGATACAAGTTGCCGTGCTCTCCCCCATCCCCCTCCAAGCGCAGTCATCTTCGTTCTCCAAAAGGAACAAAATTAGAGGGCCACCAAAAAACTACATAAAAAGTTCCTAGCCCAAATCAGTTAGGCTAGAAAACAGGCGTGTATTCACATGTCTAAAGGCAAATAAAATTACCTAAGCTAGCAACATTACAATTTCAACCACCTACTTTCTCCGGATAAGTAGTGCTAATATAATAACAAATAATAAACAAACAAAAAGTAGCGAGGCATTTAGCTTCTCTAGCAAATGCTTAATGTCTTTCATGTCATCTTCAAGTTTTGCGGGCGAAGCCTTCATGATAGGGTGACACCAGGCAAAGAATTCACATTTTTTATCCTCACAATTATAGTAGAGTTTCTCTTTGTTGCTTGTAGACTCCGAAATTCTCACGGTAGCACGCTTGCCACAATCACACCTTTTATTTTGAAAGGTGAGTCAGCTCGAAGTACCCTTACCCTTATTCACACTAGATGATGACATGATATACCTGTAATATAACCATTTTATTTCTTGTCCAATTGTTAATATGAAATCATTCATATTGTGCTTCATCTATGTGAGCCTCACACAACACTATAAGTCACTTAGACTATAAAGATCACTTCATGGGACTATAAATTGGAATAGCTTAATAGACAATGCAGGAGATAAGGTCACCTAGAAAAGGTGCAGCTTCATCATACCCAATTCTTAGTAGGAAAAAGAAGGACCACACATGCACAAGGAGAGAGCGAAGTGTACCCAAGTAAAGTACCTAAAATTTGTGAGGAAAGCAGCCCACTTAGCTACTCTACCCAAAACGACTTAAACAACGTGTCCGATAATTCACTTCACATATCTTTTGTGCAAAAATCAATATAGGGTATTGATAAGTAAATTTCACACAGATTGACGGTGAAAAAGTATTTGAGATTGTCAAATTCCTGTATTCCAGATTAAGCAAATTGAGACAGGCAGCAAACCACCAAATCGACCTCAAACCCAATTTTCAAATGCAAAAATTCACAACAAAAAAATTCTATGCAAGATGAAATAAAATTAAACTCAGCAATATTCTTGTTTCAGGCAATGGCCAGAGGAAGCCTAGGCAAATATAGACAATGGAGGAGATAAAGGTGTAGTTTCATCGGATTTTATTTATTGTTGATGATGATATTCTTCGTCCTTTTAGAGCAGGGTTATATAACATCGGTATTGGTATAAAGCAGGAATGCTACGTATACCTTTCTAGTATCGTCAGCCTTCTCCAATCGCTTTACAAGATTGGCCTAGCGGCAAATCTCAGCAACTTTTTTGTTATGAGGAAGACCAGCCGAAGCCGCACCTCTCGTAGGCCTCATTCAACAAGTCACTGCTACTCCGACTTCTTCACATGCAGAGCCTTCGGCCACCAAAGTCAACTGTTTAACCCCACTTTGTACATCCTATCCACTGAGGATCTGGACGGGCTTGTCATCGAGCTCAAAATAGTGGAGACCTCGCTCACCACCCTCACCCGCCAAGTACAAAAGCCAAAGATTCAAGGCGGTGTGGTTCGTCAAACGATTCGTCGGACGGCAGCCTCCCTCGTTTGTTGGAGGAAGAGCAAAGAGCAAAGTGGCAATGGAGCGTTCTATGCCCTATAAGGTAATGCAGGAGATAAGGTTAGCCAATTTCACCAATCTAGACAGGCAATTATCAGCAAGACCAATACTGAAAAACCAAACTCAATATATTCACCTCAAATCCCAAATTAACTGAACCCCATCCAATCCAATTGCTTACCAAGATAAACGAAATCACAGAGAAACAAGAATGAAAACCCATATGCCATATATATTAATAAAACACTATAAATACAATAAATCTCCACCAGAGCCTCCCCCAAGAAAAAAAAAATTGACAAAAAGAACGAAATAGAGAAAACACAGAAACTATCTGTATACTAGACTAGAGACACAAAACACAGACCAACCCAAAAACAAGGGTTGGGTGGTGAGGAAGTTACTGTATAGGAAACCCACCCAGATCAATCAATTGGAATGCGAGTCATAGCTATAGTCGTCGTAAAAGACGGGAGTTTCATTGCTACTGCCATCGTCGTCGGAGTCGGAGGAGTCATCAGAGATGTAGGAGTAATAGTTGGAGTCAAGCGGGGGCACGTAGAGGAAGGTCCAGATGAAAAAGGGCGATGCAACCCAGCTAATGAAGAGGGAAGCAACAGACGAGATCGAGCTGCTGGTCACTGCTCACCTGCTCACCCGCTCCACGATCGGAATGTAGACCATGCTCTGCCACGCGCGAGCGGATTCATGCGCGACCCTCAGTATCTAAACAGGCAAATACATGCAGCATCATTACTAGCAAATACGTGCAACACCCTTTTATGGCAATAATAAAGGAAGAAAGAAACTCAACACTTACGTTCAAAAGAAAAGGATCTGGACAGGCTCACCACCAAGCTCGAAATAGTCGAGACCCCGCTCACCACTTGCACCCGCCAAGCACAAAAGCCAGAGATTCAAGGCAGCGTGGTTCGTCGGACCGCGGCCTCCCTCGTCCATTGGAGGAAAAGTAAATAACAAAGCAGCAATGGAGTGTTCAACACCACTTCATTAATGCTCTCCACCGAGGATCTCAACGGGCTCGCCATTGAGCTCAAAATAGCCAAGACCACCCTCATCACCCACACCTGCCGAGCACAAAAGCCAAAGATTCAAGGCGGCATGGTTCGTCAAACAATAGCCTCCCTTGTCCATTGGAGGAAGGGCAAAGAGCAAAGCAGTAATGGAGTGCATCGAGGATCTCGACGGGCTCACCATCGAGCTCGAAGTAGCTAAGACCACCCTCACCACCCACACCTGCCAAGCACAAAAGCTAGAGATTCAAGGTGGTGTGGTTCATCGAACAACGGCCTCCCTCGTTTGTCGAAGGAAAAGCAAAGAACAAAGGAGTTCAGTTCAATGTGGAGAGGGAGATAGAGAGTTCCTAATGGCATGCAAAATTTTCATGGGAATGAGATGTGAAGATGTGAAGGAAATATTTGGTGGGCTCCACCAAATATTTCCTTGCAGAGGAGTTTGGTTTCTTGCAGAACAGTAGGACAGGACAAGACGTGCAGGAGGAGAGAGAACTCGATTTTTCATCAATTTTGCTGCACTCCCTTTCGAAAATAAAAGGGACACGAGCTTGGACTCCAGCATGGCTACTGGGCGACACATGTCGCCCGATGAATGGACTCAGAGGAAGCCACGCTGGAGTCAGAGCTATAGCCAATATTTTCTCCTCCCTCACGTCTCCCTCTCTTTGTTCTTGGTACTTTCTTCAGCAAAAAGGACCAGCTAGTTGACCTTGACTTCTCCCAAACTAAAAAGACTTTTCTTTTGAATTCTAAAAAACGAAGGAAAAGTCCCCAAGAGAAGACGAAGAAAAGACCCCCTAAACTCTCCGTATGTGGCCCCTTTTATAGGCCAAGAATTTGATCTTCGTGGAAAATTTTATCTCCTTTTTCATATCAACCTACATGAAGATCTTCTTCCAAATGCAATATTCCTTTTTATAAAACAAATATTCTCCATCAATTTTATCACATATTGCCAAAGATTCAAGATTGCAATGAGATTTTTCTCAAATTTCAAATCTTGCAAAGATGAGCTCGCAATATCTTTTTGTCACACTTGCCCTATCCGAGAATATTGAAAAATCCACCGTCATATCATCGAAAATATCAAATCTCTATTTCTTACAAAATAATTTTTGGTCATAAAAAATAACGGGCTCAAGCTAATTTGCTCTCTTCTTGGGCTTAGTTCAACTCGCCAAATTAAAATTCAAAACTATCAATTCAAACTCACCTGTCACAAGTCTGATGCAAATGCAATAAATAAATAAAAAAGCTCCGAAAACTATATGCTACGCAATTTAATTCTAGTATTTTTTTTTTTTGGTTAAAAATTAATCCCTAATTTTTAACGTGGTAAATGACTAAATGGGTTGCCAAAATTTAGGTGTCAACAATAACACAATGAAATCATCTATTAATAACATAGAAGACTCGATGTTTTTTTTTCTTTATAACATGAGACATCCTATTCTTCTACTTAAGAAAGAATCCTAGATGACTATTGAATGATTGATGTGACATGACCAAATGATTCTAACGCACACTCACATGACTGTAACCACCTTCTCTTTTGAATTTGAAGATGACTCAACTCTTATTGGCTTGTCTCTCTACCTCACTAACATGTCACATAACAACAACACAAGGTATCATCTTTTTTTCAAATTGACCAATTGGTATGAATACATTCAAGCAACCTCATTTATGTGTAGGCTCTACTCACAAGGTGAAGACTATGGCCACCCAAAATACTTTGAGTGAGAGATGTCACTCGAATATGAGATTTGTTGAATCCAAATTAAGTCACCTAATTAATCACCTACCCCTTAGACTTTTTCTTTTTCCTATAACCAAAGTATCCAACCTCATAGCTCAACTAATTTTCATGGATGCACACGCAAACTACAACGTCCACATTAATCAGATAAAGTTTCATTCGCAGGTAGTGGGTATGATCCTCAAGGTTAATATGAGTAGATATTTGTGATTTGGATACGGAGTCTATTGGATCTAAACCAAGTACTTAACTACTCACTCAATGCCTCACACACAGACAGAACCTGCAACTCTAATATATAAGAAACATAAGGGACTAGAGTATATTATTGAATCTTCTAGACAAAATATATGTGGTGTTTTATTTATGGATTTTTATTAGGGGGCTAGAGTCGATGCGATAAATAACTTACAACGTTCCCGTTGAATTGTTGACACTTGAAGTGATTCAGTCATAAACTAACTCCAAACGCACATGTCACTCATCCAATGGTGAACTCATAAGCTCTTTATTATGTCAATGATAGATCCAACAATACTCCATTTTTTTATTGGTAATTCTTATTGGGATTTTTACAAGATATATTTTTATATATTTTAGTTACGGTATGGACTATCTTGGTATAGCAAAAATGGGGCCTCGGGGTAAATTTTTTTTTTTTTTTTGGTAAAGTTAATAAAAAAAATTTTGGTAAATTTCATGTCCATTAAAGCCCATAAGCCATGACCTCATATAGATCCATGTACCTGTGCGTCCAGTCCACTAATGGAGTGGACTGAGGTCCATCAACAGGGAATTTGGCCCGTGTCTGAGAGGAAATGCCCGGCAGCCGAAGATCCAGGTAATTGGAATTGGAGGCACCTCCATTAGAGATGATCCTTGGGCAGGCTTGAACATTGGGCCGAACATCTAAAAGATCTTACAAAATCACGATGTTAAGAAATATTCAAATTTTGAGTTGTAGATATAAATCGTTGATACATTATAACGAAATTATACATATATGTAGAAAGAGAAAATTATTTTAAGTTTTGAACTTTATTCTAGAAAATTACTTATGAGTTAACAAAGATTGGAATTTGAAACATTGAAAAAAATGGGAAATGAAAGAAGATTTTTCATTTATGCTTTTGTTTATTAGAAGACTATTTATAAAAATAAATGATTAAGTGTATTACCTTAAAAATAGGAGACTCTATTTATTTTATAAAATGGAATATATGCGTGTGTATGTTTCACTGCAAAAGGTGAAATGTCTTTTAAAATATGATAATTTGAATTGAATTGACACATGTTGTAAAATGGTCGAAAAGTTAATGGTTGGAAATTAAAGGAATTTAAAATACATGCACTGTAAAAGAAAGGATGCTCGACCAAAAAAAAAGAAAAAACGAAAGGATACAAGAATGTGAATGGTATTGGAAACTGGAAGGTTGGTGGAAATGTAAATTTAAGAGGACATTGAAGACCAAATGCATAAATTGTGTCATCATTGATTGTGCGTGTGCGTTTTTTTTTTCTTTTTTTCCCACCAAATATTACAGTGTTAGGCATTTTTATATCCTACTAACATTATGCGTTACAAATGGTTTCGGATTGCGAATTCATATACAACCTCTTAATCCTATTTGCATTTTTTTTTATAAGAAGTCACAAGCTCTTGACACAATCTCCTATTATTTAGTGATGATTATTTACAAGAAATTACAGTTCCCAAGAATACGAGCATGACCACTCAGTAGTTATGTGCTCTTATCGATTCATTATCTTTGTCTTCGAGTATTGGTAGGTCTCCATTCTCTTCATTAATTGTGCTACCTAAACAATTAATTAAAATCCGAGATTGCTTCAATCAATTTCTTTTAAGTTCTTAGTAGGACTCTTATCATCAAATTTCCATGTTATGGGTTGTCGATTTCCTTCGTGGTCGACAAGTTTGTAATTTGTTGATTGTTCTTGTTCATTGATGATTTCTAATTTGACCAAACTTTAGCCGACCGAGCTCACTATCCATCGATGATAATAAAGAGCTGGTCATTTTTCGGTATTAATAACGTGCGTCTGTATCTCGAGATGAAAGATTCACGTTTGCTTCTGGACAAGTGGAGTGTTTTTGAAATTTGAGTGGAGATCTAGCACGAATCTTCGCAGGAACCGACCTCGACTCTTAATAATGACTTTGAACAACTGGCAGACAACATGTGCTCGCGTCGAGGGCAAACTTAGGTAGAACAGAGGAAGCCATGTTCACTATTTATTTGAGCAAGTACAACCAGCTAATTTGTCCCATGATTTTTTATACGAAAAAGGAAAGAAATGATTCGTACTCAACGATTAAAGATTGCCGCTAATTGTGAATTACTGATTAAGCTCGGCCAATGAACGTATTTAAATCTGTCTTCTCTCGTCTTCACTTTCCGCGATTCAACCAAAAAAAAAAAAAAAAAAAGAGCTCGAATATTTGGAAGTTTGAGCAGCTCAAAAGCCTAAACATGCGATTATGTTTATAAATAAATAAAATTTGTTAATATATGTTCGAAGTCAAAAAAATTTATGAACATGTAGCTAGATTAAAAGAAAATGACACAATCAATCCCTAAATTTTAGCTTAATATGCAATGTGGTCCTTAAATATTAATTTTTTTTAATGTGATCCCTAAATGTGCAACACCATTGGTAAAACTTCAATTTGTTCAATGTAATCTCTGAACTTTTGGTACATTTTTCAATTTAATTCTTAGACGGACAACATTGAATATTTTCATATAGTTTAAGAACTAAATTGAATATGTATCAAAATTCTAAGAACTAAATTAAACAAATTAAAAGTTCAATGACGTCATTACACATTAAGCTAAAATTTATTAATCCTCTTGAACAAATTAAAAAGCTCAAGAATCACATTGCATATTAAACCAAAATTCGAAGACCATTTGTGCTATTACCCCCTAAATTTGTAACATAAAAAGGATTGGAATGTTTACTTTTTACTTTCAAAACCCCAGCTCGAGCCTTGCTCTCTCTCTCTCTTCTTTTTTTGGTCGACTAAGTCGTGTCCAATAGACTTCAAATCTAAGTTTCCAAGTAGAATATTGAGCAATTGATGATTTGCATTAATATATATTTGACCAGAAAGGGAAAAAGAAAAAAGAAATTCGTGCATAGTAATTGCATGTGGCAGACCTCCATGGGAAGCTGCACGGGGAGGTTCCTCACTCGCGAAAACATAGTCAAGAAATATAAAGAATGAGAGTCAAGAAAGACCATGAGATTCCACGAAAAATTCTAAATCCAACCCTCATTTTCTTAAATAAAGACATAAAGTGAATATTGTGTAAAATAAAGACTCAAAGTGACAATGTCAATCGCAAATAAGAATTTAAAGTGATTATGATAATTTCAAATAAAGGCTTGACCTCGCCGATTGATGACTGACAAAATATTTCGGCTAATCAATGGCATTTTCATTCAAATACAATACGTAATTATTTTTTATATTCTATTCTTTTATTTTCTTTTTTTTTTCCTTTTTGGCAAGGATCACCCACAAGGCTGGCCTCACCCAGAGCGAGGGTGGCACTCGCTAGATCAGGCGAGGGCAACCCTCGCCCAACCCTCTCCAAACATTGCTGGTGGCTGGCCTATCATCGACCACTAACAAAGAAGAAAGAAAAGGAAATAAAGAAAGATAAAGGGGGAAAAAAAGAGGTGAAGGATAAAAATGCCCTTGACTAGCTGGAAAATTAGCTCTTTTTTTTAAAATTGACATAGTTACTTTAAGCTCTTATTTGAAACAAAATTCATTTTGAACCCTTATTTAAAAAAAAATGATAATACTTCATGTCCTTATTAAAAAATAATGTCCACTGCACATTCTTATTAAAGAGAACGAGGACACTTCAAACTTCTATTTAAAAATTTTCCCAAGATTTTAATAAACCCAAGCAAACATGCATTTGCATTTGCATTTGCATTTGCATGTTCCTTCCACTCTACTTACAACCCCCGCTTCCAATCTGTTTGAAGCTGTACCGTGAATTCGAGATTTACTCTTTTGTTTTGAATTCTTTTTTCTATCACTGGGATCTCACTCCATTTTGAAAAGCAATTTCCACAGGTCTTTCTGGTTCAGCCCCTTTTGACAGTCCACTCTCTATCTAAAAATTTAAAAAAAAAATTAAAAAATTGTAAGGACTACTATAAGAACCCTCCTTGAGCGCTTTACAATAGCATCGCCTCCTAAGAAAGCCCCTTTGCTCTCCATCATCTCTTCATTAGCCTTCTCTCTCTCTCTCTCTCTCTCTCTCTCTCTCTCTCTTCCCATTTTCCTGTTTAGTTCTCGCTATTGTTGTCGTGACGAAGAAATATGAAGCTTGCTTTTGCAACCCTCCTCCTTGTTTCTCTTGTTCTCAGCTTCTCAATCCATGCCATGGCCGGCGATCTGAGCCCGCAACCCTCTCCGAGTAAGACATACACACACATATCTCTGTGTCTGTAACATTCTTATTCATGAAATCGACATGATTGTTGTTGTTGTTGTTGTTTTTTCTTAACTTTCAATTCCGAGTGCCTCTCTCAATGACTGACTCTGGGATAAGCCGAATTCATGTAAAAGGAAGAAAAAAGAAATGAACTTCCTAGTGCTAGCAATTGCCCAATGGGAGCATGCAATGAGTACTAGATACAATGATCGATTCGATGCGCACATTGGAGCGGATTCCAAATCATGCATTTTCTTTTTTTTTCGTCCGACAGGTTCATGTGATGCCAAGTGCGCCGTGAGGTGCCAAAAGTCGTGGCGGAAGGACAAGTGCCTTAAGTACTGCGGAATCTGCTGCCAGAAATGCCATTGCGTGCCGTCAGGGCCGTACGCGGACAAATCGGAGTGCCCCTGCTACAGGGATATGAAGAGCCCCCAGGGCAAAGACAAATGCCCTTGATTCATTTTATTCCTTTTTAATCTCTTCACGTGGTCGGTTCTTTAGCTTTAATAAAAGCGGTCGCATCCGAGTCTTCACATTGGCGTCGGGGTTGGCGCTGGGATGGGCTGCGCTTGGATTGATTCTCTAGAGACGTTGCCATTTCACATTTGATTTATATGTACTGAACTGATGTTGTTGCTGGGGTATGATATGAAAGTTTGGCCTCTACATTACTTGATTATTATATGTTACATGAGTACCTCATTGATTTTACACCACTTGCTCGTAGCATACTATTCTGTCTATATAGTAGTTGCTTGATTTCTTTCGATTGAGATGAACTTATGAACCGATTCGGAAAGAAATGTGGTTTCAACTTGCCATGTGTTGGGAGTCGGGATATGGCTTCTAATGTCCCGTTTAGAGTTAATCCCATCGTCTAATAAACTCATTCTATAGATTGGGCCTTCCACAACATCATAAGATGACCATGAGAATGTAATTAGAGGAAAGTGACCCGACTTCAAGTACAGATAATAGGGGACGAGCGGGAAGTTGATGGAGTTTCAGAGAGTTGTAATTGCTCATTCAGAAAACAATGCTCAAATTGGTGGAATGTATCGAATTGGATTTATAAGGTTTGAGTGGTCGGGACAGTAGTGACTACAGTAGGCATGGGATTCTGTGATTGACAGAACAATTTTTCCTGTGTCGCCGAATCCTTTTGCAACACCGAGGGGGCGTTGGTCTAGATGATAAAGGGAGTTTACTTTCTCAAAAAGGACTCTGAAAGTAAAATCACGAACGCATTAGATCCATGTGGAGGAATGTAATTTCAATATTGCATGGTGCAGACCAATCGATGCACCCAAAAACTGATCCGCATATCATATAACCTGCTTTACCGGAAAAAAAGTCTTGTTACAACTTCTTAGGGTCGCTACTTCACGTTATGCTAAATTTGGGTGTCTTTTTGGTCATCATCTATATAATACAAGAGATGCAATATGACTAGAATATAACCGGAATAATACAGATGACATGATTAAAGCATATATTAATAACATAGACGACTCGATTTTTTTTTTTTTTCATAATATGGGACATCTCACCCTTTTATTCAAGAAAGTATTTTAGGTCACTATTAAATGATTGACGTGATGTAACCGATTCTAACACTCAAATGACATGTATGTTCGCTTTTGAATTTGAAAATGACTCAACTCTCATTAACATGTCTCCCCACGTTACTAACATGTCACATAACTACACAGGTTATCAATTTATTTTTAAAATTGCCCAATTTGTATGAATACATGTAAGCACACTCTCTTATGTGTATCGGATAAAGTCCTACTCATAGGACAAAGACCATGGCCGCCCAAAGTACTTTAAGTGTTAGACATTATCTAAATATGAGATTTGTCGCATCCAAGTTAAGTTGTCTACTAAATTGTGCACCCCCTTATTACTAGGGTATTCGTACCTTGTAGCTCAACTAATCTCCATATGTATGCATGCAAATCGCAACACCCATGTGCATCGGATAAGGTTTCATCTGCAGGGTGGCAGGTGTGGTCCTAAAGGTTAATATGACTAAGGTCCTGTTTGTTAATGTTCTTTTTTTATGTTTATGAACAAAAATCTTGTTTTTTTTGTTTTTTGTTTTAGAGAACAAAAAAAGAATAGAAACGCGTTTGTTTGCGTTTTTGTTCCAAATCTATTTTTTTGTTCCCAGGAACACATTTAGAACAGAAATGAGAAACAAGAAAAACATGTTTCTTGTTTCTGGAACAATTTTTAAGAACAAATTTTCTCTTTCCTCTCTTTTTCTTCTCTTTTTTTTCTTCTTTTCATTTTCTTTTTTCTTTGGCCGGTCGCCGGCCTCGGCCATGGCCGGCGACCGGCCGTCAAGGGTTGTCGACACTGTCAAGGTCCGGCGACCTTGCCGGAGCGTCGTCGGCCCTCGGTGAGGCCGAGCGTCGCCAGCCCCTGTCAAGGCTTGACCTCACCACCAAAAGAAGAAAAAAAGAAAAAAGAAAAATATTAAAAATTAAAATAAACAAAAAAAGAACACAAATTTACCAAACATATTTATATTCATTTTTTATTTCCGGAACAAGTTTACCAAACGCCTTCTTACTTCAAAAATTGTTCCCTGGAGTAGAAATAGTTTTTTATTTATTTCGTTCCCTGGAACAATTTTTAAACAGAAACGTTACCAAACACGCCGTAAAATGACTCGTTCATTGGAATATAGAATTTGCTAGATCCAAACCAAGTACTTAACCACTCACTTTGCATCTTAGATAGAATTGGCAAATCCGGCATATAAGAAACAAAAGGGACCAGAGTATGATTAAATCTTCAAAACATATATGGTGCTTTTATTTATGGATTTTTGTTAGGCCCACTGTGAATGTGATAAACACATTCCCATTGAATTGTGGACATGTGAAGTGATTTGGTTATAAAATAAGGGTGGTGCCATTGCCACTCCTATATGACTAAATCCATCCTATTTTCACCAAAAACACAAAATTGCCTTCTATCAGTCAGATGTAATTAAAATTGATGGTTCCAAATTTATTTACTTTCCTTTCCTTTAGCTTATCATATTTATGCGAGATTTACTTAACATAATTAATAATTTCATATGTTTAGTTTTTATTCATTATGGATTTTCCATAAAGGTACTTTTTTTTATCATTAGATATTACTTCATAGATATTTGTTTTGTCGAAAAGAGAAATCTCCAATAAACCTAGTTCATTTCTACATGTCGATCAACTTTATGGATAATTTTTTAAGTAGATGAAAATTAATTACATCAAAATATTGCATAAGTAAGCTCTCTCTTTTTTTTTTTTTGAAAATCCCAATTAAATAACATTAATTTGGATTGGCAAAAATTAGTATCATCCATGAACCATTTACGAAAAAATACCAAGATGTCTCATTATGCATAAATTCTTTAATATAGTAAATAGACTTGATATATATCTTAGACTAATAAATTAATCAAAATTTTACCAAGGAAGTGATCTTTTGAGATAAGAAGGACAAAGAATAAACAAAACCGTTATAAGATCAATCATTAGTAACAGACTTCTTAGTTTTATACTATATCAAACTACAACCTCCCGTGGCATAATACGTCGTGGGTGGAGAATATACGTTGGGCCATTGATTTCCTTTCAGGCGATGATATCTACCATGCTATTGCTCGGTTCTCCTTTGTTGCTCTTTGTCATATTATTTGGAAGGCTAGGAACAATATATTGTTCTGTGGGCAAACTTTGTCTGTGCCAGCATTGAAGCATCATCTTACAAAAGTTGTCAAGGACAAGGCTCTCACCTTCAAGCATATTGCGGACACACCAAGGAATAGAAGATTACAAAGAAGTTGGGGACTAGATCCTTCTCTTTTTTTCTTTATAGGTGTCAGTTTTTAGTTCGTTCTTGTGTGAGGATCGCCATTCTTTTGGTCTTCCCTCTTTCTTTTTACTCTTGGCGCCCTTCCACTCATGGTGACTTGTTGACATTGAGAGTGTAAGTTCTTGGTGCCGAGACTTACTTCTTGTAAAGTTCTGTTGGTTAAGTTATATACATCTTATCTTACCAAAATAATAATAATAATAATGTCTTTTTTTTCTTACAATTTGCAAGATAATTTTACAAAGAGTATGAAAATATTATAAGAATATTTGAGAATGCATTTTTCTTTAATACAATAAGAAAACAAAACATGTGAAATACTTAATTATTGTAACTCTCATAAATAGAAAAAGAAAACATAGATAAAAGAAGGTGTGCTCCTTCGCTTTAAATTTCAATTGAAAGATTAAAGGTATATTTGTCTTTTAGTAGGATAGGGGTGAATTTAGTCAATTAAGGAGTGGAAATAATACAGTCATGAAATATCTACAAACACACATGTCACTCATTCAATGGTGAACTTGTAAGCTTTTTAATACATGGTGATTGATCTAAGAATACTCCATTTTCTATTGGTCAGATATATTTTTATATATTTTGATTATGATATGGCCTCGGGTAAGATTTCACCTCCTTTAAAGTCCATAAGCCACAACCTCATATAGATGCATGTACCTGTGAGTCCGATCCATTAATGGAGTGGAGTTTGGATTGAGTCCATCCACAGGGACTTTGGCCCTATTGTTTCAAAATATTTGAATCTTTGGTTATAGATATAGGTTGTTGATAGGATATAGAGAAATTTTAATATGTACGGGGAAAGAGAAAGTTATTATAAGATTTGAAATTTTTCTATAACTCATGAGTTAAAAAAAGATTCAAATTTGAAAAATTGAAATACATGAGAAATGAAAGAAAATTGATATTTCACGCTTTTGTAGATTAATCGAATATTTATAAAATAACTTATTGAGGATTTGTTTCGGTAAGAATAAAAAGATTGTAGTGCCTTAAAGATAGGAGACTTTGTTTATTTTATAAAATAAGTTATAATGCATGTACGTTGGTGTGTGTTTCACTAAAGAAACCGAAGTCTCACTTAAAATATGATGAAACAAACTGAACTGACAAGGGTTAGTAAAAGATACTGTGTTAATTTTGGATGGGAAAGTAAATGGTTGGAAACTAAAGGAACTTAAAGTGTAGGTTTTAGTAGAGTGAGTATGATTCCATGGTAGAATGGGAATCGGATTGGTGGGAATCAACCCAATTCTAGGTTCTAATATATGTAAGGTAAGTTCTGGGTTTCAAAAATTAGGAAACTGATCCAATGGATAAGTTATAGGTTCTTGACGAAAGCTGAAACAATTTTTTGTATTTTTCTTGTTCTATTTCTTCGCACAATCCTGTAGTATTCCATGGTGTTTAATGATGAGTATAGAATATGGAACCACTAGTTTAAGCTTCCATTTCCAGCAATATTCATGATTAAAACTTCTACTTTGTTAATTGTTTGTATTATTTATGTGTCTAAATATGAGTTATGATCAATAAATTATAACAGCAAGTAATGGCTATTAGAAGTGATTCACTACGTTAAGAATATAAGTAAAACTTGGGTAGATCCTTGAACATGTGATAGGGGTAGATTCCAAATTCCAAAATATGCAAAGTAGGTTCCATAATATTGAGAAAAAGTTTTGACAGGTAGGTTTCAAGTTTCATGTAGAACCTAGACCAACCCTAGAACCACTCATCCCCTAGGTATTAGAAACAAAAAAGGTTGCAAGAATGTAAATGGTACTGGAAATTGGAAGGTTGCTGGAAATGTGAATTTAAAAGGACACTGAAGACAAAAAAATGCATAAATTGTGCTGTCATTGAGCGAGTGTGTTCTTTCACCAAGATTACAGCTGGGCTTTTTATATCCTACTAACAGTATGTATTACAAATGGTCCGAGTGTTGAATCCATAAATATCCTCCTAATCCAATCGGCCATAGTTAAGAAGAAGTCACAAGCTCTTGACACGATCTCCTATTATTCAGTAATAATTATCCACGAGAAATTACAATTCCCAAAAATATGAGCGCGACCACTCAATAAATTTGTGCTTGTATTGTGCCACCATCTCTATCTTCAACGTCGGCAAGTATCCATTCTGTTCATTAATATACTGCCTAAACACTTAAAAAAAAATCCAAGATTGCTTCCATCAATTTCTCTTTAATTCCAATTAAGGCTGCTATCATCAACTTTTCACGCTATGGGTTGTCGATCCTGTACTACCGACAATTTTTTAGTTTGCCGGTTGTCTTGTTAACTGGCGAGTTCTCTTTTGATCAAACTTTACTCTTATCGACCAAGCTTGTTATTCGTCGATAATGAAGAGCTTTCTTTTTTTTGGCGTTGACAATGTGCGTAAGTATCACGAGAAGAAAGGACAAGTGGAGTTGTTTGGAAATTTGAGTGGATATCCAGCTCGGACCTTCGCAGGAATCCACCTCAACTCTTAATAATGACTTTCGACAGCTGGCAGACAACATGTCTTCGCGTCGAGGACAAACTTAGGTAGAACAGAGGAAGCCGTGTGGACCATTTTGTGAGTAAGTACGACCAGCTAATTTGTCCCATAACTTTTTATAAGAAAAAGGCAAGAAATAATTTGTACTAAACCAAAAAAAGGTTCACGCTAAATGATTAAATCACGACCATGTATCTTCTCTCGTCCTCGCTTTACGTTATCCAACAAATTAAAAAAAAAAAAATTGAGCTCAGTTCTTCTGAAGTTTGAGTAGCTTAAGAGCCTAAAAAGGCAATTTTTTTATAAATAAAAAATTGGTTGACATGTGTTCAAAGTTGATAAAATTTTTAACAATGTGTAGTTAAATTTATATAATTAAAAAAGCTTGTAATGTTTATCATACTTTCAAAACTCGAGCCTCTTAATATTTTTTATTGATCAAGTTGAGTCTAGGACAGTTCAAGTTCGAGTGTCCAAGTAGAATATTGAGCAATGACCAAGTTGCATTAATATATGTTTGACCCAAAAAAAGAAGAAGGAAATTCATGCATGCTAATTGCTTGTGGCAGACCTCCATGCGGAACTTGCATGGGGAGCTTCCTCGACTCGCAAAAACATGGCCAAGGAAATATAAAGAATGAGAGTCAAGGAGACCATGATATAGCAATAAAACCCGTGCAAGCATGCATTGCATTTTCCTTTGCATTTGCATGTTCCCTCCACTCTACTTACAACCTGCTTCCAGTCTGTTTAAAGCTGTACCAACAATTAAAGATTTAATCCTTCTTGTTCAATTGCGTTTCTTCTTTCACTTGGATTCTTCCTTGGTTTCTCACTCCATTTTGAAAAGCATTTTCCACAGGTCTTTCTGGGTCAGCCTCTTTTGACAGTCCACCCTCTATCAACAATTTAAAAGAAATTTTTTAGATTAAAAAAAAAAAAGGGACCTTGTGAGAACTACTATAAGAACCCTCGTAGAGCTCTTCACAATAGCATCGCTTACTAAGAAAGCCTTTGCTCTCCATCATCTCTTCATTAGCCTTCTCTCTCTCTTCCCATTTTCCTGTTTAGCTCTTGCAATTGTTGTCGTAACTAAGAAATATGAAGCTTGCTTTTGCAGCCCTCCTCCTTGTTTCTCTTGTTCTCGGCTCCTCCTTGCACGCCATGGCCAACGATCTAAGCCCACAACCCGCTCCGAGTAAGACATAAACACACATGTTTGTGTGTCCATAACATTGTTATTCATGAAATTGAGATATCTGTCCTTTTTTTTCTTTTTTTTTTCTTTTTTTAACTTTCAACTCCGAATGCCACTCTCAGTGACTGGCTCTATATGTACAATGCGAGAATGCTTTTAGTGCTAGAGACTGATTGATTCAATGCGTACGTCGGAGTGGATTTTAAATCATGCATTTTATTTTGTTTCGTTTGACAGATTCATGCGACGCCAAGTGCGGCGTGAGGTGCCAGAATGCGGGAGTGAAGGACCGGTGCCTTAAGTACTGCGGACTCTGCTGCCAGAAGTGCCAGTGCGTGCCGTCGGGGACGTACGGGAACAAATCGGAGTGCCCTTGCTACAGGGACATGAAGAACTCCAAGGGCACCGCCAAATGCCCTTGATTCATTTCATTCCTTTTGTATCTGATGAAAGTTCATTTCATATTTATTCCTTTGATTATGTAATATCGCGTTGTCGAAGCTTATTGGACCATTTTCTCCCTGAATAATAATAAATATTTGGTTGGTTTTCGTTTCCTAAGTTGGATTTATTAATGACCATGTTTCAAATTATATAAAAGTAACACAAATGGTCTATGGACTTTGATCTAATGTGCAATGTGGTTCTTGAAATTTAGCCCAATGTACAACTTTTAAATTGTTCAATGTAGTTTACAAACTTTTGATAAATGTTCAATTTGATCATTAAATTATATCGAATTGTTCAATAGTCTAAGAACCAAATTAAACACTTACTAAAAGTTTAAAAATCACATTAAATAAATTAAAAGTTTATGAACTACATTATTCATTATGATAAAGTTCAGAAATCATATTGAACAAATTAAAATTTTATGGATCACATTGCACATTAAGTCAAAATTTAAAAATTATTTATATCATTCTTTCAAAATATATAATGGAAGTCAAATTACATATGATGAATCACAAAAAAAATTGAAGCAGGGTTTGATGAATACCTTTGCATTGAAAACTCGAGGAATCTTTAGATTTGAAGCGTGCGCTGGTAGGGCGGTGTCGTATTGGGATTGGTGTGGAGGCTGGTGTAGAAAGGTCGCTAGCTGTGAGAGATCCAGCACGAAGGGAATATTTTTTTTTTTTTTCCGTTTTGGTCGTTTACTTAGGTCAAAGGAAAATGGGAAAGTTAAAAAATAAAAATATAATAATAAAAGGAGAGCAGGGAAAGTTCTGCACGGCAGCGGTGAGACTTTTGCTGTACGCCTCGGATTCGATCGCTTTAATTAAAGCCGAAGAACCGACCATGTGAAGAGATTAAAAAGATGAAGCAAAAATGGAGAATCTTCGTGGTACCGCCCAACTCCTTTTTTTTTTCTTATGAAGACATTTTTCAAAACTCTCTAAACTTGCAGGTGGCATGTACATGCACGTGATTTCACTTTTGCACAATCAATGTAATGCAGAACCAGAATTTGCATGATATGCATGCTTCTACTATTACAGTTCTAGAAAATTATCTTTGAAAGTGGCATGTATAAAGATGCACTCCCCCTAAGTCCTAGAGTGTTTAGGTTTGGTTCTCCGGTTCTCGATTCAATCCGATCTGGCTCTTGAATGAAAACTGGAAGGTGAATCACATGGTTAAGATCTTAATAATTTGAAATAGGAAATCAACTCCTTTACCAGAACCCATGACCAAGGTTGCCTAGTGTACAGTCCACATCCCTGAATTTACTGTCGGTTTATAAGAAAATGGCTTGAATCGAGCAGCCATTGGATAATGTCCGCTAGGTGGTAACCATTGATAGGTTGTGTGTATTGAGAAGAGGTGAATCCAGCCACGTCGTGTAATATTCCCACCAAAGACATAGAAAGATCCTTATTTCAATTTAACACTCTCCCTATTTTTGTTAATTTGAGAAGTTCAGAAGGCCTCCACCAAGCTCGCCGCCTCCGTCGCACGTGATCATCATCGGTTGGTTGTCACTATCTAGAGTTCAATCACTGTCACTTGCAACTGCCTCTGGATCTCCCTCTTTCCTTGAGCCGCAGGGGAGTGCGAGGTCCGTGGCCTGAGGAGTTGGGGTTGTGATCCTTGACCATGCTCGAAGGCAACCAGCGACCACAAATCCAAGGCCTCTGGTGATCGTTGATGAACTTCGTGACAATAGATAGAAGATGGTGGTTGAAGGAGGCGGTGGTCATCGTTGCCATGACTCGGTGGACAATGATAGCTTGTGAGAAATAAGAGGGGGCTCGAGTTAGCCATGAGTCCATGACTAGCTGAACAACGATAGATGACAAAGACCGAGAGTTGGGGCGCGTTTGTTAACGATTACGTTTAAAGGAACAATTTTTATCGAAATAATTCTTTTTATTTTGTTTCCAAGAACAATTTCTAAGCATTTTAAGCCATTTGATAACTGTCCAAAATTTCTGATTCTGGAATAAAATTGTGTTTGGTATTGTGCTCAAAATTTTTACTTTAAATCATTTTCTTTTAATTTTTAAATAATTTTATTACTTTTTTTCTTTTTTTTCTTCTTTTTTTCTTTCTCTCTCATACTCTTCTTCTTCAAGTGGCCGGTTGCCCAGAGTGTTGCCGGCCCTCGACAAGGCCGGCCCTTGTCGGCTAAGCCTCACCGGTGGCTGAGCTTGCCTCTAGCGAGCTCGCCGAACCTCACCCTGGCCTAGCGACCTGGCCATATCGGTTGTTGGCAACCAGCGGCGATGGGAGGTAGACGATGGCAGTGGGTAGCAGATGGCGGCAGACGGCAACCGCAGTGGTGGATGAAGAAGAAGAAGAAGAAGAAGAAAATATAGGCTTGATTCTAGAATTGTTTCTGAGAAACAAGAATCAACTTTTATTTTATTTTATTCCAAATCTACTTTTTGGAACAAAAAAATAGAAATTTATTCCCGAAAACAAAAATTTCACCAAACATGATTCTGTTGCAAAATTACTCCCGGAAACCAAAAAATAGAATGTGGCACTATTGAGATGGTCACTAAACAACCTCTTGGTGGACAATGACTATCAAAACAGTTGTCTCGGTGGCTGTGGCTCGGTGGCATCTGCTTTTACAGAAGGCTGTTTTAGAGAAAGAGGGTTATACTTAAAACCAGCTTGAACAGGCCGATTCCCGGTAGTTACTTGAGAACCAGTTTTCTTTTGCAAAAAGCACATAATTGATGTTATATGATATTATTTTGGTCTATGACTAGTAAAGGTTTATTAGTTAAGTGGTTGTGTGTGCTTACTTTTTAAGTTGGAGATCGTGGATTACGTTATCCCTAGTCGCATCTCACTATTTTTAAGTAAGGTATAAAATTGGTTTGACCTTGGAATCGACTTGCTTGGTTTTTTTTCCCAGGTCAAACCGACGGTTTCGAAATAAGCATAAAAAACCGAACAGGATAGAGTTTGATTCCAAGGTCCAGAACTCAGAAACGGATCAGTTCTTCCTGGAACAACCTGAGATCGACTGGGTAAAGCCCGTTTGGTCCGATTTCTGGGTTTCATAGGCTCAGTTATTCACCCTTGAGAAGAGGTAGGGTGGTCAAGGGCTTTTTTTTTCCTTTCCTTTTTTGCATATGTGAGTTATTATCATGTACTTGCAGGCGTAGATTTACTTTTTACATGGGCGTGCGGACTCTAGGACTCGGTTCAATAACAAATTGGCTGAAGAGATCTGTTATTAATATGCGCTGAGCATCACTTCCGCTTCAATCCTAAACTCATGCAGTTCAACGCTGTTAAATATCATCAATTGGCTTCCTCTCCAAAATATGTCATCTAGCACTAACTGGAGTTTTGGCTACGGCTTTACAAAGTCACGTAAAACTTAGCCAAGCCACAAGTTCAACGTTTCTCTGTCTCTGTGCTTTTTATGTTACCAATGCAATTTCTCCCTACGCAACGCAATGAGCAGTCAATCTCGCATCCGAAACAACCTTAAATGGCTTGTATCATCTACCACTACTACCACAACCACCTTCTTTTAAAGTTGAAATAAATCACTATGGATTAAAAAATGGCGTAGAAGATGCTGGTTATATAGATGAGACCGATATACAGTAATTTAGTCATCTGAGAAGAATGTTCACAACATCATAAGCATGTGAGAAAATGCTTAGAGAGCACAAAGAACTGCACAACGCCGAGAGAGAGGTTCATATCGAATCTGGGAATTGGTGGTATATGAACTGCAGATAAATGAGTTGACATAAGATTTTGGGCACCAACTTACCTATGATCTTGTACATCGACATCAAATTATGCAGGTTTTTTTTATTCCAAAGTTAATGCAGCACGATGCATCTTTTGAAAGAAATTTGACGATTTAAGAACAAAGACTTGCTAGGCTCCACGCAAAGGGTACCTGGAAGTGGAGTACCAATAGGACGGCCCATTCTTTTCAGGATTTATCTGCGGCATCCATTGTCTGGTGTGACGTCAGCCACTTTCTGAGACCACCCAGCTTTTCAAAAATTAGTCAAATGGTTCTGGCATCAAGCACTCGCCAGCAACAATCCTCTGTTACGCCCTATAATCAGAAGTCTACTAACTATTACACTGAAATACATTTGCTTTCATATCATCATACTAGGAAGCAGAATATAGGGTCAAACGATCCCCTTCATGATGTCAACAGTGAACCCACTGAATACCATTACTAGTCTACTAAACAACCACTATACAGCAGAGCTCAGAGGAAACCGATGCCATAATAGTATCCTAAGTATTAGTATAACGAACATAATTCCATGTTGGACACCACTGAGAGCATAAGGAAGATCATGGATGAAGAAGAAAAGTTACAAGAGACTAAAACCCGGCATAATGTGAATGAGGAAAGACTCGATTCTCTCTGTTATTCACCAAGTTCGAAAAGATGCAAGGCACCTTGAGGAGACGAGATCACAAGATAAATACTTCCATCAACAAGAAAATTGGTCACTTATGAGTCATTTACTAGCCCACGTCATTGCAAAGATGAGGATCATATTACAAATTTTCAATCCACATTCACAAAGGACGTATTAGAGGACAAACTAATATCCTCCACAAACAATCTCTTTACAAATCATGCTTTAATCCAAACACCAATTCTCACGTGCATTATTTGCATAATCAAATATACATTCTACACTCATAAACTTGCCTCAAAATCTATGGCAAAGGTGCACTTAGCATTACCCCCTCCCGGCATTGCCATGTCGTTGATTTCTGAAATAGGTGAGAAGTCCCTGCGCCTGCAATGGGCCAAAACGCCTTCAGAGGTGGTAAAACTAAAGTTGGAGCCAAGTTTAGGGAATCAGTATATAATCACTCTCGTTAATAAGACGAGCAGCGGTAAGTATAAGATGCAGTACAGACTTACCTTCTCTTTAGCCCTTGGGGTGCCGGACTGAGACAATGCCACCAATGGTGGGACAGCTCCCTCTTGAAGCACCTTACTACAGTGTCTGTTGCTGTTGGTACAAAGCTGCAGAAGAGCAGCAGCGGCATTTTCCTTTCCTCTTGCAGAACCTAACTCGACAACTTCAACTAGAACTGGAATTCCACCTTCCTGTCCAATTGCATTCCTTCCCTCCTGAATTGTGGCAAGATTTGCCAACACAGCTACTGCCTTATCAACCATCCCTGCAGCCGGGTCCATCAACTCCACGAGGTACTTTACAGCACCAGCCTGCACAATACGTCCCTTGTTCTCATGAAAGATGGATAAATTGAACAAAGCTGTGGCTGCATCTTTTTTTCCTCTTGGAGTACCATTGCCAAGCAAATCAACCAGAGGTTCAATTGCCCCCGACCTTCCAATTTTGACTTTATTATCTTCGATCACAGAGAGACTAAAAAGAGTGGCAGCTGAGTTCTCCTTGGCCTCAGGAGTCCCCGTCTGGAGAACGTGGATCAAAGGATCAATTGCATCAGCATTAGCAATTGCAATCTTGTTGTTATCATTGATTGACAGATTAAGAAGTGCTGTGACAGCATCTTCCTGAATCTTGGTGTCTGGTGATCTGAGCAAACCCACCAACAAGTTGATGGCACCACAGTTTGCGATTACAATGCGGTTGTCCATGTTGTGCTTAGCCAAAAGTCGAAGTTCAGCAGTCGCTTCTCCTTGAGTTTCAGCTGAATCACTTTTCAAGGCATCAACAAGCTTTCGAACTTTAGTTTCAATTTCAGAGAGATCAGCTCTTGCTTCAACAGCAGGAGAAGAAACGATCCTTGGACCAAACCTATCTGGCTGCCGACGCCATATTGTCTGGCTTCTCGACCTTGTCTCTACAATTCGAGGAGGAAACTCAGGTTCTCGCGGTGTAGTCGTAACGTTAGCAGGAGACTGTAGTTCAGGTTTCATCTCCCCAGAAGCGTCACTACTGTAGCCTGTCATATTAGTTGATCCATTTGCATCTCCAGATGATCCTCGAGGCCTACTTGCACCAGAATGTGCACTGGATGCTGAAACAGTTCTCTTATGGTTCAACATCCTCTCATCAGCACCAATGCCATTGGAGAATTCACTCCTGTTTGGGGACGTAGACACTTGGAGAGATGAGTCACTAGCACCTTCTTCAAAGTTAACCGAACTTTCTTCAGAGGCCCCTAGAGAAATTCTTCCAATATCCAAGCCCCGTCCACCTCCAGCAACAGTTGACAACAAAGCATCTGACCTAGACTGGGGATGTGATGGAGAATTCAGATCCTGGGGAACTCCACTAGATGCAACAAAGTTCTTAACTGGAGAACCAATGTGCCGGACAGACTCAGGTGACACTGGGGGGTTTCCCCTGATATGTGGCTCCCTGATTGCACCAGACTCTGCATGGCTAAGCAGTGGCAAAGGTTGGTTTGAGCTCACGGATTTCATAGGATCAGGTAACTTTACATTGTTGGATTCACACCAATTAGCAATTAGTGCCTTTACAGTATAATTCGGTATTAGATTTGTGTGACCCAACGTTTGCCGTGTCTTTGGACAAACCGTGAGCCCAAGGTCCAGCCATTTCCTGATGAATGCCCTTTCATATGTTTGCCCTGATGCCACAATAACTGGATCTGTCATCAGCTCAAGAGAGAGAGGACAGCAAAAATCTGCTGGTATTGGGATAGGACTGGGGATCTCAGACTGCTTTATCAAAACAAGACGATCATGCATACGTGTGATAATAGTAATCAATTGGTCTAAATAATCCACATCACTGGTGTTCTCAGATTGCTCGGCATTCTCCTTCAATTTTTCAAGGGCAACAGCCTCAATTAAGATCTCCTGGTTTGACTTTAAACTAAAAATTTCTGCAATTTTCAGAAGGTCTGTAGAGCTGGGACCAACACCCTCTGCTTGATCCTCTATGGCTTTTCTAATGACTGAACATGCTTGATCGAATTCTATATGCTTGATCTTCTGCACGCAGTGCTACAACCATCCAGAAAGGAAAAGAATTGATTAGCCAAGATCAATAAACACTAGCTATTAATTAGCAGGTCTGATAAATCTGGTATATACAATGCTACATCCAGAAGATTGGCACTGGAACTCGTGTGTAATTGATTTAGTAAATACAATTTCTATCTTGAAATTCGTGTAGAAAACATGAAAACTTAACCACAGCAACTCTACAGAATATTACCTCCAGTGACACTGAACTCAACTCATCAGGAAGGTTTCGATCAGCAGATTTCAGCAGCTGGAAAGTATCAAAGCCAGCACTTCGAATTTTTGATATCAAGACTTCTACTCGAAGAATCTACAAATATAATATGGAGATGCATGAGAAAGAAGAGAACCCACTTCCTATATCAATACTTTACAGGTCAGGACTTTCAGAATTTCCAATAAAGGAAAGAAACCCCGACAGCTTTCCATCTCCATTCCATAAAAAGTGGGAATATCAAGCAACCAGGAGGTACGATTTGATCATCACAGCAGCAAAAGCTAATTTTTTTGCATAACTAGTTCAAACTGGAGGATTCACCAAGGAAGAGAAAGCACAGAAGCCTTCATAGGCTAACACTGCATGACCGTTCAGAGATATCAATGAAAAAACGAAGGTGTTGCCATTAAAAAGGACCAAAAGCACTTCCAGCTGAATCAGGAAATCAACAAAATCAACAATCAAAAATTATCTCTGCCCTGAAGTGTAACCCCTACAGGAACTAGTGTTCAAACACATGAATTAGAGAGAATTTGAGCTGTTTTGAACAGGCGAACAAAACAGAGGTTCAGTCTGCCCCACCACCAAGCTTCTTATGCCCCAATTATTCAAACAGATGGCATCTTAGACAGAGATGTCTAAACTAAAGTAAAATAATGATGATGGAGTGGAGCCAGCACAACGAGCTAGGTGCAGCTCCAATGAGCTTTGGAAGAATAAAAAGGATTTGCAGGCAACGAGTGTGCTGGTCATGCTAAGTCCCTTTAGATCAACTCACACAAGTCCGCTTAGATCCAGTCATTCTTTAAATTTTAAATAAGATCTTGCAGCGACACATACCAAAGTATTGAACTCTCTCAATCTCTCTCATGGATATACACAATGCACTAGATAGCATGCCTCACATCACACTTCACATGACAAATATATTTTTTCTTCCAACAACAGATCCTGCATGTTTCTTAAAACATCAAGCCTCTTTACATAATAAACATTACTCTGTTCTGTCTCTTTAACATTATGCCCATAATAGGTCTTCTTATCAGCACTAATTTTACCATCATTTCCATCAGACGCTTTTACTGAAGTGAACCAAATTTAATATCGCAAATGTTGGGCTCAAACAAAGCAAGAGAAATGCATGATTATCATCAGGAAACCAAAAATAAAGCTCAAGTTACCAACCCAAAAAAAAGTGGTGGCTTGATTTGCCCAAAGTGGTGTGCCTATAAAGAAAATGGAAAGAAATTGCTTGGGAAGCAACAAGAGGCACAGACTAATGCCAGAGAACAAACATTAGCCAAATGAACTCATCATTCTAGCATCATCAAAATACAAGCAAGAAAATTGGTGCTTACAAAATCAACTTTACTCAACAAAGGCTGCCAGCTGTCAAAGAGCTCCCTCAATGCCTCCACAGATTGATGAATCTCTCCAAAAGCCTTATTAAGTGACTCGTTAGAAGCTACTTCAGAGCCGACGATGACATCAAGAATTGGCTTCACCAGCTTCAATATTTCCTCCGCCTTTTTATAATATTTCTGAGCTGGTTCCAAGTTTATGCTATCAGAAGATGATAGATGAAAATATAAGGAGATATTACTTAGTAGTGCCTTCAACAGGGATATCTCCATAACACCTGAGACAGAAAACAGTCACACAAGGACCAATTACATTAGGGAGGGAAAAAGAAAAAGAAGAGCAATTTAGCAGCAAACGGTATAAATAAAGTATTTTACCAATCACAAAATCTTTCAACCAATTAGTTCAGAAGCTAACCCTATCTTATGTCTTAATATCCAAACAGATTCTCAATTAATCTCATGTTAAATAAGCGAAGGACATTGAATGATCACAACTTTTGACTCCTTTTGGTCACAGGCTAAGCAAATCTGCCACAAATATGCTATTTTATGAACCATGCCTGACCAATTTCTAGGCACAACCAGGTCCATTCACCATGTTGACACTGAGATATTGAGACAATGAAAGAAGTAGAACAATTGAATCGACTCAAGCCTGGAAATGGCACAAAGAATGAAAGAAGAAAGAAATTACAGATAGCACCATGAAAATTGACTGCAGATTAAACAAAGACAATCTGCTCAGCAGGGTTACTAAAACTGATTGTTGACCTGCGGTTTGCTATCTCAAATGCATGTTCTGTATCGAGGATCTCCAGATGTCTGTTGTTGAAAGAAAGAGAAGAAGAGGTGCGAAGGAAGAGATGGAAGAAACTGATTCGAAACCTCAGAGCTGAAGCTGAAAACATGAGCTTTTTCTTTGCTAGAAATTGCTGAAGACCCATAAGTCGTAAGGATCCGAACCGAAGATTTACTTATTCCAATTTGATATTTTGTGTGTGTGTGTGTGTGTGTGTTGGGAGGGTTGCCGGTGTGGTAAAGCAATAAAACATGGATAAATTTTTTATATAATTGTACACGTGTGAGTTTATATATTAATCAACAAAGTAATAAAAAATGAGTGTTGATTGTTACATTGTTATCTGAATGTACCTGTTGTATGAATATTTATTGTGCAAATAGCCAAAAACTATTGGAATGTACATTATATTATATATCACAAGTGATCTCTTACTTACCTCCTTCTCATAATGCTATCAACAACAATTTATTTTTCAAAGTACATTGTTCTAAGATTAGATGCTTAGTTCGACAAATTTCATAAAAGAATAGTTTTATGTTACTTAATCATGAATCTCAAAAGACTGAGTTTAGAGATAAAAATTACCTAAGATATCTCCTGATAAAGGCTTCTAGTAAAATATAAAGAAAAGTACAATATGAGATATAATATTCCAAGAAGCCTTTGACTGGAATACTTGAAGTTCATACCATATCGTGAAAAAGACCATGCAGTTAATTTCAGACCTTAAAAGAAAACCTAAGCTCGGCTATGAATAGCTTTTGCATTATTCAGCTTGATTTGAGCTTCAGCATCAGCTAAATCCTAACTAGTAAGTGCTTGTCCCACATGATGACTTCTTTCTGATTATTGACATTAGACATAATTGCAAGTATGTTAAGCAAATAGAGAGAAATTGATTCCAGCACACCAAAAATGATATGTACCTTTCTCCAGACTCCAATGGATTCAAATAATGAAGTAAACTTAGTCACACAGCACTTAAAAGATCAGACGCATGATTAAAAGAGAACTCTGGTATCAACCGCCCACAAAATCATTTCCATATTCACTCTGACTTCAAATTCTCCAGCTGCCACCTGGGTAAAAGCATATTTTTAGCCTCAAGTTTCCAATTGGTATACTCAGAATGTAAATCTAAAATTAAATCCCCACAGTCAACTACATTATAGAAATAATAAGTTTTTGTTTTACAATTAAGTACCAAAAAACTCATCCATGTTCCTAACTAGGCCAACCAGCCTTCAACCTCTGATGCAAATCAGCTTTCAATTACACTAGAGATTATTTGTTAGGTTGGCAGGGGCAGATAAAATGTACTGCACATAAGATTTAGACCGAGGATCAAATTAACCATTTATCACTCAGATAAAAGCTACGAAGCTAACAATTTTACCCAGTCAAGGACTCATGAGATATTCTAAGTGCTGCATTCTAGCTCCAGACTGACAATTTTCTAATCAACCTGTGTGTTTCAAAAAAATTCCATTAATCTACAAGCCTTAATAAGAATTTAGCACTCTATCAACTTGGTAGAAGAAGAAACATCTAGATTTCTCCTTCACAAGAATAAATTGACCCAAAGTTCTTAATATTCCAACTACTAGCAATTTCTTGCTATTTTGCACCATCAATGCACCAAACTGAAATCTGACACCCGAGTTCTTTATGCTATTCATTATAGGTTATCAGCTTGCATTATCTTATAGAAATTATTGAATGTTGATGTTTCACATACCTAAAACACCTCAGATAGGTTAGTCTTGTCATATTCTTGCATGGTGCAAAAGCCACTTTATCTCGAGTAAGCTCATTAGTAATCATACCTATTGTTGTTTGCCATTAATCCACTGCTGCATATTCATCTTAATAGAACTGATTTTGACACATAGTGCAAGTGGTTCCGCTCATTCAGATGAATTAACCCCTAAATTGTATTCAAGTCATGATACAATCATGTACTGACAATTTTGGTACATTGGAGACTCTGATCCACTTGTCTATTTGACGCATCCAATCCAAATCAAAAAAGATCAAAAGAGCCCACTCCTAAACTTTTCATTTATGTCTAATTTCAAGGAAAATTTCCACATGGCTTAACTTCAAAATATCAAATCCACACAGAAGTGTCCAACATCCCTTCCTCAGCCCCAGGGCAGCGCTGACAAATGTATAGCAGTACTTGCATATTGTTTATATCTTCTTCAAACTACATACGGTTTTACCAGAAGAGAAAATTTAAGCAACCTGAGGTACTAGAACAAAACATACATATTTTGAGCAAGGCGAATATTGCAGTGGATTTGCGCACCATACATCATGTGAACAACAAATGATGCAACCTACATAGCCAACTCTCTCTAAACATCTAATTTAGAAAGAGTCAACAATTTCAAAAGAAAGAGTACTTAGCAAAACAAAAAATCACAAGAAATATTATCCAAGACAATCTATGAGAGTTGAAAGTAGATAATTCACAGCTCTCCCACACAGAGTAAATTCAAAGTGTCCTGAACCCTGTTCACAACTCGTGCACTAAAATATCTACATCACAGAACCTTTGATTTCATCCACCACCCAATATAGCAAGTCTTCCCAACATCTCTAAGATCATATGGGGTTAACTACTACTGCCCCCATCACCAGCAAAGACCAGCCCACATGCTAAGAACAACACCGAAACATGGCTAGACCGCATAAACTCTCGAATGCCTACATCACTACCTCAGCTCAGCCTAGAGTCCCAAGATTTCCTTCCAAACAGAGATTAACCCATCTGCCGCAAGAATTCGAACCGCTTTAAAAAGACAGCGCATCGTTTCTCGACGTTCTTTCGAGAACCCGAAACCCCGCGCAACCCGACTCCACACGCGTAGTAAGGACCAGACCAATCCAATCCCCCCACCCTCCCAGCACAGCCTACCACCACAAGAGCCAAATTCTCCACAGAAAGAGACCGAATCGCTCCCAAGGAAATACAATTCGAGCCCCGCGCAGCTCGAAAAGGAGCAAGCGCGAACGAAGAGAGCGACCTCAAACAGAGCCCTAAAAGCGCACCCACCTCCTCCTTCACCACCACCACCGCCATAGCCAATCGAATTCGGAAAAAAAATAAATCAACAGGAAAATTCGACGAAGAAGAAGGACGCCGAAACTCGTCGCGGACCAAGAAATCGATGGAAGCACGGACCTGAAAGGGATGCGGAGAGGAGGAGACCGCGCGATGGACCGAGCTCGAAAATGGCGGATTCGACCTCTTCTTTGACCTCTCTCTCTCTCTCTATATTTCTCTTCCCCAGTTCCCCCTTTTCCCAGTCCAAAGTTTCCGACATATTCTTTATTTATTTATTTTATCTTGACAAAATTTTTATTATGGCAAGGTGGGTGAGCTCATGTCTAATGAGAATTATTTGAATATGCGAATCATATTTAACAGTATTTATTAGTAACATTTGATTTAGTTAATTAAATTTCATGCAGATTTTTTAATATAACTAATTTAAAAGTTAAATTTTCTTATTTTATGACTCTTCTCCGATTATGAAGAGTCCAATTATTTCACATTTAATTTACTTGATAACTATTTTGTGATCATGTACATATTATCCTTGTCTCTTATTGTTTCTCGAATTTTTTTTTTAATTTGGATTATATTTCATGGGCTTGCATGGGAAGGGATGCATCCTTTTTAGTTTACTTTTTTTTTTCTTTTTGGATGGTTTCTTTTCTTTGTCTTAAAAGTGGGGCATTTTCGTCCATACATATTGGAGCATTAGTTAAGATATGTTAATCTTTGATGCTATTCTTTGGTATAACGTTGAAAATTTAATATTAGGGCGGTCGTTAATTAAGTAGCCGCCAAAATGGTCGGGTTTACCAAATTTAGCTATGGGTGCGAATTCAAAAGAACAATCGCACTGAAGTCTTCCTTTTGCTTGCGTCGTCCCGTTCACATTTTACCTGCAGCTGCCAGAATAGTCAACTCCATGCTTTAAATAAAATAATATATATATATATATATATATATATATATATTTGGATGTTTATTCTATCTTATTCTATGTTATTTTATTTTATTTTGCTCTTATTCGCCTGCTTTGCTTTATTCGAAAAAAGAAAAGAAAGAGTCTTCATGTTGCACCGTGTTGACAATTGTCCCCAATCGTGGGTTAGGTTTTGAATTTTCTTATTTTCCTTTTTCTCGTTCCTTGTATTCCATTTTGCTTGCCCTTCTTTCTTTAACCTAACTTTTATTTTCTCTAGAATTATCTTGACGTATTTCTTTTTCTTTTTTTTCTTTTGAACCGCAACCCAAACTTAAATTGTCAGCGTTCATACCATTTATTTAATTATTTGGTATCGTTTGGGGATGCCGAACATGGTGGGTAGAGATCCTTCTAGCGAAGTAGAGATGTTGGGAAAATGAAAAGGTTATATTATTAGTTTTTAGGCTATGTTTATTTCATGAAAAATAGATAATTTGAAAAATATTATATTAAAAATAATCGTTTGTAAATAATTAGCTAATGAAAAATATTTTCATTGTCAAAAATATAATATCTAAATATATTATTTTTTATTCATTTATTTTATAAGTGATATGAGTGAGTATTTTTAGATAAGTTTTTTTAAAATCATTCATTTTTCCTGAAATAAATAGAGTCTTAATTAGTAAAGATTTATTCACTTGATTTAATATTACGTTCTTCTATTGAACCATAACTCTTCATAATATCAATCTGCAAGTGAAAATGTATGAAAGAATATGATTGGCTTGGCTATCATACTTAAATCAGTAAATATCCTAGAGTTCTTAAGAGTAGCCCAATCTTATATTTCTTTTTTTCTTTTTTTGGTCGAATCAATCTCATATTTCAGTATGTACGAAATTGAGAAAATTTAAGATTTAAAGCTTCCAACTAGGTATCAAATTAACATTTTTCAATTTAATGAGAATCTTATAACACCATGTCGCGACCAATTTTTCGGGGTTTGGACCACCTAGGATTTGGCTAATGGACTGTTAGCCTAAACTTAACTCGGGCTCTCCCAAGCCCATACCCACCTCGCGACTTAGGTTCAAGTTCTTAACATGCAAATTGATTTTATTTAGGAGTCGCCACTAATCGCCTTTATGGTAGGTCGATTAGACACCTAAGTAAAATAATGGGAGAATTACTTTACTCCTACGAACCAGAGACTAAGGGTACGGGGACTTGATTACATTAGATTTCTCTAATGCCCTTTCGGTACCATTCTTTTTATTTTAAAAAATGTTTAGCAAGGAGTTTGGATTGATTTAAAACTAATTCCCTAACATGTGAGGTGTTCATGCGGGTGCGTAAACCACCAATTTAACACTCAAGAAAAGCATAAAATAAATTGCAGGACTTACCTCAAAGCAACGAAAACATCTGCAATGTTAAATTAAAATCCATATCAACAACCCTAGATATGGTTTCTAATTAACAAGCAATTACTCAATTTTTGTTTTCACTTATTAAATGAGATTATAATCCATATGCAATGCAATGCTTTTAATCTAATATGAAATGATATGGCATGGCAACATGTCCTAAACCATATGAATAAAAATTTTATGATCTCTTAATGAACATGCAATTGTTAAATATGCAATCTAAATTAACCAAAATGACTTAATTCTAATGACGTGCAATGCAATGCAATGACGTACAAAATTATTTCATCTAAAATGACATGCGACATTGCAATTTAATATACGAGCTATATGTCACGCGACATTTATTAAATGACCTAATCTAATGACGGACAATTTCTAATTAGAAATGAACCTAACAATAATCACTAAAATGACATGCATTTCATGAACCTAATTCTATATGACATGCAAATGACATTTTTTATTTTTAAAAATGCAATCTATCCTAGAAATTGCAACTAATTTATCCTAAGACAAATTTTATGAAATTTGAAATGATCTAGCTAGATTAAGATTCTATCTAATTTAAACTAGGGATTAAGTCATATTAAATCCTAATTTAAACTAAGATACTGTCTTAACCTAGCAAGCTCTAACCTAAGATGCAAAAATCAATCTAAACTTAATATGCAATTTTATCCTAATATGTCATGACGTGCCAAGGATGCCTTAATTCTACATGACGTATGCATGATGATTTTTGTTTTTTTGTGTTTTTATATTAATTTCGAAATTAAAACTAATACATAATTAATATGCAATTCAAATAAAAAACTAACAACCTAAATGAATGCACTTTCTTTTTTTGATTTTTTATTTAAAAATTCATGATAAGATTGCAATCTTAAATATGCAAGATAACAACAAACCTAATCCTAATTAAGATTTTTTTATTTTTTTATTTTACGAAAATAAGATTTGACTCAACCAACTTGACGATAGCAAATCAAATAAGATAAGATTGATATCCAAAAATTGGCGAACCATATCTCGCGCATGAGATCGGGTTGACCAATTTTAAAATTAAATCGTGAATCGAATCTCGGGCTTGAGATTGGATTGTCGATTTTTGTAAGGGATTGCGAGTCGGATTTCGGGCGTGAAAATCGGACTGTCAATCCCTAGCTTGAGAGACTTTTTCATGTTGGAATCTCAATCATATACATTGATGATTATTTCAAATAAATAAACAAGATAAATAATAAATAACTAAATAAATAAATAAGAAATCTACCTAATTGGGATTTTGGACTCCTAGGGTTAACCAACGGAGGCTCGTGACGGTGGCTCGGCGTGGCTCGACGATGATGAACGCGGCTTCACGACCCACGACCAAGATTGGCCAGCGGTGTACTAGCGGTCAGGGGACCCGAAGTCTATTCTCTATTCTTCCACTAAAGAATATCTCCACACGTCAAATTTCTTCATGAGCTCTTGGCCTAAAATTAATCTCCTTCTTGCATGAAGTGAAACCGTAAAACCCACCAGTTGTATATACGAGACAAAACTCAACAGAAGACAAATTTACCGCTTGCACTTATTTGACCAAATTGTGATCTTTTTCCACCTGCGGCAACTTTATCCCTCTTTTCAAAACACGTGAGAGGCCACGGTTTTGTTGCTGGACGTAGACAAAGGCACCGGTAAACCTGCAAAAACAGAGAGTAGTAATCTTTGGGGCTTGGCTCAGCAATTCGTGGTGCTGTTGGGATGCTTGGGATCAGCCGGAGATGTTACGGTGGTGCGGCGATTTCTAGCGTCGGGTCACAGCCAGCGGTGGTGCTCGGAGACGGCAAGCAAGGGCTCAGCTATTGCAGGTCACGGGCGGAGCAGAGGCGTGGGATCTGGAGGTTGTGAGCGGCGCAGGAGCAAGGGCGCTGGGTCGTGTGGCGGTGGCGTCTGCAGAGCTACGAGCAGAGGCGCTTGGGTTGTGCGGCGGTGGCGTCTGCGACGAGTAGGCGTGGCTGCAACAGGCGTTGGCGAGGCAGAAGCAGCGGGTCGTCGGGAGCAGCAGAGGCTTCGCGGTGGTTGAGACGCGGTAGCGTTGGTCAGAGAGGGCGTCGGGCGAAGGCAGGTCGCGGCGGCAGGGATTGGCGCGGCGTCTGGCGAGGCAGCAGACCAGCGGTGTGGTCTCCGGTGGGGCTTCGGGTCGTCGTGAGGAGGCGGGTCGCGGCTGGTGGAGACCGGCGGTGTGAGCGCAGCGCGAGTGAAGAGAAACTGGCGATTGGGGCAGCTAAAGTGGGGAAGATGATGAACAGTAGGAGTCAAATCACCTCTGCTTTTTTTACTTTTCTCCTCTCTCTTTCTCACGTTCTGACTTTTCTCTTTTTCTGCTCTTCTTTTTCTGAATTTTTTCCAAACGAAGCCTCCCCCTATCTCCACATACCCGATTGCTTTTTATAGGTGAAAATATGTAATCTTCGTAGAATATTTTATCTCGTTTTTTCAATATACACGAAGATAATCTATAACCTCCCGATCACCCAAAATCTTCTTATTTTCCTAATCTCATGAATATCTCTAATGATTTTATTGCCTATTGATAAAGATGAGATTGCAATGCGGTTTTCTCAATCTTCAAAAAATCATCAGAATATTGCATCAAATTTCAATTTTTCACAAGATAATTGATTTAAAAAAAACAATGGGCTTGGGCTAATTTGCTCATTTCACGGGCTTAGTCCGACTTGTCAATTTAAGCTCAGAAACATTAATTCGAACCCATCCACCAATGCTCCAATAACTAAAAAATGCAAATTAAAATAAAATGCACCTAAAACTATATGCTATGCAATTAATTAATTAACTAATATTTTTTGGGGGTTAAAATTAATCCCTAATTTTTTAATGCAACTAATAATTAAAAGGTCACCAAAATTTAGGTGTCAACACTGCCCCTCTTTGAAGGTGAGCTCGTAGAGGTTGCCTTCAAAGATAAATTGAAATCTAAATTTTGATCATGCACATGTAATGAATGATATTTTTGTTGGAACATGAATTCCATTTTTAATGTAACTTATATGATGCATGGAAATGCTAATGCAAATGATAGATGAACCTACCTCGAAATAACTTACCTTCGAGGAGGATAGAGTAATTCGAGGTAGTGGGTGTTACTTGTCCAGGGACCCGTACCATTCTACGGTCGCCTAGAATAGTAACATGACTTTGTGAAGATACTTTGCTTTCCCGGGACCCGTACCATTCTACGGTCGCCCGGTATGGCGAAAGAAGCTGCTTTCTTAGGACCCGTACCATTCTACGGTCGCCCAATACGGCGAAATGTTTTGTAAGGAACTCGCTTTCCCATGACCCGTACCATTCTACGGTCGCCCGATCAAAGAGAAATGTTTGGTAAAGAAATGCTTTCCCGGGACCCGTACCATTCTACGGTCGCCCAAGACGGCATAAATGTTTTGTAAGGAACTCCTTTTTTTCCAGGACCCGTACCATTCTACGGTCGCCTAGTATGACAAGTGTTTGGTTGTGTCTAGGACCCGTACCATTCTACGGTCGCCTAAACGGGGATTTACCTTCCAGGACCCGTACCATTCTACGGTCGCCCGAATAGGGAAATAGGTTTTTGTCTAGGACCCGTTCTATTCTACGGTCACCTAAACGGGGGTTTACCTTCCAGGACCCGTACCATTCTACGGTCGCCCGAATAGGAAATAGATGTTGTTTAGGACCCGTTCTATTCTACGGTCACCTAAACGGGGTTTACCTTTCAGGACCCGTACCATTCTACTGATGCCGCCGAATAGGGAAATAGATGTTGTCTAGGACCCGTTCTATGCTACGGTCACCTAGACTGAGGTTTTGCTTGGCTAGGACCCGAACCATTCTTCGGTCGCCCAACCTTGCAATAGAGATCAACTGACCAGGACCCGAACCGTTCTTCGGTCGCCTTAATCAGATTGACTCTAGAGGAAAATCTTTGGGGGACAACTCAGTCGAGTGTCGACTTAAAAGGGACTCTGGGCTACAAAAGCACGCCAGGTCGATAAAACTAGACAGCTTGACCAAGTCAAGTGTCGATGCACTTAAGAGATAATACCTGCACAATGACAAGTATTTTAGAATAAAGTAGAGATATACTTACCTGGTGATATCTCTAATTCTTGGGGATATTTAGATATCCTATGGAGGTCTTTCACCTCCTGATGGAGGTTTCTCATCTTCTAATATCATGAAACATTCTGAAAGGAACTTGAATTACCTGTCAGACATGACTTAGAGCAAAAACTGATATGCATTCATCAAAGAGATAGACAATCTAAGCTACTCTAGAAAGCACATTTCAAAATTCAGTGAGGTTTTCATCAATTCAATCAGGGTTTATGCATAATGACCTTTGCATCACCCAAATTTCCACTGGAGAGAATTATCATTTAAGACAATCTTTACTCATGACATGGATTTCTTAAGAATACTAAATGAGAGACTTTCCGTTAGAAAGGACTTTCACTCACTCTCATTTAGAATGGTTATGAGAATCACTCAATTTTATCATATCGACATGGGTCCAAGTATTCTCGCAAGCGGTACGATCTTACCAATCTGAGAGGTCTTTAATAGGGATCGTAATGTGGCTTGGTCAACGGCTTAACAAAATGACTCTTTGAGTCAAAGCTATTGAATGAACTGTCTTGTAATCATCTCCAGGTTTACAAGTCAAGAACCCTGCAAAATGAAAAAGAAATAATCTTGCTCGCACTTCCTCGAGCGATGCTTAAAACATGTGAACCTCTATGTTAACTCAAGTGCTCTAATCTGAAGAGACTTTGTAAGGGATGTAACATAGGTTAGGTTCATGGGTTGAGAAATGAAAGGATCATCAGGCTCAAAATGTGTGTAAAGGGTGTGAATTGATGATCATCTTGGCATTGCCACCAGCTATCTTTTTCACCATTGGGGATCGTCTTCATGAAATGCCCCATTGATTGTAAAAACTCAGCATTTGAGTTCTTTGACTATTGCTCCATTGGGATTCAATTCTTGTAATTGACAGTCACTTATCTTGACTCATTTTTCATCTATGGGCATTGGCCTTGCTTTTACCAGGCACACCACTTTTTCACGCCCCCTAGTTTTCATTCACTTTTCTTCACCAGGCACACTGCTTTTTTTATGCCCCTTAGTTCTATTTTGAATTCAATTCTTGCACATAATGCATGCGTCAAGCAAACTACACTTTGAATGACACTCGAACTTTTCAAGAGTCTTCATCTGTCTTTTGCCTTGCCCCAGTATGGGGGATGATCACCAACTGGGTTTAAAGAAATAAAATTGCAGGCTCAAATGGGCTATGCAAAGGATATAAGTGTATGGGATAGAGAAAGAAATGCTCTTCATCATCCTAAGGCACTTAAATTAACACATGAGTTCAATGTAATAGCATGACTTGAAGATTGATGCAAGTGAGAGCAAGAAGATTTCAATTCATTTTCCTCACCTCATGATGCCATTTGATCTCTTAGTCGCCCCGATGTGGGGTGATTCTTGACAGGGGTGATTTGAAAAGAATATCCATAAGTGTATGGGCTCAAAAGGGTTAAGCAACGGATCACCTGTAGTGTTTGGGATAGAGATATGAATTGCCTCTCATCATTTCGGTTGCCGTACCTTTTGCGAGAGAACTCTTTACCTTATGAATATGAACATTCCTACACTCATCTCACAAGTGTATGAATATGGGACTGTGTATAGGATAAAGCTTGCCTTTCATCATCCTGACACATCTCATTCAACATTCTTAACCATTGATGTCACTCCATTAAATTGTCTATCTTGACAAATCTCCACATGAAATTAGTGAGCTAAATCAATATGAAAATTCTCTTTTCAAAAGAGTCCAGCAACTTTAAACATGAAAAGTGTTTGTGACTTCAAAACAAACAATTTATTGCACTCAAAACATGGTTTTCAGCATTCATCCAAGGAATTGTCCCATGAAGGGATTGTCTCAGCAATGGATGTCCTTGGATTGCCCCTTTTGAAAGGGAACAAACACACAAATTGATTGATCAAGGATGAAAATCCGATCTTTGATTTGATGAAATCTTGCTTTTTCCCCTGCACAAAACAACGTGCATGAATAGGATACTATGCAACATTAAAGTAAATTCAAATTGCACAACCATTTTGGCTCGGATCGAGATTCTGTCTCAATTATGTCACTACTGAAATCTGTAGTGCCCCCAATTCGTCATCTGCAAGGAAAAGAGCAAAGCGTCATCTCCCAAAATTATTTATGTTCAAAGACGAGATGTACCTCTTTCACCAAAGATGGATGATCCTCTTTTAACTTGCCCCTCATTTAATGGGCAAGAATGAAAATTCCGTCAAGCACGGAAATGGAGCACACTTTGTTTGGCCCTTCAAGATGGATATTTAAAGTAGTATCGAGATGTGACCGACATTAACTCTTTAGAAACTTGTTGAGTAACAATTGAACCAATTGCAACCTGATGTGCCTTTTTCATATGCTTTCTTATCGGGTCAAGAAAGTAATGCTCTGAAACATGAAGTAAATGAGTCAGAAAATTAAACAAGGCTAATCTAACGCATGCTTTTTTGGAAATGGCTTGAAAAATGATTTTTTTAAAATTCTTTTTTGGATGAGGAAGCATGAAGAAGCCCAGTCCTCAGAATTCTCCTTGGATGATATTTTCTTTTTATTGTTGGATATCGTCATTGGACTAGTTTGGCGTACCCCGTCATGTCCTCAAAACAAAACTTGTAATTTCATTGATATTCATCAATCGAATTACATTTATTGGAATGTGATGCTCAAGCACAGAAGAAATTGAAATCAATCCTTAAAAAGCAATAAGAATTCCCATGCAAGGGAAGGTGCATGCCCCTAATTAAATGAGGAAATCGAACTACTTAGGACCATGAATCAAGTGTACTTGAATTCTTCACCCTTCTTGACCTTGTGATGCAAGCCCTTCAGGTTTGATATTCTTCCATCTAGATATGTTGCTACCCTTTTCATGATGGCATCAAATTCAACTACTTCAGGAAAATGAGATGATTCAAAATGTCTTCTTGGCTCTCTTCTTGGAGTCGCCATTTATCACTGAAGATAGATTGTAGCATTTTGCTTGACGAGATAAGCTCTTTTTGATCCGTCATTTTAACTCTCGATCGTGAACAGATGAGTGACTGGGATCGTTCCATAACCACCTAATCAAATGAACGGGAACAAGTAAGCATGAGGTGTAATTAGAAAGTCAATCCATGACAATGATCTAATTGATTTTTTCATTTTTTTTTATTTATTCATGAAAAGTTCTTATAAGAAGGGCATTTCCTAAAAATGGACTAGGAAAATAAAGATAGACACCCTAACAAGACCAAATTTCCTAAACATGAATTGAAAACAAATTCTCCAAAGTTTTTTTTTTTTGGCAAATGATCCATTGCATGGCAATTCCCTCATTTCATTTCCAATTGACAAATGAATCAAATCAATGGTTGACCTAGATTGTCATGGACTGACCCAAGAATATGACAAAATAAATTGCATGGTATAGGGAAAGAAGACTTACTTCACCAAGGAGAATCAATGGCAATCACATAGACATGCGCATGGTAAGTGGCTCGATTTCTAATCTATAAGGCTTATCAAGGTGGAGCCACAAGAATGATCAGACTAGCCACGGGCTTGTGGACTATGTCGGGTCCTCATGACTCCGGCTTGGTCAAAGAGCCGACCCGGGTCGCGAGCATGCGGACCGAGGTGGGTACTCTTGACACCATGAAAGAAACTTCGGGATTGAGATGGGCGACTCGTACCGCGAGCATGCGGTCGGAGTGGTATCCATCTCAATACCATCCTAAATGATCCTATGCGGCCCAGGTCCGGCGGCAGATTGTGTGTGCAATAGTGTAGTGATTTATGCAAAGCATGCATAGCAATTTAAATCAAACAACACTTCAATATAAAAATAAACCATACATTTCTTACACCTCCCTGCAAGGCAAGGGTTAGCAATCACTTCCCCTTATACCTCCCAATCTGCAAGAACATTTAACACCTAAATGTTAGGGACGTACCTGGGATCCTTGCTGCCAAACAAAAATATTTTTCAAAAAAAAGAAAATTGGCCTAAGTCCACTAAGAGTTTCAACTCAATTCCCCAGCGGAGTCGCCAAGCTGTCGCGACCAATTTTTCGGGGTTTGGACCACCTAGGATTTGGCTAATGGACTGTTAAGCCTAAACTTAACTCGGGCTCTCCCAAGCCCATACCCAGTGCGACTTAGGTTCAAGTTCTTAACATGCAAATTGATTTTATTTAGGAGTCGCCACTAATCGGTTTATGGTAGGTCGATTAGACACCTAAGTAAAATAATGGGAGAATACTTTACTCCTACGAACCCGAGACTAAGGGTACGGGGACTTGATTACATTAGATTTCTCTAATGCCCTTTCGGTACCATTCTTTTTATTTTAAAAAATGTTTAGCAAGGAGTTTGGATTGATTTAAAACTAATTCCCTAACATGTGAGGTGTTCATGCGGGTGCGTAAACCACCAATTTAACACTCAAGAAAAGCATAAAATAAATTGCAGGACTTACCTCAAAGCAACGAAAACATCTGCAATGTTAAATTAAAATCCATATCAACAACCCTAGATATGGTTTCTAATTAACAAGCAATTACTCAATTTTTGTTTTCACTTATTAAATGAGATTATAATCCATATGCAATGCAATGCTTTTAATCTAATATGAAATGATATGGCATGGCAACATGTCCTAAACCATATGAATAAAAATTTTATGATCTCTTAATGAACATGCAATTGTTAAATATGCAATCTAAATTAACCAAAATGACTTAATTCTAATGACGTGCAATGCAATGCAATGACGTACAAAATTATTTCATCTAAAATGACATGCGACATTGCAATTTAATATACGAGCTATATGTCACGCGACATTTATTAAATGACCTAATCTAATGACGGACAATTTCTAATTAGAAATGAACCTAACAATAATCACTAAAATGACATGCATTTCATGAACCTAATTCTATATGACATGCAAATGACATTTTTTATTTTTAAAAATGCAATCTATCCTAGAAATTGCAACTAATTTATCCTAAGACAAATTTTATGAAATTTGAAATGATCTAGCTAGATTAAGATTCTATCTAATTTAAACTAGGGATTAAGTCATATTAAATCCTAATTTAAACTAAGATACTGTCTTAACCTAGCAAGCTCTAACCTAAGATGCAAAAATCAATCTAAACTTAATATGCAATTTTATCCTAATATGTCATGACGTGCCAAGGATGCCTTAATTCTACATGACGTATGCATGATGATTTTTGTTTTTGTGTTTTTATATTAATTTCGAAATTAAAACTAATACATAATTAATATGCAATTCAAATAAAAAACTAACAACCTAAATGAATGCACTTTCTTTTTTGATTTTTTATTTAAAAATTCATGATAAGATTGCAATCTTAAATATGCAAGATAACAACAAACCTAATCCTAATTAAGATTTTTTATTTTTTTATTTTACGAAAATAAGATTTGACTCAACCAACTTGACGATAAGAAATCAAATAAGATAAGATTGATATCCAAAAATTGGCGAACCATATCTCGCGCATGAGATCGGGTTGACCAATTTTAAATTAAATCGTGAATCGAATCTCGGGCTTGAGATTGGATTGTCGATTTTAAAGATTGCGAGTCGGATTTCGGGCGTGAAAATCGGACTGTCAATCCCTAGCTTGAAGACTTTTTCATGTTGGAATCTCAATCATATACATTGATGATTATTTCAAATAAATAAACAAGATAAATAATAAATAACTAAATAAATAAATAAGAAATCTACCTAATTGGGATTTTGGACTCCTAGGGTTAACCAACGGAGGCTCGTGACGGTGGCTCGCGTGGCTCGACGATGATGAACGCGGCTTCACGACCCACGACCAAGATTGGCCAGCGGTGTACTAGCGGTCAGGGGACCCGAAGTCTATTCTCTATTCTTCCACTAAAGAATATCTCCACACGTCAAATTTCTTCATGAGCTCTTGGCCTAAAATTAATCTCCTTCTTGCATGAAGTGAAACCGTAAAACCCACCAGTTGTATATACGAGACAAAACTCAACAGAAGACAAATTTACCGCTTGCACTTATTTGACCAAATTGTGATCTTTTTCCACCTGCGGCAACTTTATCCCTCTTTTCAAAACACGTGAGAGGCCACGGTTTTGTTGCTGGACGTAGACAAAGGCACCGGTAAACCTGCAAAAACAGAGAGTAGTAATCTTTGGGGCTTGGCTCAGCAATTCGTGGTGCTGTTGGGATGCTTGGGATCAGCCGGAGATGTTACGGTGGTGCGGCGATTTCTAGCGTCGGGTCACAGCCAGCGGTGGTGCTCGGAGACGGCAAGCAAGGGCTCAGCTATTGCAGGTCACGGGCGGAGCAGAGGCGTGGGATCTGGAGGTTGTGAGCGGCGCAGGAGCAAGGGCGCTGGGTCGTGTGGCGGTGGCGTCTGCAGAGCTACGAGCAGAGGCGCTTGGGTTGTGCGGCGGTGGCGTCTGCGACGAGTAGGCGTGGCTGCAACAGGCGTTGGCGAGGCAGAAGCAGCGGGTCGTCGGGAGCAGCAGAGGCTTCGCGGTGGTTGAGACGCGGTAGCGTTGGTCAGAGAGGGCGTCGGGCGAAGGCAGGTCGCGGCGGCAGGGATTGGCGCGGCGTCTGGCGAGGCAGCAGACCAGCGGTGTGGTCTCCGGTGGGGCTTCGGGTCGTCGTGAGGAGGCGGGTCGCGGCTGGTGGAGACCGGCGGTGTGAGCGCAGCGCGAGTGAAGAGAAACTGGCGATTGGGGCAGCTAAAGTGGGGAAGATGATGAACAGTAGGAGTCAAATCACCTCTGCTTTTTTACTTTTCTCCTCTCTCTTTCTCACGTTCTGACTTTTCTCTTTTTCTGCTCTTCTTTTTCTGAATTTTTTTTCCAAACGAAGCCTCCCCTATCTCCACATACCCGATTGCTTTTTATAGGTGAAAATATGTAATCTTCGTAGAATATTTTATCTCGTTTTTCAATATACACGAAGATAATCTATAACCTCCCGATCACCCAAAATCTTCTTATTTTCCTAATCTCTTGAATATCTCTAATGATTTTATTGCCTATTGATAAAGATGAGATTGTAATGCGGTTTCTCAATCTTCAAAAAAATCATCAGAATATTGCATCAAATTTCAATTTTTCACAAGATAATTGATCTAGAAAAAACAATGGGCTTGGGCTAATTTGCTCATTTCACGGGCTTAGTCCGACTTGTCAATTTAAGCTCAGAAACATTAATTCGAACCCATCTACCAATGCTCCAATAACTAAAAAATGCAAATTAAAATAAAATGCACCTAAAACTATATGCTATGCAATTAATTAATTAACTAATATTTTTTTGGGGGTTAAAATTAATCCCTAATTTTTTAATGCAACTAATAATTAAAAGGGTCACCAAAATTTAGGTGTCAACACACCATAATTAAATAGTGACCTTTACTTCACCTTCTTATTTTCACGCGGAGGGATCTCTGTATAAATCAAAATGAAAAAAAAAAAAAATTGCAAGGACATGCTCGCTTTACCTTTTAGGGCCAAAGTAAAACAATGCTGGAGTCGATTCAACTTCAATTATTTGTTTGTTCCATTTTCTTATAATATTATGTTGCTTTTCATTGTAATTTAATGTCTTTCAGTATATAACTCTTTGTCATTGATCCACGCCAAAAATTAGAGTTGACTGTTAACAGAAAAGAAGTCTTGACTTTCCATGTACTTATTTCTATAAAAGAAAATCCCTGAAGTTATCCCTTTAAAATAAAATGTTCATAATTGTCATTTTTTTTTATTTTTCATTTTGCTATTCGAAGGTGATAGAAAGAAAGGTCAGAGAATTCCAAATCAGCATATGATTCTTGATAATTTAAGAAGGATTATGAGTAATTAGAAACTTCCAAAGTCATGAAGGAGGTTCTCCATGTAGTTAAACTGATAAGGACCTTCTTTTGAATATCAAACTAATTAGAAGCTTCTAAAGCCATGAAGAGTCTTCTCCTTGTAATATAATAGATAAAGACCTTCTTCTTCTTCTTTTCGTTCTTTTGCATACCAAACTAATATAAAGGAATATTTGTATTGAAAGTCTTAAAAATTATCACGAAAGTGTAATTGAAATCTAAATTTTTTTAAAGTGTATTGAATCCTAAAACATGTCACTAAAGTGTAATTAAGTTTTAAGACTTTCAAAAAATGTAATCAAATTTTATATCTTATCAAATTGATCTAATCAAGTAATTATTTATATTGCATTTCGTGAAAATTTTAAGATTCGATTGCACTTTTATAAAAAAATTTAAAACTATCTTCAGATAACTAACCCTGTCCTCCCTGGTTCTAAGTCTAGGTCCATTCAATGGTATCAGAGCCAAGGTTTTGTTTCTAATGATATTCGTTCCATGCGCTTAGTAGGTGAATCCAGTGCTAAGAATATCTCTTTGCACCATGTCCACCAAAATTCTCGAAACACCTCTTTCTCTCACTACAACACCATCATCTTCAACCCCTTCAGATTTTCGTATCTCAAATGCTTATAAGATAGCTATATCTATGAAATCTCTCTTAATGATGAAACTAAGATCTCTAAAACCCAACTTATTTTGATGAACCCCTATTCAGCTTTTGCCAAACCCACTTCATCATTTTCACCTATCCGCTCTATTCGCCAACTCACTCGCCAGACTCCAAAGGAGGTGAAGGAATATGTTCAGTCTTCCAAGTTCGACTAGCATCCCATTCCTACCACTGAAAATGAGTATTTTGTTACTCTTCAAATCCCTCCAGAATTTCCCCGATAATGGATCCAATAGGGATATTCCCACGTTCATTATGGAATTGTTCGTCTTGCTCTTACTTTTCATGGCCGAAAAGGTTTGCCAGTTGTGGCAAGAATTGCGTTGTTAGGTAACGGGTTTTTAAAATATCAGCATGCTTGCATTGGTATTGTTCAAACCACTTTAAATGCCAGAACAGTCTTTGTAACACTGTACCCAAATTTTAACAACGCTCTCTCAAATCCAATATTACTTTCCTTTTTGAAAGTCCAGATCCAACTCACTAGAGCACCTCAGACTGTTGATTCTGTTGCAGCAACTTTACACTACCATATGGTTTACAAAGTGCAAAACCATGCACTTGACTTAAATTTCCAAAACGGAAATGAAGATGCCTTGTTCATTTCCATGCAAAATGATCAAGCATCATGCATTCATGTCCCTAGACAGATCCCAAAGGAAAAGTTGGCCACTCTCCTTCCAAAGACGTGGATTACCAATTATGAAAAGCTTCATCAAAGCAACAAGCCTTTCCAATCATCAGATTTGGAGTTCATCAGAAAGAGGGATGAAACTATTTCCATCAAATTCGGCAAGGAAAATGAAGAAAGTCCTTCTATCTTCTAGACTCTCTTTATAATTGAACCATGTGTTCCTGAGTCTATTTCCGAACCAAATCCAAAAAAGCTTGTTCGACACTTCAACAGTGATGGACATTCTGTCCATTACTATAAAGACCAGTATGATCACTATTTTTGGGATCATTTTTGCCAGTGTTCCTATTGTATAAAATCCCCTGATGAGGTAAATCCATTTGCAAAATCTCTGCCTCGGAGAAAAGAGCCAAAAAAAACCCTGTGTACCAAAGGCACCTGAATGGAGACCCCTCTGTTGACACTCTTGGTGAATGTAACAAATTTCAGTTCATGGTCTCTTTTGCATCAACTCCACCACCAGAGTTCACTGCTCCCCCTTCAGTATCACCAGATCCACCACAATCACCTCCTCCATCTCCTCCTTAGAAAAAACCGGCCATCTCCCCGTTTTATAAGCCAATTGTAAAATGGGCGAAGAAACATTCATACCACTTGAGGTTCCACCAGAAACACCACCCAGTTCTTCCATTGCTATGTTCCAAGAAACAGACTTTCCTCATCTTGTTCAAGAAGGTTTTAAACTCTCTTTTCTTGCTTCAGAAGAGTTTATTGATCCACAAGGTAGATATAAGCATATTTCTAAGATACCTGCCCCAACTGATGTGGATAAGCATAGAAGACAAAAAAGAACTCCTATTGCTGAAGCTGTCTTAAATTGGCAATCGGAGACTCTGCTAGCACACAACAATGCTTTCAAAACAATTGATTCCAAGATTGGAAATGTGCAACAAGATTGCGAAGATATGATGAAACCATAAAGAAGATGGTTTCAGATTTCCAAAAAAGGCTTCATGCCTTAGAATCTGGACAACATCTAGGCCATCATCATCTTGAAAGTCCTAGAGCAAAAATAGAAAAGCTTAAAAGGCAAATCCAGCTCCTTAAAGAAGGATGACTCAATCCATTTCCAACTACTCTGCGAGAAGATCCTTTCCCTCCTCCACCACCTCAGATATCTATTTTTTCTACTATTACAGATAAATCTGTCAGACAAGACAGAACAGATGTGGCTGAGATGAGGAATCGTCTCAGAGAACTTGACCGCATAAGGAAAGAGAAGGGAAAAGAAAAGATGCCCGAGAAATCCTCTCTTATCATAAGAGAGCCAGATCAAATGATGTTGTCAAACTTGTTGAAATCCTTTTTAAGAGATTTAGGTAATCATGAACCACAACCTAATCCTGATTCTGTTATTCCACAACCTCCACCCCAAATTGATCCTGTTGTTCCAACAGATCAAATTCTGTTTCCAACATAACCGACCTTTCCAAATATTTTTGACACAGAATCAGACTCGTTATCTCTTTCATCCTCATCATCATTTTCAATCCCTACCATTGATTCGCTTCCTATAGCACCCATAACTTCATCAATAGTCATGGTCGATCTCCCAGACTATGAGATGGAATCGAATCCTTCTGAACCAAAGGTTGTTCAGCCAAATGGTCACTCTCAGAGTATGTCCACTTCATCAAAGCAGTTTTTCACTATTGATAACATACCTTACCACAAATGGCCAGAAAGACTTAAAGAATTTCATACTTGGTTGAATACCCAAGCTATTACCAACCAGGACAAGTATGACGTTCTTTTCAACTTTGTCACAAGATTTACTGGTAGCCTTAAACTTTGGTGAGCATCTCTAGTAGAACAAGATCAAATACATTTTTTGCTCTCCCCAAATTTTAACCATGCCATTACCCTTCTATATCATTTCTTTGTGGGAAAACCTATTAATCTCATCGAACTCAAAAGAAGAGAATTTTTCGCAAGAAGATGCTGCTCTCTTCAAAAAAAAAAAAAAAAAAACATCTTGATAAGCATTACCGTGAAATGCTTAAACTTTTTTTTAATCAAATTGGAGCTGATGCAAACCTCAAGCATGTTTTCTTAACCTCTATCCCCAAAGAATTATCTCAGACAATAGAAAGGATCTTTCTGTCCAGACAGAGAAGGATCCAAGATGTGCTGTTGGGAGAAATCCAACAAGAAATTCATCTGCACCTCGAAGAACTGTGCATCAAACGCCAAATGATCTAGTCCTATGTCAATGACAACAGAGAACTTGACAAGACATTTTCTCGCCAGAACTTGAAAATTAAATGCTCCAAGAAAGATTGTGATGGTTCTTGTGGAAAATCTTTCAGAAAGAAGAAGCACTTCAAGAAGATCTGGATAAATAAATCCAAACATAGCTCTAAGCACTTCAGAAGGAAGAAGAAATGGCGATACTTATGCAAGAGGAATGATCATTTAGGCCACAAGAAATCAAAACGATGTTTCATCTGCAATCAAAAATGACATTTTGCCAAAAATTGTCTTTAGGCGAAAAAATGTCAAAATCATTTGATACATCATATAGAGAATGAAACTGGTATCTTTCTCCAAAATGATGATATTGAATTTATATTCTCTGCAGATGGAGAACCATGTGACCAAACACTTTGTGTCATTTCTTGTTATCAAACTCCTAGTGAAACTGATTCATATTCGGATCCTATCTTTGACTCATTCAGAGGAAAGCACTAACATATTTTTAAGCCCAACTCATTGTCCCAATTTTCCTGTGAAAATATTCACTTCAAAGTTTGTTAAGCTAATCACTGTCATTGCTCTTATAGAAACTGGAGCTGCCTCTTCCGTTTTAGACACTAAAATTCTTCTTGAAGAATATTGGACTTCTTGTGTCCAATACTTCAATTCTACTTCAGGAGATACATTCTCTACAAATGTCAAAACCACTCCAATCACCGTCCAGTTTTTTCCACAGTGTTCTATAACCACAAAGATCTTTGGTTCAAGTCTTCCTAACAAAGATTTGATCATTGGGTTGGACATTATAATGACTCAAATCTCTCAATTTCGCATCATTCCTAGAAAAGGTCTTAAGTTTAAAGACTAATTTTTTGAATTTGTCAACATCTAGAGACTTTTTTCCATTCAAATGAGTCTATTGGATCTGATCATGCAAAAGTTGTTAGAATTATGTCCGGAATCTCATTCTGAGTTCACTCAAAAGTGTCCCCATCCTTTATGGAAAAATCCAGAATTCTTTGTTCGCCTTCCTTAAAAAAGAATGAGGATATCAATCAAACTAAGGCGAATCATATGGGAATGAATCTAGAACATCTAGTTTTTGCTCAAAATGAATGCTCAGAACTATTACAACAAGGCCTTATTGAGGTCTCACATTCTCAATGGGCATGTGAAGCCTTCTATGTTAACAAACGTGCTAAGCAAAATCGAGGAAAGATGAGATTGGTTATTAATTACCAACCCTTTAACATTTTCCTTCAAGATGATAAATTCCCTCTACCTTCTAGAAACTCTCTTTTTGTTGGATTATCCAAGGCCCAAATTTATTCCAAATTTGATCTCAAAGCCGTATTTTAGCAATTGGGCATTCATCCTGAAAATAAACCCAAGACAGGATTATGTATTCCAAATCAGCACTTTTAATGGAAAGTTCTTCATTTTGGATTAAAAGGTTGCACCATCTCTTTTCCAAAATGTCATATGTCAAATCTTTCAGCCAACTCTCTCAAGTGCAGTAATATACATCAATGATATTCTGCTCTACAATCCTAATGAGCAGTCACATTGCCAACTTCTCGAGCAGTTTGCTAAAATTGTGAAAAAACATGGAATTATGTATTCTCAAAGAAAAATGAACATTGCCCAAACATAAATTAAATTTCTTGGTATGCACCTTAACAAAGGGACGTACTATCTAAGGCCACATATTGCTCAGGAATTACTGAAATTTCTTGAAGAAGATTTCACAACAAAACAAGTTCAACAATTTCTTGGAATAATTAATTATCTCAGAGATTTTATTCTAGACATTGCAAAGCTACTCATCCCATTGCAGACGATGCTAAAAAAGAATCCTCCACCCTAGGGAAAATCTCATACTACTGCAGTTGCTGAACTTAAAGAAATTATGCAGTCTCTTCCTTCGTTACAGATCCCATCAACTAGGAAGAGAATTCTCCAGACTGACGCTAGTGATAAATACTGGGCTGTCATCCTATTCGAAGAAATTGATAGTAAGAGACATTTATGTGCTTACAAAAATGGAAAATTCTTTCAAGCTGAAATGCATTATCATTCCACTTCCATAGAAATCCTTGCGATAAAAAATGGCATAAAAAAATTTGAGTTTCATCTCATTGGCCATCACTTCCTAGTAAAATTGGATATGACATATTTCCCTCATATGACCAAATTCAGATAGAAGCAGATCCTAAATTCTCAGCTGCTCCGATAGGCTGAATGGTTTTCAAAATATTCTTTTGAAACCAAACACATTGCTGGAAAGAAAAATGTGCTTGCTGACTTTTTGTCAAGACCAAAAGCCCCAGCAAAAATCAACATATATATTATGAGGCATGTTTTTCGTACTACTCATCACAATGAGAAGTACAAAATTGAGAAGGTTAAAGACTGGCCAAGCTGGCGATACCCCCGGAAATCATCGAACAAATCCAACAAGACAGTCTTATTGAGAATCTAGATAAACTTATGTGGCAAGGCCATGCAGACTTGTTCATACTCAATGGAGGTTCGATTCTTTATCCTTTTGAATTAAATGCAGATTATCCGTTCATACATCCTTTGAATTGGAAAGAAGATGATTTTCCTAATTAACTTCGATGGTTATTATGGTACTTAACCAATAAGTACTTAATAGCTATTGAAATCCCAATCAGAAGTTTCATTGCCAACCTCACCAGAATATTTGGACTCGGCAGAGGTAAGATTGAAAATGAGAATGATAAAAACCTTTTAGATTTTCTTAATTGGTTTTATCCTCCAACTCACTAGAAATGGCTCTTAGAAAAAGAATTGAGAACTACACAACCAAACCATGAAGTCCATACCATTCTATTTTTTCGAAGACCATGGGCTTTTTTCACTAACAATGGTAACATCATCAAAGCTCCCCTAAGTACAGGAACCTCATCTTATAGACCTGTTCCATATAGTGTAGAGGCTCGAATTCACAAATCTTATTCAGGATTTGTTGGTTGCTGTAAGCACCAGTATCGAGAACTCTAGAGAATCCTATGCCAAGAAAACAAGATCATTCTTCCAAATGCATGGAATTATAATGTACCCAATGCATGGGATCATTATGACCTAGCAGCAGAAGCCAAAGAAGCACTCGAAGAATTCAGACAAGTTGCATCATCCGAGGAACATGCACAAACCTCTCAGGACCCCTATGCTAGATGGGGAGGTCCTCTCTCTCAAAACCCCTACAGCCAAGGACCATTGTCTTTATCTCATGGCATGGACACATCATTTTATACACAATCATCCAATTGGTCACAGCTAAGCATTCCTATCAACACTGCAGATGATGATACAGACTGGGCCCAGGAAGAAGCATCCCATTGGGCTCATGAAGAAGCATTAGCATCCACAACACACCAGTTGAACCAGATTCTCACTCCAAAAGACCTTGAAGCCCTTGAACAAAAATATGATGAACATATTCTAGCAACGGCCCACAACTCAATGACTCAGACTATGACTACAATACTCATGATGGACGAGACCGCTGAACAAGATCGTTGTCCTGTACAAGTTTACTGTAGCAAGTTACTGTTCACTTTTACTGTAGCACTAAGCTAGGGAAGTTACTATTCACTATCACTATTCATAACGTGCGAATAATTCCCTACCGAGATTTTCGAAAGCCTTTATTTGTTCCTAGACCCGTGAGCTTAGTCCTTGTTTGTCTGTGACCTCTTATTGCCTATAAAAGGCGAGAATGATGTAATGTGTTGGGGAGAGTCCCTTAAGTAAAGTGAGTGTTTTGTGAAACTCTCTCATGGCTTTCTAAACTCTCTTCTTCTCCAACCTGGTAGGATCCTTTGAGAAATGCAACTCGGATGGTTAGAAATGTTACCATCCTAGTTCTATCGGGGCGTCTTTAGGCTATGAACTAAAGGGCAGAGTGGTTCTCTGCTAAAAGGCTGTCCTCCCTGGTTCTAAGTCTAAGTCCATTCAATGGTATCAAGTTTTGGGATCTTGATTGCACTTTGTGATAAATTTTAAAACTTGATTGTATTTTTTGAAAGTTTTAAAACTCAATTATATTTTCGTAACAAGTTTTATAATTACTAGTGCACTTATCTTAAGTATAAATGAATAATCTATCCATCTACTTTCATTAGGAAGTGCATGAAGAAAATTGCCAAAATGTTTAGTACTCTCTCAAAGCTCCTCAAGGAAAGGATCAAAAATATTATCACTCAGAGAGCAAAATGCAACAATCTAATGAGTACACATGGAAAAATCTTCTGGACTCTTTTGAAAGAGTTTGTTGTTATATATACTATCCGTAAACTCGTGCAATTTGAAGATATGGAAATTTATTATTATAAGCATTACGCTTAATATGGTATTTTAATTTTTTCTTTTTGTTGCAATCATGTCGGGACTTGGCTAGAACTGTAACAAATTAGATTTATTTTGTTATAAAAGAAATCTAAATCGAAAGCTTGATTTTTATTAGCTTTTATCTTCTTGGGATGGACATTAAAGAAAGAAGTCACATACCAAGATTTATTTTGTTATAAAAGAAATCTAAATCGAAGCTCAATTTGTATTAGCTTTTATCTTCTTGGGATGGACATTAAAGAAAGAAGTCACGTACCAAGAATCAGTTAATGTTGACAACTATGTTCCACAGTCCACTCAACAAACGAATGACATTTTGCTTTTTAACACTAAGGAACACAAGCTCCGCCTTCTGAAACTTCACCATCACTTTCTAAGGTACGCATGACAAAATTTCTGGAACAGAAATTGATTTCTCAGTTAAAAGTTTTAACTTCTGATTTTTTCTTCAAATTTATTTCTAGAATAGAAATTTGTTCGAGAAATAGAAAAATCAAATTGCGTTACCAAACGAATTTCTATTACAAATCTGTTCCAAGGAATAGAGAAACAGAAAAATAGAGAAGCAAAAATTTTAAGCAAAAGAACGCTTTAAGTGTCATAACTTTGGCCAAAATGACACTTAAGTGCCATAACTTACGAAGGTATACTTAAGTGCCACATTCAAAGAAAAACGGATCACTTAAGTGCCATTCCGGCCAAAACGCCGATGTGGCATTTTTTGGCAAAGCGCGCCCAAAACGACGTCGTTTTGCACGTTGGCGTGACCAAAACGGCGTCGTTTTGAGCCGACATGGTAAAAAAATTAATAAAAAATTAATTAAATTTAGTTAAAAGATTTAAAAATAATATTTTAAAAATTAAATTTAGTTAAAATATTTAAAAATAATAATTTAAAAATTAAATTTAGTTAAAATATTTAAAAATAATAATTTAAAAATTAAATTTAGTTGAAAAATTAAAAATTTTAAAAAAGAAAAGTGGGGGAGGCGGCTAAGGGATTAGCCCTCGCCACTTTGCCATCGCCGAGCCTTGGCCAGGGCGGCGACCCGGCCGACCGGCGGCGAGGGTCACGGCCCCTCGCCTAGATCCGGCGAGGACGGCGGCCTCGCCCGGTCGGGCCAAGGGCTGCCGCCCGCCGGGCCCCCCTCACTTTTTTTTTTTTTTAAAAATTAAAAATTAAAAATTAAAAATTATTAATGTTTAAATATTTCAACTAAATTTAATTTTTAAATTATTATTTTTAAATATTTTAACTAAATTTAATTTTAAATTTAATTTAGTTAACTTTTTTTTTTTTTTTTTACCACGTCGCCCAAAACGGACGCCGTTTTGGCCACGTTAGCATGCAAAACGGCGTCATTTTGCACTCCGTTTGCCGAAAAAATGCCACGGCGACATTTTGGCCGAATTGGCACTCAAGTGATCCATTTTACTCCAATTTTGGCACATTTCGTAAGTTATGACACTTAAGTATCCCTTTGGGCAAAGTTAAGGCACTTCAGGGGTCCGCACGTCAAAAATTTTATCATACGCGCCCTAAGTGAGTACACCGAAAGTAAAATGATAGCCTCTTTCATTGAATAGATGTTCAGGCACAAGCAGAAGGCCATCTCATCGGTTTCTAGTCGACAATGGCATTTGTTAAAAAGGATCTGATCATCGGTAAAGAGAGACGACCAGAGTTTCTTTCCCATGTGCATTACAAAAAGGGCCGTCAAAGACACTCTTGTGTCGTCGAAAATACAAAGTTAGCTCCGAGCGTCAAAGCATAAGTAACACCAGATCAACCGAACATGTGTTAAATCCGGTAATCATGAGTACGGTGGGTGTGAAGATGGCAAACCACCGCGGATGTGAGCACCATATTTTGGCACGGAGGAGTTGAAAGAGGATGCTGCAAACCTTTCATGATGAGTGTACTGTAGTCCTTGATTACTAGCCTGATAAGCATACTCAGATTGCCCTGGAAGTTGATAATTTGCTGCGAACCTCACTGCTGGCCCCAAGTACGGCGCATTTTGGTTGAAGGCAGGAACTTGCCTACCAATAGCATTGGCTCCTTGAGCACGAGATTTATAAAATCCTCCATTTGACTTTAACTTTTTTGATTTTTGATTCCCCCCAAGCTCTCCAGCCCTTTTCTTGTCGGATTTTGCTTTCTCTAATTGAGTGACTCTTCTCTGGAGGGGATCTAGTTGGTAACTAGCCTCAAGTCCATAATCTTTGACACACTTGATCACAGCCTTGAGTGCCTCGAGTTCTTGTGCATTTGCTTGACTCTGTATATATTAAGATAGATAAATAATCAACAGATAAAAAAATTGCCTGCAGTATGTACTACTTGGGGACAGAACAAGTACCGATGCAATAGCACCACCTTCCGACTTTGCACCTACCCCCTGCGAATTTCTCCTCAAGTCCTTCAAGTATGTCTTCAAGAGGGGCACTGGATGAAATCTTTCAGTAAGCTGAAAAGCATGTATAAGATGTACAGCATCGACTTGTTGCCCGCTATTGATAAGGGATTCGACAACACCTGCACCAGAAGATGGTCTTAGGAGTGCAAAGATGGAATAGCCCACTGAGCATATAGATGAATCTGCTTGTCTCCTATGCGCAATTTCTACCAACTGTGCGCTAAACGATAAATGAGGGATATCTTACAGGCAATCCATTTTCCAGACCCCATGAGGTCTGTCAGTTGTGAGAAAACCAACCTGGAACTTTCTCAGTCAACCCAAGAGAACGGCAAAGCTCAGGTGCTTGCCTGAGGTGAGCAACTGCGGGAACAAGCTTGCAGAGTTCAGCTTCATCAAACTCTGAAGCAATATTAAAAGTCGAGAGGAGCTGCAAAAATGCTTCTGCTTCTAATGCATTCCCATTGATAGCATTAGTGCCATCACTAAACAACTTAAGCTTCCACTCATCAGCAATTGCCTTGGCTTGCTGCCTTATTTCAGGGTTCAGAAGGTGATCAGCACCTGATTCAACCCCCGCCAAATAGGTGGCCATGGCATCCATGAAGGTAATACAGGATTTTTGCATGCCCTGAAGGGCAGCATCCCTCCTAGTTTCTGGTTGGTCTGTCTCATCTTGAGAGTAAAAACCCCCCAGAGAGTCCAGCACCAAACGGGCCGGATCTGTTGCACATTGTAGAGCAACAGAAAGTTCCCGACAAATAGCATTTAAGTTATTTTGCTTCTTCAAAGTAAAATTCAGAAGCCCTTTTGCATCCATCTGCTCACAAAATTGTATCAGCTCTCTACAAGGCTTGACATCAGTCAAGCCTTCAGCTTCATCAATATTACTAGGACATATATCCTCTTTTCTACTTGCATCACTAAGAGAGCCACTTACCTTGCCATCTTTGATATTGCCATCATCAGCTGCCTCAGCATTAGATTCTTGGCGATTCATGCGTGAATTTATGATGGCAGCAACTGCAGCATCTTTTAGCTCCTGCACTCGATCTAACATTTCCTGTTCCTTTGCAGCAACAGCCGCCTCTCTCTCTGCCCAAATTGCCTCAGTTTCAACTCTTTTTGCCGCAATATCTGTCTCTATAACTTCAAGCTCATCAAACTTTTTTCTGAACATAGAATCAAGGTTGCGGAAGTGCTCCTCAATTTCAGTCCACGCAATAGTCTCCTCAGAAACGTGCTTAGAGGCTTCCAATTCAAGAAGTGCCTTGCTCAGCTGATCTATCAAGGAAGTTACCGTACCATCTCCAGAAACTGGTTCAGTTTCTTCCATTGAGGGCAACTCTACAAATTCAAAACAGATAATCAATATTCTTTTCACTTCAGAACACAACTAATACATCTTGGTGACAAAACAAAAAGGAGCAGCGGGGTCTTAAGCTATGCCACTACTCAACCTTAGATATTTTGATGCCATCATGCTTTAGGACTGCCACAACAAAGCCAAGTACTACACAAACTCTTCAGAAGGCAGAGTTGCAAAAAGTTTTCACCAGGAGTCAAATCTCCAATTCCCTTCCTTTATCAATTTCTGGAGAACTATCTACTAATTTACCCTATAAATTCTGGTTGAAATTAATAATAGGTTCATGTTAAAAATAGGATCTACTTGAGTTTGATTTGGCCAATGTGTTACTCTAAAGAGAACTCTCACTCTATACATACCGCAAACCTCCTTAAATTATTGAACTAACATTGGAAAAAGGGTTTGCTTTTCTTACCTAGAATTGTTTGACATTCAAAATAAGAACATAAGATCATAAGATCATACCTCAAAGTAGAAAATATTGTGAACCGTGCAAACTAAACAGGCAAACAAACATATCTGCTCATGCTGCAAGTATTTGTAAGTTCTCATGGTGTCCTGCTAACTTGAGTAAACAACATAACTATATCCTTTCAAATTGCATATTTTCCAAGCTCATAGACCAGCAGTTCCAGAGAAACAACATCAACCATCTCGCAGGCCACGACTTCACATCGACAAGTGGAAAACAAATGCAAAAACTATTTAATCCTGCACATCTATTAAATCATCTACTTTAACAAGACATTATACAAAAATTCTTTAAAATATGCAATCTCAACAAGTCCACCCCTTTCAAGCAAAAAAAAAAACAAAAACAACAACAACTTCACCCTTTACCGCACCAATTATGAATTATTAAGTACTTGATCTACTCAACCTACAGTGCATGCCATGATTAGGTTAAGATTCGTTTCTCTGGAGTACCCATTTTCCCCCATTGATTAGGTCAAGATTTTCATCCAATGGCGTTACTAACTCTATTAATAAATTAGACCATCCACAACTTTCTCATAAAGTTCCTTCTCCAAATCATTCCTTTTTGTTAAGCAACTTTGCAACTGCAAAGTAACCAAAGACTCTAAAGACAAGGTCCCATTTAAGCATGACTGGAGCTACACAATCTGGACAGCATGCTAAGGTTCTGTAAACTAAAACTTCTTCCCCTATATTTGTCATCCAAATGTTCATTGTTTTAACCACACTACTTTAATTGACCTAGCCTTCGGCAAAAGCTCCAAGTACTAATGAAAAAGATAATCAATTCAACTATATACAGGTTACATAACTTCATGAAAACCGTAAAGATTGGATAACCACATTGATGGACAACCACTGGATGATAATGGTATGGAGCTTTCTTTTCATCCAATTCAATAGCTAATAGAACATATTTGACATCAAAAAATTAGCCATTGTGTACCATCGATAAGCAGGCTTTTCATTGGAAGCAAGTTTGGCATAACAAAGAGCACGTTTTATGCACTCCATCTGAATTGCAAATAAAAAATATTCCAGTGACAACATGATCTGTTTGTGCGATTTCTTAAAGTTGGCCAGTTGATGGTTAAAATAAGAGAGAGAGAGAGAGAGAGAGAGAGAGAGAGAGACACACACACACACACACACACACACACACACAATGTTGAAATGTGCCAGCCTGTTGTTTTCAACATGGAAGATGCAGAATAGCAACCACAAAGTAAATTCATGAGAACATCCATTTTTTGAAAACATGCTAAATATGCTTGTTGATCTGGAATATGCACATACACTAGCTTTGTTGATTGACTTTTGCCATAAAAAGAGCACATATTTCTTGCACCAAAAAATGTGTAGGTAAGAGATATGAATTCTGGTTAATGAGAAAGGACATCAATGTGTGGCAAATCAAGAATCTAAATAAAAACAAGAGGTTTAGCAATAAAGTTGCTGACTTTGCCAGAGAGGAGGGGACTTCTGTCTAGGAAGCCAATAGTTAAGTTAAGGTAAGGTTGGATGGTAAGCCTTTACAATCAAAAGATGAGCAGAACAATGTTTTTCAGATTAATAGTTGAAGGGAACTTAATGTATCATACCAAAATAGTTATTCCCAGGTACTCTGTTCTGCCAGTGACACCCTGAGAACAAACCCCAAGAAGGAAAGAGGAGGGGGTTGCGGAGGGGGTTCCTGTATGAGATTGGAGTTTTATCGAGCTGAAGGAGAGGAAGCCTATCCAGTGGCCAGACCACCACAACACAAAAAGGTTTCCAACCAAACTCATTGCCCCCCTGTGCAGAAGACAGATTTTTTTCTGGTCTTCAGGACAGGTTTAAAATCCAAACCCAATGCTCTTCTAAGCTCACAATTAGCTCCACCTAGTCTAGACCAATTAAAATTGCAGGGAAGCAAAAAAAGATCACAATAATTGCACACCATGGAGTCACAACTCAATCATGATATAGTCAAAAGGCAGTCTCTGAAGCGAGATTTCGATGAAAGGCCTCAAACTTAAAGTTGTTTCATCATCATATCTAGCATCACGGATACAGTTACACGCAGTCCTTTAAAAACTTACGACCCAAAGACATGAAAAGGGAACTTGGAGAATCACACAGGAAAATTAAGCTCAGTAACACATGAGCAAACTGACTCGTCACAAGAATCAGAAGAGCATAACCTAATGATGCCAGCCATTTCAAATATGTTCAATCATCTGTAACTTCAGGCATTTTAAATGTGACAGGATCTCGGGTGGTTCAACTTCAACCAACAACTGAGCCAGCAGAGAGCACTTTCTAGGGTTTCTTTCTCCCACTCAATCCAAAAGCACGAAAAAGAAAAAAAGAATGGCTAAACATTCATGAAAGGGCAAATTTGTCCCATTCAACATTTCCTAAAATTCCGAAAGGATCGCTTCAAATTGTTCTAAAAGACCAAGACGGGTCCTAGTTCGGTTTCCCGCCTCCTAGAATCACACACGCCCTTATAACTATGGACACAATAACAACAGTTGTCACCACAGTTTCACTCGTGCAACACGGAAGCAACTTCAACAAGCGCAATCATCTGAAAATGCATAGCACACTGAACCGGACAGACCGACTCATTGAGGTACCTAACATCTTCAACAGGAACCAAATCTTCCATTCCTAATTCCTGTAAAAACCCAATCACGACCCAAAAGCAAGCAGAGTTTTCACGCTAATTTCTTGGGAAAGCAAACATTGGGTAAATTCATTCCCGCAATAGGCCGAGGAAGACGACGCAGCACAATGGACGAAACGGCGAAACCGCAAAATTGCAGGCTCGCTCGAGAGAAGAGAAACTGCGCACCTCGAAATGCAATCGAGAGCAAGCCGAAACCCTACAAATTGGGTTGCGGGAGATGGTCGGCAAGTGGGGATTTGCCCCCCTTCCCCGGAAATTGAGCTGGGAGTCGATCGGAGACGACGGTCGTGTCGCTCTCAGCGGCGAATTATTCCGTCGCTAAAGCTAGCGAGGCGACGGAGCTCCGGCGGCTCTGTTCCGACGAGGGTGGCGACCGAAGTGAATGGCCCAACGCCTTCACTTTACGAACGTCTGAGCAGGCAAGTACTGTTAAGGCAATTTTCATAACCAATTTGCCCAAATCGTGTATGCTTTTGCCCTGAACTTACAATTTTTCATTTTGTTGCACCCGTTACTTCTAAATTGTATTTTGGGAAAATTCTAAATATACGCCCAAAGCACCCTTATTTTCTCAAATAAAATCCCGAAATGAATATTATTTTAAATAAGAATTTGAAATGCTTTTATTTTCTCAAATAATAACCTAAAATGAAATTTATTTTAAATAGAGGCTTGAAGTACATATATCAATTTCAAAGAAAAGTCTAAGAGCTTATTTGTTTGTGTTTTTTTTTTTTTCCCAAAACACAATTTCTGTTTTTTTATTCCAAGGAACAAAAAAAATGAAAATGTGTTTGTTTACACTTTTGTTCCCGAACAAAAAATCTATTTTTTTGTTCCCAAGAACAAAAACAAGAAACCGAAAAAACTCGTTTCTTGTTCTCTAACACTTTTGAATAAACAAAAGAACAAAAACACATAACTTATTTCTTTTTTTCTCCTTTTTCTTCTTCTTTTTATTTTTCTTTTTCTTTGGCCAATGTCAGGCCTCGGCCATGGCCGACGATCGACCATCGAGAGCCTGTGACCTCGCCGAGTATCACTGCCCCCGGCGAGGTTGGCTGGGCGAGCTCGAGCTCACCTAGATCCAGTGAGGTCGAGCTCGCCCAACCACCGACGAGGCTCAGCGTCGTCCAGCGGTGACTCGGCGAGGCCAAGCCTCGTGCGGCCACGACAAGGCTTGGCCTCCCCAGCCGACGAGAGGTCGGGCCTCGCCGAGGCCGGGCGAGGCCAACCTCGCGCCGCCCGGGCGAGGCCGAGCCTTGCCGATGGCCCGGCGAGGAACCGGTGAGCTCGCCGGACGTCGCCCAACCGGTCGCCGCCACCACAAAAAGAAAAAGAAAAAAAAAGGAAAAAAATAAAAACATTTAAAAATTAAAATAAACAAAAAAAAATTATACAAGCTTACCAAACGTGTTTCTTTCTTTTTCTATTCGTAAAACAGAAATTTTATGTAGTTACCAAATGCGTTCTTCATTAAAAATTGTTTCTCGGAATAAAAATAGTTTTTTCTATTTCATTTCGGAAATAATTTTTTAATAAAAACTTTACCAAACGCAGCCTAAACAAACCAAATATGAAGGGCAATTTCATCTTTTTTATTTTTATTTTTTATTTTTTTGGTAAGTTTTTTATTTTTATTTTTTCTTTTCAAAATACTAAAGAAAAAAAAAAAAGAACACACAAGCAGGGAGAGTGCTCCCTCCCATTTGTGGCCACCATCCCATCGCTAATGGGGTAGTGGTGAAGGTCGGCGAGGTCGTCGATGCCTAAGGGAGAACTAGCAACCTTAATCGATTAGAGGCGAGGAGCGAGCCCTTGCTAGAGGCGGGAGAGGGTAGCAACCCTCTCCTAGATCTAGGTGAGAGTTGCTAGTCGTTGCATAGGCTTGGCAACCCTCACCCAATGCCACCAACCTTCAAGGACGCTAGGCAGAGGTTGCCCTTATCGGTGTTGAGCGAGGGTAGCCCTCACTTAGACTCTCTCGAGCTAGTGAGGGTGAGGGTCATCCTCGCCAACATCAAGCAAGGGTCGCCCTAGCTAGTGTCAAGGGTTGGCATCACTAATTGGATCTAGCAAGGGACGTCCTTGCCCGACTCAAGTAAGGGCTGCCTTCACCCACCCAAGTAAGGGTGATCTTCAACAAATCGATGAGGGTGAGGCGATAGCATCTCCTCCGACAATTGACGGCCACGTGCGAGGAAAGGAAGAGGAAAAAAAAAAAAGAAAAATAAAAATAAAAATAAAGATTGAAAAAAATCAAAAAATTTAAAAGAATATACTTACGATGTTTTGACCAAAGTACCCATTCTTCGATTGGCCGGAAAAGTCACCGCAGCCAAATATCCTTATTTGAGACGATTTAGCCACTTTAGACCTTTATTTAAATTTGTTAATATCTTGAAAAATTCCAAACGGGTACACATGTGACAAATTTACTCAAAATTATTTTTTTTTCTTACCATGAAAAACCCTAAATTGGTATACATGTGATAAATTTACCCCAACAAATCATAAAAATTCCTAAATTGGTATATTTATGATAAATTTACCTTAAACTAAATTATTTAACTGTAAAAAACCCAAAACTAATGCATTTGTGACAAATATACCCTTTGTTAAATTGGATTAATACCATAAAAGTCACAAAAATTGTAAATTGTGATCAACAGAAAGTAAAATCTCAAATTGAACTATCACATGTCATCCAGCTTAATAATTTGACTATAAAATTTAATGGAAACTAACGAAAAGTAAATTTGTCAAATGTGTACCAGTTTGAGATTTTTAGTAATCAAAAAATTTATTTGTGGTAAATTTGTCACAAATTACCAGTTCGGGGTTTTTCAAGGAGTTCACCCCATTTAAAATAATGTTCACTTTGGACCCTTATTTAAGAAAACTAGGGTACTTTAGGCCATTTTTTAAAATTTTCTCTTATATTTTTCATAACATGTATGTGCACATGTTAGAAAATTATAATGTATTTTCATCCCAATTTTTTTATGGAATTTTTGCCCTTGATTTATAAGAAGTTAAAAAAATAGTAGAAAAATCCTATTAATGGAAGAAATTAAATATCGATTATGATAATAATGAATATATTAATAAAACTAGTAAGAGATTTTAAGAAAAGGAAAGAGGAAATGTCTCCATAACAAAAAAGGTCAAAGCACAATACCTGGATACTCATGATGTATTTCAAATATTCAATTAATGCAAAAGGAATTGAACGATCAAAATTAGATTTAATATACCACATTGGATATCGGTTAATCATTTTCATTTATGAGCTTGGACGTTATTTCCTTTTTATGATTTTTTTCTAACATATTTTTATTCATCAATCAGTTTTTATAATAATTAATCCTTTTAAATATACATAATTGAGTAACCAATTTTTATCATTTTGATCTCTTTGTTACTAAGGCACTTTCCCTTTTTACTCAATATTTATTCATTCAGTTTCTTAAATTATCTTACTTTGTTCTGTCACATGACTATATCTATCAAATATTAGCAAATCTATAATTTTTCATATAATTACTGATACTTTTATCAAATATCTTATATTTTGGAGTCATTTTCTCCTTCATCCCATGCCTCTTATTGGTAGGTTAAATTTATAAACACCGTCCACGATTATATTTTAGCAAAGTTTTCATGTGACCGAAATTTATCACTTATAACTCGTTAATTAGATTTGTGATTAGGTAAGATTTGTTGGAGTAAAATATAACCCTATCTAATTTCCTTTCCTTTTTTGTGCACACCGGTATATGTGTGCCCTTCCATTTATAATACTTAATTTATTGTCACTCAAATAATTCAACTTCATAAAGTGTTTAGATATGTTAATTTATCTTTGGTATAACATGACATCTAACGCCTGTTTATAACCGGTCAATTCCTGACTATATCTATTCTTGGAACAAAAAAAAAAAAAAAGAACAAAAATTCATTTAGTAACGTTACCTAATTTTTTTAATTTCCGAGAACAAATTTGAAATAAAATCAAGGAGTAAAAGAAAATGACGACATGACCTGGTTTGTTACCCAACACTTCATTCGGCAAATCTCAATCCGACGGTTGACACCTAACAACACGCACAAACGGATGACAAATATTTAAAAGGCTTGAATCCAACGGCTGACAAGAGGTACAGCAAATTTCCCCCAAACTATAGAAACGGCCTTTTGACAAACATTTTCCGTACGCTCAGTCTCCCAACAAGTCTGCAAGTCTTAACTTTTTTGTGCTCTTGTTTCTTTGCACTTCGATTTTCAACATTAGGAGCTTTATTAGCTACATATCATACATGTCCATAAGTATCCACGCCAAAGATATTAACATCATAATACTGCAATGTTTTCCATTTCAGTAATCCTGTGCACAGCTGAAATATCGAATAGCCTAATCGTACATTTTGCTGGTTTCTTTGAACCCTCATCTTGTTTTAGTCCAATGGCTCGGATTCAATTCTCTCTACACAGGTCCCTGTGAGAGCGTCTAAGTGAAAAAGGGCACGCTTCATCCGCAATGACAGTGTAGACATGCCAATATGAAAAGGAGCCCTTGAATGACTTCACAGTGTCTGTTAATGTACGCCAGGCTCCATAGATTGGACCGCTTTTAGCTCTCTGTGGCAGTGACTTTCTTGGATTGTATGAGGTTGCGCCACGAGGAAAATGTGAGGCCCCGAGACACAAGGTACAGTATGAATGCAACGTAGGCAGCCGTGAAACCAGTCACAACAGTGCCGAACATCATGCTGGTTACTTCATTGGAGAAGAAGTCCAGCAAAAGATAGGCATTGATCACGATCACCAAAGCAGCCACAAGCCAAGAGACAATCTAGAAACAAGAACCGACGATCAGTTTCAGGGTTATCAACATGAGTACGACGAATGCTGATTCAAAGAGTTCATTAAGAGATGATTACTAATGTTTATTGACCCAGAGCGTGAGAAAACCAAATGCTTTCTTGCAAATTACAAGTACTTTTTCAATTTACTAGTGAAATCTCATCATGCTTAACTAGCTATGGTACTCCACAGTTCCTTCATACAACATAGAAGCTTGCAAAAGCAGATGGCATAACAATAATTCTCTGAAGAGTGCAGCGAACTGACAATTGTTAAGATGACGAGACTCATCATGAAATGTTTGCGACCAAATCCACTAGATCACCAAAAGAGTTATGATTTCAGTATTTCAAACACGAAACCAAGGTATCTAGAATGAGTTGCGCCAGTGTTACTGTATATTAAAACTTACTTTACTGCATATACAGGCATATAAATGTACATGCATACAGCATAAGAATGGAAGTAACTGGAAAGAATCGCACACTAAAGCATAAAAAATTATCTGTCACCATTAATGTGGAAGTGGACAGACAGATCCACGCAATAAGCTGGATTAGTAGATTTTTTTAAATCTTATAACCCGTGGTAAACTGAACTCAAAGTCAATCTGCCAATATAATAAAACAAAATAACAGGAAGGCTTTTTGGAGGCAAGCGGTTCACACATAAAATATATATATATATCTTAGGGCCACTATGAATGGGGCCACTATCCAGATATGCAATCATTTTTCTGTCCTTCTTATGACTAACATTCATGCCTTTATGGTCTTTCTGAGGTCTATATTCGCATATTTGGCCTTCGTTTGGCTGCTACTTAAAAGGCAATAAAAGAAAGCGATTAAAAAATAGTGCATCGATCTATGTTGAAATGATCAAGATATGCGGCAGAAAAATGAAATGGCAGCATACCTTAAGAACAGGGCCGATCTTAAAGGACCCCATGATCTGCTCCCTGGACACCAGATAGAGAAGAGGGATAAGTGCGAAAGGGATCTGTATTGACTGGAGCACGTTAAGCCACTCATTCAGAACATCTAGTGTCTCCTCAGTATCGAAAACAAGAGCCACTATCATAGTCGGCACAATCGCGCAGCTCCGCGTGATCAACGCCCTCATCCATTTCTTCAACCGCAAGTTAAGAAAACCCCCCATTATAAATTGCCCGGCATAAGTGCCCGTGATGGTGCTGCTCTGCCCTGCAGCTAACAACCCTATTCCCCATATGTACAGTATAGGGAAAAAGCCTCCCCCATATTTCTCTTGGAGATACTGCCCGGCATTCACAAGACCAATGCTGTTGGCAATGGGCGTGCCATAGAAACCTTTCGCAAAAACAGTCGTGACAAAGAGATTGATGATGAAGGAGATCACAAGGGCAGCAGTGGATTCTATTGAGTAATATCTCAGGGCTTCTTGGACCCTGCCTTTTTGGTTATGGTCAATGTCCCTAGATTGCACGAGGGCTGAGTGCAAGAACACATTGTGAGGCATGATAATGCAACCCACGACTCCCACGGCTTGCTTTATTGTTCTGGAGCTAAGTTTCGGGATCAACATGCCTGCAAAGAGAATTCGATTTACCATCTGTCCCCAAGGTGACTATTGCGGATCTCAGTTAAGCACAATCTGAGATGAACAATTATAATAAACTATTTATGATTACCCAAAAGCAGCTCAGTTCCACTTGGCTTTGCATCAGCAAACATCCAGGCAAATGACATTGCCATCGTTGCAATAAGGAAGGCAAAAAATGCTTCAAGCTTCCTCACTCCATAGTTCTCAAGTAACAGAAAGATAAAGCTGCAGCAACATTAATGGAGATTTCAATTCAGGAAGCATTCTACGTATAGATTGCATAAATCACCCCTCTATCAGAAGATTGCCATTTTCAGAAAATTTAGCAGGATCTAGTAAAGAGAAACAATGTGCAAAGATTAGGTCCGCTTTTCATGTTAGACCTTTTTCTCCCATTTCTCCAGGCTATTTCTTGATGGGCTGCATTTGCATTCAGACAGCAACTCAGGAACTTAAACTCAATCTACTATTGTCATTATTCATCAACTCTATTTACTCTGTAAATTGACCTGACTAATCAAAAAGTCACCACAAAATCCGACAACTCCTAAAGGGCCCAGGAAAATACTCAATTCAATTCCTTCAGAAACTTTGACAGGTCATCAGAAAAAAGCGGCAATTAACTCAGCAAAGAGACAATCCTCAACATGAAAAAGAAGAAAGAATCAACCCTCGGATAACTCCTCTCCTGCAGATAAAAGGAAAATAAAATCCAAAAAGCCTCCGGCACATAGCTCAGATTAAAGCCAAGAACAAGTCTCAGACCCCACGACAAACAGAAAGCTGGACGAAACAAAACAGTATAATTTTTTTTCAAGAAAACACCACAAGACCGGAATTCCTCACCAACACCAAGACCCCTGTAATTCATAAAGCAAAGGCAAAAACTAACACGCAAAAAAAAAAAAAAAAAACCATCTTGTCAAGAAAAATCAGAAAAACCAACTACGAAGTCGCCACAAAAACAAAAACCATAACAAAAAAACAAGAACCGAAATCACGATTTCACTTCAATCGGAATGAGAAGCTCACCAATCAGCGGCAGTGATGACGACGCCGGCCCAGAGGGGCAAGACCCCATTGCTCAGAATCTTGATGGCGATCGCGCTACCGATGACCTCCTGTATGTCCGCGCCGATCAGGGCCAGCTCGGCCATCACCCACAGCACCATGCTCGCCCATGGTGGGTACTCGTCCCGGCACAGCTCCGCCAGGTGCCGCCCCGTCGCCACCCCGAGCCGGGCCGAGAGGAGCTGGACCAGGAGCCCCATGGCCGTGGCCCACATGAGGAGCCACAGCAGGGAGTAGCCGGCGATGGCCCCGGCCTGGAGGTCGCCCTCCAGGTTCCCCGGGTCGAGGAAGGCGATGCTCATCAGGAACCCCGGGCCGGTGAAGAGCCACAGCTTCCTCCATGAGAAGGGCGGCGCGCCGGCGGCGGCGGCGGAGGACGGGCCGCTGGATAGGGCGGGGTCGTCGTCGCCGGCGCAGACGATGTGGACCTTCTCGGTGGCGTCGTAGGCGGCTTCCTCTTCCGTGTCGGAGGAGGAGTGCAGGAGGGACCGTCGCTGCTCGTCTTGCGGTGGCATGGCGAGAGACGGAGACACAGAAGAGAGAGAGAGAGAGAGAGAGAGAGATGGTGTTTGGGGAAATTGAGGTTGCTTCTGGTGTTGGATTTAATGGGGACTGTTGATCTCTCTATCTCTCTGCTCGGCTTTTATCGTTACGAGAAAGGGAAGCTAAAAGACAACTACCAGTCTCCCTCACCTCACTCGCTCGTTCATTGGTTTTCGTTTTTCATTTCGTTTATAGAGGGGATGTACAGTGAGGTTGCTTCTTGTAATTTCCTATCGACATTGCATCCAAGGATAAACGCAAAAGTCCCAAAATTTGACCTTTCTTTGTCCCTTTAAATCCTTGAAGTGTGTACTTTTTTTTGTTCGAGTTAGATCCTTCCATCGAAATGAAAATGAAAATGCCCAACATAAAGTGATACTTCATCGTCTCGTCGGTCTCATCGGTGTTGCTCGATCAAGTTGATACTTATGTATAATGACTAGATATTAGAAAATAGGAATAAATAAATCAAATTCTAAGAGAAAGAAAAAGAGAGAAGAAAATGAGATTGTAGTAGATAATGGCTGTGCCATGCTACTCACTACCAATAAGAAATAGTGAATCTTGTTAACTATTGCCAAGCTCATGCGACCCTTGCTATCGATCACCAAAGTTATGCAACCCTAGCCAACATCCTGAAAAGGTCTACCTAACTCACACAAATTTGGCCTGAGAAGTGCAACCCAAGCCAATCTTGCCTTGGCCAAGGTCGTATGACTCCCTATGCTCAATTAAGGCCTTATGCCCCTTTCCGTTGCTCCTCGGGATTGTGCAACCTTGGCCAATAGCCACTGACATCGGGTGACCCCTTGCGACTAGTGGTCGGGGTTTTCAGCCGCATTGGTAGCACTTTGCCTCCTCCCATTTGTCTTTTCTTTTTTGAAAAAAAAAATCATTTTTCTTAGTTTTATATATCCTTTTAAATCCTTTATTCATTAATTATTATTTTGAAATGTCATGTAGACTATCACCTCAGCATCCTCATCCATCATTTCGACAATAGAAGCAAGTTAAATGAAAATGCACATAGTTTCCATCATGGAGAAAACAATTTAGAAACCTAATTGAACAATTTTGGAGAAATTTAAGGATCTCTTGTGCCTTTCTCCTTAATTAAGAAGAATTATTACTCACATGCTCTTGGTGCACTTATTGAATGTCTCGATATCTTTTTTTTTTTAATTGTTTTCAATACGCTGCCTAAGGAGAACACTTTTTTTGGTAAGGCTGCCTAAGGAGAACACTTCCTTATCAACAAGTAGGAAAACAGAGCAACTTCTAACCGATAATTTCCCAATTTGATGGAGTCATTTTAAAGTAGAATTTGATGAAAATAAATACAGATAATCTAGAGAAATGCAATAGAAGCTCAATACCTTCAAAATAAGGTAAAAGAGATCTATAAGCTTAGACTCATTGAAATTTTTTCTCAAATTCACTCTTACTAAAAATACAAGTCATCGAGCTATAAGGTATAGGGCAACAAGGTATCTTCAACTACTCATTTTCAAAATTTAAATCCAACCCTCCAATGCACAATTCTTCTTTACTTCATGCCCTCCTATAGTCCTTTGTATGCTCAACAAACTTGTCTTGGGAATTCTTGAATCTCCGTTGATTTTATTAATACTATACTCGCCTACAATTGAGATTCTCTCTCTCCTTTTTTTTTGCCTTCAAACCAAAGTGGAGAATATTAGGGGTGACCGGTTCCCGGTTCGGTCCGGTTCCAAGGTGGAACCGGGAACCGGACCGGGAGAATCGGTTCCCAATTTTGGGAACCGTGAACCGGACCGTTGGTTTTAGGACCGAGAACTGGACCGGACCATCGGTTCCGGTCCGGTCCGGTCCGGTCCAAAAGAATTGGCACTTTATTTTTTCACTAAAGAATGACCATTCACTAAAGAATAATCATGCTCCGGACCGATTAATCAAATTCGGTTTTCGAGCAATCTAATAAAACTACTCACAAATGTTTCCACGTGCAAAATATTCAAACTTCACTTGTGTGAATATCAATAATAGTTTATGTGTTTCATGCTTAATTTTAAGCATAAAACCCATGAACAATGTGATTAAAGGTTGTGCTTGGCTTAGGTTTTATAGACAATCTCTTTCTATACTTTGAATGTTTAGTCGATATGAGACTTTTTAAGGCTTGAAGTGCCTTGTCGTTTGCAAGTGAGGGGAGCAAGAGAGAGTGTGAGCATGAGGAGAGTTTTTCTATAAATAAAAAGTAACAACAAGAGTTTTGGTGGTCTCTTGGTTGTTACCTAAATTGCAATTTCGATTGCAATAAGTTTCATATATAATATTAATAAATTATATGTGTTTATATATTATATGAATATAAATTATATATAAAAAATTTCGGTCGGTCCGGTCGGTCCGTTCCCACCTTGGCCGGAACCTGACCAACCGGGTTGTTCCAAGATTAGAACCGGAACCGGACCGCCGACCATGGGAACCGCCCAAAACCGGCCAGTCCGGTCCGGTTCGGTCCGGTTCCAGTTCGGACGGTTTCCGTTGCACACCCCTAGAGAATATTTTCCATGTGAACGATTTCAATTTATAATATAAACAGATTATCTCAATTCAATGGTGCCGTCGGCAAAAAAAGTGAACGGTTGGTATTCAAATCACAAAAAGAAAAGTAAAACTAAATTGCTGAATATTCTTTTTTTCTAGTGGTCAATGCAAATGTTCGAAATCGATTTATTTTTCTAATGGTTAATGGATGCCCACTCATCCTCCACTATACAATATTGTTAATATTCTCTTACAGTTGCCGATACCCATGTGTCGAAAACATATAATAAGACAAGGATGATTTATGCTGAATTAACAGAATATGAGATTGTTATGGAGGGACGTTGTCTAGTGATCAGAAGTGGGCTAATATAGGATTAAGTTCACCAAGTACTTTTGAATTTTCTTTTGGCTAGGTGACTTTATGTCAATGATGTTGGCATACAGTCCATATCGAAAACTGGCCTAGCTTTGTAAAATTTTATGCATCTTATTGGGAGTAAGAGGTGTTTCTTTTTCTTTTTCTTTTTTATTTATGGAGATATTTATAAAGTGGGTTTGAAAGTATCTTTTCTTCTCAATTTGAAGTAGAAGAATTCGAAATACTAGGAAAAATTATCCAAAGAATCTCAATCAATTCAATCTAAACTTTTTAGTTTAGCTATTTTGAAAATAAATTTTCTGATGAATTGTAAATAGTTAATTTAATTAATTTGATAGAAATTATTGATAAAGCCGCATAGGCACTACCGATGGAGTAAAAATGATTGCGTTGAAAGTCGTGTCGAAAGTGACTGTTGAGTTCTACACATCGCCACGGCACAAGCTTGAATCTAGCCCATAATTGCTTCATAATTTCAAAACTGAAAAGCTCAAAAAAATTAATTACTTTTCCGTGATTAACCCACTTTATTCTTTTCTGATTTTATTAGTCATTATACATTGCACGACATCACTCGCATCTTAGTCGTGGGCCCCGCGATGGCTCCCATTTTCTGGACTTGAGATATAAAGCGACGGCGACGCAGGAGAACGACGGCTTACGCAAAATAGAAATATCGGTACGGTTAAAGATGCTCGGTGGCAAAACGACGTGCCGTTTTGCTCTTTTTCAGAGAATTTGACTTTGACTTTGACCATGACGGTAAAGTTGCGTGTTCCTTCGGGTGACCGGCCACCCGAAGGAAAGCGCGAGCAAGGCCGAGTCGGAGGGGGCCACGTGTGTGGGCGCAACGAGCGCGCGTGCGCCCTGACCGTGCCCGGCTTGTGGTTGCACGGGCGCGTCCGTGCCTCCAGTACGACGAATTCTTTTCCCTAGAAAATTGCAGCCCAGATTCCGATTTGCCTGCTCGGGCGGATGCGATCCCCGCGCGCCCTCGCTGGAGCGTAGGTCACACGCGCCCGCTGTTCGATTTTGCCGAGTGGAGCCGCGTTGAAGTGAATGGTTCCGAAACCGTTTAATTTAGGACCTAACAAGATCGAATTTAAAGAAAATGTTTGGTATTTCCTTTAAATGCTTGAAACGACATATGAGTATAAGTAGCGTATTCATGTTGATTATAAGAATTTCTCGGTAGTCATGGCTCTCATTTTTCAATATCGTAAAACAATAACGTGACATAACTTAATTGATACAATCAAATATTAAATCTTGGTTTTCATAAACTATAAACATAAATTTCTTTGGCCACATATCAAATCATGTAGCTCATAGCTAACAAATATTTCACTAAATGTTTTGGCTCATGTATCTTTAATTTTAAACGGGGCAAAACAAAAAAAGAAAGCAAGGAAATACAAAAATCGAAGGATATGAGGCATTTTCGTTAAAAATAAATGACTTCGAAAACATTTTCCTAAAAATGAAAATTCTTTTGTCGTCCATAAAAATATTTATACTTAAATTATATCGTTTACGAAATGAACAAATGAAATTCTTTTATTGTCAATAAAAATATTTAGACATAAATTATTATCAATAATAACAATATTTTTCATTAGTTAATTATTATAAGTGATACAAGTAATTTTTTTAGAAACATGTTTTCTTAATTACTCATCCTTCTCAAAACAATCTAAATTATTATCACTAATAACCATATTTTTCATTAGTTAATTATTATAAGCAATACAAGTAACATTTTTAGAAACATGTTTTCTCAATTACTCATCTTTCTCAAAACAATCTATGCTTAAAAGGAGAGTAGGTGAAGCAAATCTCACTCCTTATGTATTCTATAATCTATGATCTCACCGTGCTCCCCAAGAATCCTCAAGAAGGCTTGGGAAAAAACCATAATTTCATTTTATTTTACAACTATACTAACTTTTGCACCCCAACAAAGAAAATACTTGAATATCTAATACAAGCTCAACCTATCTACATAACACGTGTGAGATCCAAAGTTCCGTGAACATCGAACTTTGTTGTCCTAAAAACAAATCTCGTCCGAGCATGGGCAATGGCGCTTTTCAACAGAGACATTGTTTGCTTCTGCGACTGATCTAAAATGATATTGCTGACAGGGTCAAAAGCAGCAGCTCTGGTTGCTACTTTCTATGGTTATCATGTGAGTTCTTTGCTCCTCTTTTTTCTCTTTTCCCTTTCGGATTTTTGGGTAACGTTGGCGCACATCGATGTTCGAGCCCCATGTATTCCCAAGCAGACATCTTGTGCTTGAGTGCTTTCGTCGATGTGCGGAAACTTCGCGGTTGGTGCGGACGGAATCTTTCTCGCTGCCGTCTTCCCTCTCCCTTGCAGCGAGGGAGGAAAAGAGAAGTGAAGTGGCCCTTTTGGAAGCATTTGAGAGATCTTCATAGTGGCGAAAAAGGTAAAAAAAATAAACGCATATAGCCAAAAAAGTGGGTAAAATGGTAGTGTAAGTTGTTCAACAACACGATCATGTAAAACTAATATTTTTCATTTTAAAGATTTTAAGTTTCCTAAAATAATTAAAAAAATCTCACCTTTTCTTCCTTTTGTAATTTTATTTTTAATTGTGCCAAGGCATGAGTGTGTGTAGTTTTTGCTAGTTATTGATTATCTTAATCGAAATTTGCAAGAAAGTTGGTGAATAAGCATTTTCTTTCCTCTCAATTTCCCTCACTTTCTAAACAAGATTGAGACCCTCTTTATTTGAGGGGTTAATTACATATGTTAATTTACTCTAGAAAATCGACACTTCATGACTAAACTTAATGAACGGCTTAGATTTTTTTTTTTCTCATATTTCCTTTTTTCAATTCCCACTTTTGCCCCCTCTCTCTCTATCTAAGAACACTAAAATCCTATCTTGTGCTCGCCCACGATCTAACTCTACCACACTGCCATAGCTGCTTTGTCCATCACTCCTAGCCCTATCATCGTCGTCGCCTTTCCGACTTGACTCGCCAGAAGCCTCTATCATGTTGATGATGGCACGAGGATGAGGTAGCGGAGGCTACCAATGATTGAAGGTGGATGGGGAGATAGAATGGGGAGAGGGATGGGATTTTCTTTTTCTTTTTTCTTTTTGGTTCTTGGACATTTTCTTGAAGTAAATTCTTCACCGAGTGAGGGCGTTTTGGGTCAATTTAGGGGAAATCTATACCATCTACACTTACGCCTAAATATAAAAATTCCCAATCCTTCTGAGCAAATCTACTTTCCATCCCCCCAACCCCCATACCCAAAGCACTGTATTTTACTTTCTCTTTTAATTTCATTAAAGTGCCTCGAGCCTTAAACAAGCTTTTGGGTTGCGTTCCCTCCGTGAGCGCATCCGGTGCCCTCTCTTTTTATTCCCCACATCTGGTTCTCCCTCTCCATAATCCACCACCACTCGATTTGCAGTCTACACACATCATCACCCATTTGAAAGAATCGTGTAGAAAGAGGAAAGAAAAAGAAAAAGGCCGAAAAGAAAAAGACAAAAAAAGAAATCCAAGGCACAAACCATCCAAATCCAGTTGAAAAGACCCGTGTTGCGGTCCCGGGAATGAACAAAGATCCCCATCCCCACTTTGCCGTGGGGTCGCATTGATGAGAGAGCAAATGACCAAAAAATATGTTCTCTTGCACTTTGATGCGCGCGGTCTTCTTTCGTTTCGCTTTCCTTCCCCTCCAAGCGCCAGTTCATTTGATAAGCGTGCACCAGAACCGGATACTACTGTGAGGAGATTGAGTGTGATTTAAGATTGGCATCGTTTCAAGTCCTCACTCGCCTTTTCAATTCGATAGTTGGCTCCACATACTTATCCTTTGAAATTTAAGCTAGTACTTTTGCTTTGAAGTTATAGAGGAATAGTCATAAGCAATAATTACGAGTAGAGAATAATTAGACTTTTCAAAGTGGGGATAGGGATGCTTCTGTTCATTTCTTTGACCTAACAAACGATTTCTAATGATAAGCGAAACTAGTATACAACTATTGTGACGTGACATGCAATTTTAATCAAATTACTCTATATGATATGTGATTTAATTAAATGAACCAAGCACGCGATTGCTAGAAGACATGCATTTTATGAACCTAAATCTATAAGCCTACGCATGACATTTTTTGTATTTTTCATTAAATTGGAAATTAATTGAATACCATAATTTAGATAGGTGGTCTATCCTAGAAAAATGTCTAATTTATTATAAGATGATGTTGTTGGTATTTTTTTAATATAAAATTCGAAATCAGAAAATAGTATAAATTGACTCTTTAGCTTAAGATATTATCCAGCTCAAACTAGGATTTTTATTAAGCCAAATCCTAATTTAATTTGGAATCTCATCTTGACTAGATACACCATAACCTAGAATCCCATCTATCTAGAAAAAGCCATCCATAATTTATTCTAATTGATTTCTAAGAATATTATCTAATGAATATGCAATCTCACTTAAACATGCAATGTTGTCTATCAAAATCTATCTGCTATCTATTCTAGTTCTATCCACATCTTTTTTTTTTTGACCTTTTATATAAGATAAGAAATAGAATAAAATGCATTCATATAGGATTGACCAATCTTCCACACGATCAAAAGTTGTATTTTAACCTAAAATTGGACTGTTGACCCTATGTATGCTGTGAAATTTCTGTTGATCCTATGCATGCTGTGAAATTAGGAAAATATCCTAATTCACAGAGGTTCAAAAGATTTTTGGATATGACAATATCAATGCAACATCTAATTGAAATCACAATAAATTCAATTTAGGCAATAAACGTCACAAAATCAAATTGGATAAGATTCTTCACTTAATTAAAAATATCACGAATCGGACAGCGGGATCATGGCAATTGTGGTGGTAGATCATGGTGGTGACCACAATGCTCAGGGTGGCCGGCCGATGGTTGGGTCACAGTGCAGGCTGGTGGTGGTGACACGATGGCGATGGGCTCAGTTGGCGATGGTGATTTGACAAGACTTGTGGTGGTTGCTCGCGATGCGGGGATGTTGGTGGACGAATCTGCAAAACAGAGATGACGGCTATGGCGGTGCAAAGATGTGACGACAATGGAGGAAAGATAAACCGAACGGAAACTAGATAAATCGAATAGAAACAAAGATGTTGACGAGCGGTGAGTTCCCCATCGCCTAAGAGTAATGACAATTGGTGTCTTGAGAAAAGGCGTTGGTCACGTCCCAGGGTTGTTGGGTTCAGCAGCAGGATTGACGTTGGCGTAGCAGCACCGGGCGTGAAAGAGCGACGTCACGGTTGAGCAGAAGCTCGATGCTTGGCTAGGAGCTCGCGAGGTTGGATTATGGTAGGATGAGGAAGTGGCAATGGCAGCAGGGTTGTGTTGCGGTTGGAGATCGACACCAAAAGCAGCATAGGTCGTCACGTTAGGGCAGAGCAGAGGATTGCATCGCAACTAGAGGCGTCTCGGCAGTAGCACATCCTCTTCATCTCGGGCTTGGAAACAAAGTAGTAGCTAGGATTGTCATTGGCCATGGCAAGGTCAGAGGCGTCACAATGTCACACGTGACACGTTTCCTTTCTAATTATATCTCATAATTATAATTATGCATGTGGAAGCACAATAAAATTTCACAACATACCTAACGAGAGAATCACATGAGTTCAGTGATATACATGCTGTTCTTTTTTACAAACAACGATAGTAATTATCACAACAAATTACACAGTCCTTAGAAAGGTTAGGGTCAATTAATACCACTATACTTATACTAACCAAACCACCAACTAACAAAAGGATTAATGGTTTTTGATATCAACTCATCCCTTCCACACCATATCCAAGGGAACATCCTACAAATCTAAAAATCAAAGGGTGAACCGAAGCCTAATAAGTAAAATCTCTAAGTTTAAAGTAGAAGTTCACCTTTGCACCCGCCTTGGCAAAACAATCACAAACATTCGGAGCAACATAATCAATGTATGAGCACACACTTTACCTTTTTTGCAAGTGCCTTACACGAATGCATGGTATTATCTACTCAATATACTTATATAACATATAATTTCTTGATGCATCAGTATTATTTGATGCCTTATCAACATGTAAATATGTATAACTAAAAAAGTTTTTTTTTTTCTGTACATAATTGTGTTGCAAATACAATATATATACTCTAAGAAGTAAGATACAAAACTCTAGGAGATAAGATACAAAAGGTAACAGAATAACAAATATTCCCTAAACATTTGCTAACTCTAAGAGATAAGATACAAAATGTAAATGAATAATAAATATTCTTTAAATATTTGCTGAATATTTTCTTCCCTTAATATTTTAGCACAAGCAAATGGTGAGGGTGAACTATTAGCTTGGACCACAATTGAAGGAACTAGTAGGTAGGCAAGCCTTTAGTGAAGACATCTATAGTTTGTTCTTCAGTAGAATGTAGCGAACTACCAATTATTTCTGAGTAACGCATTCCCGCATGAAATGGTGATCAATTTCCACATGTTTGGTTTGAGCATGAAATATAGGATTTGTGGATAAGTAGATGGCGGATAACTTATCGCACCAAAGAGTGGGCGGCTCAAGTGGTTGCCCATGAAGATCCTGAAAAAGATATTCAAGCCACATTAACTCCGCCGTTGTATTTGCAAGACATTTGTATTCTGCTTCGGTGCTGGAATGAGCCATGGTTTGTTGCTTATGAGATGACCAAGAGATGAGATTTGGTCCGTGATAGACAAATAACCACCCAACGGAGTGACGGTTAGTTCGATTGCCCGCCCAATTGGTGTCAGAAAATGCATGAAGCTGAGTGGTTCCGCTCAAGTAAAAGAAGACCTGAATATGAAGTAACATTTGTAAGTCTTGCAGAATTGTCCATAACGTGATGTGTGGCACCTGAATGATGAATCAACAAACCACGCCGAAGATGTGAAAGTAGAGGGTGGACTTGATGATGGCAAATACTGTGGCAGTGAGTCCGGACCCGTCAAGTGGGCTTGTGCGGGTTAAATTGATCTAACAAAGCGGTAGCATGTATTGGCCCTATAGCCTTGCTTGCCACAAAGTTGACAAAGTGGGCCTCATTCGTCGCGGCGCCCTCCGCGATTTCTAGTTCCATAATGTGAGCCACGGCTATGGGATATTCCAGAAAAATTCCCAAATTGATTAAAATCTACATGGAAGTTGTTGGACCCGTGACGGGTCTGCCGAGAAGGAGGCAGTCCTTGGCTGGTCTGAAAAGCTGCAGGTGGAGGCTGATTATTTGTTACTAATGCTTGCTATACCCTTCCCTCGTGATTAAGAATTTAGGCATGAAGTTGGTCCTTTGTCAAAGACCCAATTTGAGTTAAAACGGAAATTGTGGTGTTGAGACTCTGAAATTCAACACTCAAACCACAAAACACTTGAGTGTGATATTCATTAATAGATAAAGGCTCACCAAGTCCGTGAGGCTGGTGGTTTCTTGTAGGAATTTTGTGATGGAATATAATACGTGGAAACGATACGATAGAATCTTGCAATTTATGTCAATGCGAAATCGCTAGAGAAATAAACGAAAAAATAATAGGGATACCAGAAATTTACGTGATTCGGTCCGAGTATCGGTACCAACATCCACATGGAGAGTTAGTAGTAAATAATCCACTATAATCGGAGAATCATAGTTTACAATCGCCCACACGTGTTTCCTACACCTAGATTTAACCCAAAACCATAGGTGTTTATGAATAAATAACTCACTTGGACATAAACTCACTGCACAAAAATCACCTCACGTTCAAGCTCAAAAAACACCAAAAAAGAAGAACTCATTTTCTTGATCACGTGGGTGGCTCCTCTTCGGCTTGACATTGTGCGTCATTGGCTCCTCGTAGGGTTTCATCGGCGCTCACCAAAGGAAAGAAGACGTGCCTAATCTATTTTATATGTGTCCCCAAAAGTCAAAGTTTGACCTGAGCCCATCACCTTTTGGCTCCACGTGGGAGGACTTCTTTTTTTTGATAACTTAGGGAAAATCGTAAGCTGACAGCTGGCGAGCAAATCCTGGGACCCACGGAAGAACCCACCACCCCTATAAAGCGGGTAAGTCCACCTGCGACGTGCTGGGATTCAAACTTCTCCCTTTCGTGAAGGGGAGAAAGCCTGAAGCCAGTAATGCCACTCAGCGCGGTGGTGAGGACTTCCTTTCTTTTATCTCCATTGGCCACGTAAAAGAAGTAGTAACGTAGCCTTGGAATTTTGTATGCCCAAAGTCAAATATTTGACTTTGGGCCCCATCAAGAAAATTTGCAGAGAGGTTCGTCTCCTCAGGAGGAAACTTTTGCTTCTTTTATTTTATTTATTTCCTCTTTTGTATATCTTTAAGAGTCTAAACGAAGCTTTTATGTTGACCAAAAATATCCAAGTGAATTGCATTTTACAAATGCTCAAACTCGGAATATAATTTAATATTTTATGACAGATTAGTGATCTTTTGAGAGTGATTGAAGTTGAAGCTATAAAGTGCATGAGTGAGCAATTGATTGAGTGGCATACAAGTTCGCAAGATACTTCCAAATACTTACCACAGATGTGTGACTCGACAATTGGGCGACTATTGAAGCGGTCAACGAATTGACGATCCAAGCCAAGGCAATGGATTCTCAAAAGTTCTAGTTTTCAAATGTTAAATTGTTTATTTGTGTAACAGCTTTTCTCAGTGCAATCTCCTCGACAGACTCTTTCGATTGAGGTTTGGTGTCTTCCAGAATGGACAGCAAGTGGGCAGCTTGTAAATATGGCAAGATCTGTGCTTTATAGATTGGACAGTTCGTCTTGATTAGCTTCTCCTCAATACTTGGTGGTGACATGAGAGTGGGCTTGAGACGGTTTATGACGGCATTAATGGTGGCGTCAGTGTAGATGAAGTAGATGATATTTCTTTAAACATGGATCGGTGAGGCTTTCGCCAAAGAAACCCTGATACCAAATTAAAAAAGTTTATTCCTTTTTTTGTACATAATTATGGTACAAAAACAATATATATATATATATATAAAGAACTTAAAGAGATAAGATATAAAACTCTAAGAGCTAAGATATAAAAGGTAACAGAATAATAAATATTCCCTAAATATTTACTGAGTCTAAGAGATAAGATACAAAAGGTAACACAATAAGAAATATTCCTAAATATTTTCTTCTCTTAACATGTATATTCATGAACATGCATAATCTTTTTCACTTTTCCTCCCAAATAATCTCAGAGCATTTGGACATAGGGGGCATCCTGATACATGGGGCATCCCAACTCTGAGCCATCCCACAACATTCGCCCATGGGGCATCTCGTCATACTCATATATAATCTTAAATGCGAGGCATCTTGGCTCCCGAGACATATTGAAATACTCTCTTGGGCATTCGGACATATAGAGTAACGTTGCCACTTCCACATGGATGATGATTTTTTTTTTTCAATATTTGATGTTTATATGCTCCATTAATGCACATGAACATGTTCGACATCAACATTTAATGCATCATGTTAATGCATCATGTTATTTTACTTAACTATCACCGATTGAACATGTTCAACATCAAGCATCATTTCACATGACCATCATCGAATGAACATATTCAACATCAACCTTCTATACATACTTTTCTCAAATACAACAGATATGTATTTATTAAATAATGATACTTAATACATGAAGGACTAAGATATCCAGAGAACAAAAAGCATGCAAAGATTTTATTTTTTTTTGAAATTTGGTATCTCCTAAATTTGATCACTCCCAGATTAGTAAAACCTGAAACCGGTAACTCTCTAAATTTGATGACTTTCCCAATTTGGCAAATTTCCCTAAGATTTGGTAACTACATGCCAAAATCGAATTTTCCCTCTAAAGTCAGCAACTTTCTCATTTCTTGCCCATTTAACACACTTTTCATCAAAATACCACCAATCATCAAAGAATTTACTGATACTTCTTAACATAACCATTAAAATAATCAATACACAGCTCAAAATACCATCATTAGAATTCACAAAAGTAGGAATCCAACATGCTGTTATCAAACTTATTCATACATGATAATAAAACTCACTTAAAGTAAACGCCAATCAAATAACCAAGTCAACCACTCATTATAACAATCTAGCTTAGCATCTTGAGTTTTCTCTTACCTTGCTAATGGTTTACATAAAATCAAAGCCTTAGTTTTCCTTCAAAGTAAATAAATCCGAAATGAATAATTTTTGTCTTGAAATTGACAAACCCATTTATGAAGAGTAGAGGAAATTAATGAGTTTACTCGTCCAAACCTAAAAAGAAACTCGTGGCTTTAATAAAATACGAACATTGGACCTTTTACTTTTACTCTTGGAATTGAATGAAAGTTGAAAGAAAAGTAGATAGCAATTGGTGAAGTATTGGAGTGAGGACCTGTCTTGAGAATTCTCTCTCTACGATTTTATGCATGGCCATAACAAATAATGAAAGAGGAGATGAGTTAATCATGGCCAAAGAATTTAATGCTCATAGGGTGAAATAATTAAATCTAAGAGTAGAGGGAATAAGTGTTCTAATAGAATTTCCTCATATGGCCCTTAGCGGAATAGCTTGGGTATGTGGCACATTCTCATAAGCTAAGAGAAAATATATATTGGGGGGACTCATTTCCTTTGGGAGTCATCAAGAGCATTTTGAGTTAAAGAGGTGTTCAAGTAAGAAGTTACTGGTGCCATAATTGTATGGCTCCATTGAATGATACGGGCAAGGGGGATGAATTTAGAAGATCAAACTTGAGTTAAAAAACACATGGCATGAATCAGAGAAGATGTGATTAAAATATTGCACATGGCCACCTTTGCTTAGCTTGATCAAATAACCAAGGTTAAAATAATTATGACATTGGATTAAGAGCCTTAGGTGGAATGATGAGAATGGTGCTTCAATCCAAAGAGTATAAGTGGCCTAATATGAGTCCAAATGAGAGGTATTTTGAGAGAAGGCTTCTTAGCCAAGTAAAATGAATAAATCATCAAGACATTAATTGGCTAACATTGAAATAGATAATGTAATGCTTGAACTCATTACTGAACTAAGTTCAATGTCACAAACTAAGGACATGTGACTTAAGATACTTGGTGGAAAAATGAAGAGAGATGGTATAAATTAAAGAGGGACAAATGGCTTACTCACATAACTTCCAAAGTAAATATTTGTTAAGGTACCGATTCTAGTAAATCAATATGTAAACAAGGAAATCATCATTTTTTCCAAGTACTAATAAATTAGAAAAATATTTTAAACTCACTAAAAATATTGGTGAAAAATAATGGATGCTAGAAAAATCTCAATTAATAAATTTGAAACTTGAATATTGTTAATATTTATCACTAAGCTTAACGCATCAAATTGTGATGATTACGGTAACAAAAAATTATCTTTCGCACCTTCCATACATCATAAAATTAACAACTTTCATGGCTCCACACTAAATAACACTTATCTTTATATCCTAAATACTATTACTCAACATAGAAAATTCCAAATATCACACAGGGCAGCTCCCTTAATAGGGTTGGAGGTGCGATTAGCATTAGTCACGCTCACCTTGCTAGTGATTCAGGTCGATTAAGGGTAGGGAAGTAGCAGTGAGCCTTTGCTGCTGGACTCATCATGGTCAACCATAGACTAGCAAGGCTGGATCGGGAAGAAGTAGGTGGCTTGGCCTAGGTGACGCAATTTAGGTTGTCTGAACAGAAGCTCAAACGCGATGGCTAGAAGGAAACAAATCATCGTGGCCAGAGGATTGCCGGGTCTGGGTTCGACGATGTGAAGAAGTGCAGCCGTGATGGGGTTCTCGGCTGCCAACTCTCTTCCCTCTCTTTGATTCTCATGTGTGTCTCTCATTATGTGTTCTGAAATTCTAATTGTTGACCTCGAATTATGAGGCATAACTTTGCATTTATAACGTTCACCTTATGTCTAACCTCAATTTCATGGGCTTATTTTAGGCCTTATTTAGGGTAATGGATTGAATTGACTTAAGACTCTTTATCGATTAACTCTTAGGTAGGGGTTGAAATTAGATTGAATTGAGCTCAATTTGGTCCATATGCCCTATGTAATTTCCAGCCAAGGCTTGCTTTCCCATAGTGGCCGAATTCTGGCCCTCTGTGGGCTTAATTGGTGACAAGCTTTCCTTTAGGGCCTATTATGATTAAACACAAAGTCTTTAACTTTAATGGGCTAAACCGAGCACAATTAAAGCTCTAATTTTCTAATTTAAGGCTTGAATTTTTCGGCCCCTATCTCCTATGCTTTGGCCGAGTTTCCAACATTAATGTGGGCCCCGTCCTCGCGGCTAATCTGGGACCATTTGCCGCTGCCCGTGCAATGCTTTTAGAGGTTAAATATTAATCCCTAATTTTCTATGTAATTATTTCTAAATGGTGAGCCAAGATTCAAATGTCAACATTTCCCTTTTTAAATCCATAAATTTGAAGAGAATGCATTCTTATTTACCCCAGAAAAGTCGAATGCAATAGACAGCCGAAAGAAGTGAAAAGGTATATCTCGATTGAGCTGAGGCTCATACTTCGTCAGTCATATTATTCTGTCACCTGCTGACTTGTGGGCTTCTACAACATTTGTTTTGGGCCTTAGGGCCCATCTGTACACTTGAAGTTCCCACGAGCGGTTGACCTCTCGTAGTGACCGACAGAACTCTCATGACCACGAACACAAAATGGTGTGCGCAATCATCAATTTTAATCCCAATAACTCAAGCCAAGAACCAAAAATTTTCCACCGAAATCGTTCCTATAAAACACAAAAGTCTCTAAAGCGTAATAAAACAATGTTTATCTCATGAGGAGAACCACTTCCTCACTTTCCTGATGGGTCTCCTGCAAACAGGGCAGGCCTTGCCTTCTCCATCAAAGATCCTGCAGAAGCCCAAGTTGTCATAAGAAACAGAAGTAGAAACCAGCAAGTGGAATTGACTCAGTCCTCAAAACCTAATGTTAATCAGGAGATTCTCCAAAATTTTAGAACAAACGTTAATTTTCTCACCTGACATGCAAGAGTTTTGTTTGGGACAGGTATTAATTATAACAGAAAGTGACTTTCACTGACTTTTTTTTGATTGTATATTATCCAATCCAGTTAGAAGTTTTGTACTTGGATAAGCATTATAAAACAGAGCTGGAGTGACCTGCACGTTTCAAGTTCTAAAGTACAGATAATGATGCCAAATCAATGTCTTTTTTTCTGTCATTTAGAAGAGAAAATTCATGTTGCCCAATTCGTAAAAAACCCGCTGATCTCGTGAACATTAAATATGGAAATGTTTTAAACTTGTTAGTGTGGGAACCGACCTGGTAGCGGACAGCTGATTATATACACAAGCATTGTTCTTTCCTAGGGTGGGGACTGGGGAATCAAATCTGTTCTGTGCGCCTAATCTATGCACATACATCCATTCATCCTTTTTCCAGGTAAGCACATGTTCATTCTTTAATCATTAAGTGAATCCTTAAACATGAGAAGGAAAGTTAAAGAAAAAGAAATCATCGATGATAAATCAATGTTTACCTCTGAGCACAGTCATAGCAGGTAGCACAATGGCCGCAAGGAACGAAGAAGCAATTCCTTTCCTCGTCGTAGCAAATCACACAAATCTTCCCATCATACAACTCCTCCGAGGAGCTGCTGCAGCAGCTGCCGGTTTCTATGTCCTCCTCACACGTCCCATACGTTGACTGTGGTGGCTTGAATACTTGTATTGGGGTCGTCTCCGTCACTACCGGCTCTCGTTCGGCAGGACTTTCATCCTCCCAGCTGTCCAGGTATCTCATGATCGCGAAGAAGACCGACACAAGCAATGCTGTGAGATTTCGAGATGTGTTACCGCACAGAAATTATAAAATTAATGAAGAATTTGAGTGAGTGGAAATATGAACTCTCCAGTTACCCTCTTTTGATGTTACTCTCTTTTCTTTAATGAGACTCGAATCAAACACATCTAGAGAGTAACAATTTTGTCAGAAAACTCACCCAATACCGTGATGTAGGCGAATAACCGAGCCAAGAACGTAAATGCAAAGCACAATTCAGCCAGCTCATCATCCTGAGATCGGAAAGGAACAAATCAGAAATCAAAATGTCTGACGTAAACACTGTAAAGAATTAGTGAATATCGGCTCAGAACTCCCAAACGAGGAGAGAGAGAGAGAGAGAAGCAATTACTCCTCCTTGGGCAGTTAAATTTGAAGGCTTTTCGAAGTTAAACTGAACTCTAAAGTTTAGATTAGCTCGATCCACCTACCGTGGAACACATTCTATCGCTCCTCTAGCCTTTGCTGCTACCGATTCTCTGTTTTTCTCGAGGTTCAAATCCGGACCTGAAAAACAAACTTCCAAAATGGAAGCAAACATCATATAATTAGATAGTTTCCTTTAGTGCTAGACAGAATTCTGTGTATTGAGCAGAGAATTTGGAAAAGTGGAATGTAGCAAATCTGCTGATCTAGCATTTTACATTTATGTGAGCGCAAGAGCATTAATCAAACAATGTTAGTTTCCTTCATCTAGGGCCCTAGTTTGTGCCGTCCGTTTTGTGTTTGGTAGTTTTCAAAGCGGATCCAGAGAAGAAACACAACTGAGCCAAAGCAAAAAGGCTACCTGCATTGCTTCAGGCCGCCTCCAATAAAGCCATCGAGCTTACTAAATCTTTCTCAGAGAGCCCGCTCACGGCGACAATGTGCACCATCTCGAGCGCCTCATACAAAGAATGCTGATTCAGAATATTCGCGATTGCAGACCTGGTGTTGCTTCTGATAAGTTGGAATTGGCTCGGTAAGCGGGGAAAAATAAGCCAAAGCTTGCTTCTAGCGTGCCCAAATGAGCCCACGATTCGACCAATGTCTGCGACTCTGTGAAAGAACAGAGCGCGAGAGCGAGAGAACTTGGAAACGAAAAGTGCGTCTTCGGGAATGACGAGAAGACGAAGAAGAAGAGGAAGAATAGTGAGGAAATGCTTTCTGATTGGCGGGTGCACCCAGAAAAAGGAAAGGAAAAGGGTTGACTTCTTTCATCGAGCATGGAAAGGTAGGTGATGGCTCCTTCATTTGAGTTCTGGTGCTCAACTACCAGACAGCCTTTGAGAGTTCGGCGGGCAACGGAATTTAAGGTTGTCTCTGTGTTTCTGGTTCTTGAATGGTAGGTTTAGTACAGGGATGGGGACCGAAGTTATTGAGGTAGCATTATAATATTCATTCGAGACTATATATCATAATCACATGCATCGATTATCTATACTCTTTTGCATATGAACCATTCAAAATTTGGTAAGATTTATCGGCCTTACAATTTGTGATGGGTCAAATTCGACAATTCAAATGAATTTGCATAGCACATAAGCTGGACTGGGTAACAAATATTCAAATGGTCCCGAGAACATGTACTTAGATGGGTCTGTCCATGGGTATGTCCGCGATTGTGCCTCGTCCAATAATTGGGATGTTACAGCTATTTTTGAGTCACCCCCGTTCAAGGACATCTTCAACTGTTCTTGCAAATGGGTCCCTCTCTCACGTTGGCCATAAAAGAAATGCTGCTGCGTATGGTGGGTTCATCCCCACAAGTCCCAGTTCTTTTAGTTAAGAAACAGAATCAGATTTGCTGGCTAGTCCATTTTATACAAAATTGATCATGTCAGCATCACAATAATTAGTCTTTGCCTGCCCAAACCGACCACTTGGTATTCTAGCAACTTAGGCTGACACCAAACAAGACCGACCAGTTCATTTAAATTTCCATCCTGGGATCGTGCTGCAGCCAAATTGGTCGTCATTTCGGTGCTGAATCATAATCAGCCACAGCAAAAATGTGTATGCGTAGGATAAAGCGCAGGAATTTCTAATCTGGAGCTAGATTCAGTTGATTGAGACGATCATAACCATCGATATTACGGATCCCACGAGATCGACGCTTATCATGCGCTTGGTCCAGTGAATTCGGCTTCAGGCAAATATCGGCCAAAAACACGAGCCTCACATTTGTCAAGAGAATATCAGTGAATGTTGTAGTCTCTGGCTCCATTTCAGACTGCTTTTATCCAAAGTGCTTAGTCAATTAAATATTGCTCGTGAGTTAATCTGTATAGCCAGAATGATAAGTGATGATAGTGTCAAAGTGCGAGTTAGGTGTACTTAAAATAACAGATGATACTTGCTTTCCTATTCACATTCAGACCAGGAGTTCGGTTCTCTACTGTTTGCCTTGCAAAGGTGGGCGATTCCGTGTTCTCCGGTAATAGCCTTTTCCTCTCTCTGTGGATGATATGTTTAGGTCCACGGAAAGTTGTCAATTTGGTTGTCGACCGACCACGAAAGCCATCAAATGAGATGAATTTGATAATTTTCACATGCACGTTATTTTCTTATGGAAGATAAAAAATTTCTCTCGATCTTATAATTTTGTCTGTGTTTCGTTATGAAATGTTGTCCACTTTGACTTGCGGACCTCATAATTTTGTCCTGAAAAGGGTTATTAACATATTTTTAGGGAAGGGGTTGAGGTCCTCTGCTTATAAGCTACGACCATTATTCAATCTTACTCATTGTGGGAAAAGCTTTAAATACACCAATATGAGTTTGCAATTAATTCAAATAAGAGTTGATAAATTTAAAAAGTAGTTGCTGGAATTTGTTTTTTGTTTGTTTTTTTTTTTTTTTTTGGTGCATCTTAGACAGTTTTTGATCTACCAGTTGGTCCTTTCAAATGCACTCGCTAATTTCAAAAGATAAAAATTGGTAAGTCATTTTTATTAGGTGGGCATTTTCTATGACGGCCGAGAAATTTGAAGAGTTCATAATCAAGGAAAAAAAAAGTTACTTAGTTATTGAAAAAGCGGGACAATTCAACGCAAGTCCTAAAACTTGTATACTTCATGCACTCGTGTTCTAAAAGTTTTACTTCCTTCGTTTAAATGACTACCACGTTACTAAGTTATTATTAATCCTTAACTGTAGTTAACTCATATAAATTCACTACAAAGACCGTGTCATGCTTAAATTCACCTCAATCATCAAAATTAAACTAATTGCCTCTAGTTCCAAATTTTTAGAATTTCATAATTGCCCCAATAAAGTTTATTAGTTCACATTTTTTTTCCACTTTTAACTTCCAATCTTTCCTGAATCAAGCCATACTAATTAAATTATATACCCTAGGCCATTCATTTTCTATATAAGACATATAAATATTTTATTTACACTATAGGCATGTCACAAGCTTTAGAAAATTATTAAAACAACCTCTTTTTGAATTAGTTATGGATAAAATTACCAAAAAAGTCATCAATCTATTACAATTCTACTAATTCAGTCATAAACATTTTTTTTTGCCAATTAAGTCTTAAACCATTTGTTTTTGTGCCAATTTAGTCCATTCGGTTGATTTTGGCCAGTTAGCGGCCTACAGTGTTAACATAGGTGTTAATCATCCTATGTGGCGTTATTAGCGTTAACGCAGATAATTTTTAATAATATTTTAATATTTTTTGCTTTTTTATTTTTCTTTTTTTCCTTCACTTCCTTCTTCCTCCAACCGATCGCCGACAAGGGACCTTGTCAGCCTTAGAGAAGCCTGGCCATGGCCGGGTGAGGCATGACCTTGCTGAAGGCTGCACATGTCGTGGCCTTTAGCGAGGGTCAAACCCTTTCCCCGCCATGGCCAGGCTTGCTTGAAGCCGGCAAGGGACTCGGTGGGGACCAACTAGAGGATGAAGGAAGTGACAATAAAAATAGAAAGAGAAAGAAAAAAAAAAAGAAAAAAATTTGGAAAAATCTTATTGAAAATTGTTAATGTGGTGGCACTACGTAGGATGGCTAGCATCCGTGTCAACGTTGACTGACTAAAATTGACTGGATGGATTAAATTGGTAAAAATATAAAAAGTTTAAGACTGAATTGGCACAATTGTAATAGGTAATTTTCCATTAATTATGTAGTTAAGTCCAAATTTTGGACAATTAGATAAATTGCTTAGATTAAGCAATTAATTCTAAAAATAACTTAATTACTTATCATCATAAGGTTTTTGATTCTATAATCAGACCTCAAATTTCCAATTTTACCAAATTAGTCCTCTAGCTGTGTGAAATTACAAATTTGTCCCTAAAGTTTCTAAACTTGTTATTTTTAAGCGGTTTACCAACCAAAAAAAAAAAAAAAGCGGTTTGATTTCCTTAAATTATCTAACCTAATAACCTACTAATTAATAGTCAAAACCATAAGATAACAGTATTAAAAGAGCCATCTCATTCAAGCAAATTTACCAAATATCACCTAGAAATGTCAAAATTATCAAAATGCAACTTTTGGGACTAATTTTACCATTTTCGCATTTTTCCCATACAAGATTTAACTAAACCTTTTCGCTAAACATAAACACATCATGCCATTTTTAAAGGCCAAATAAACTCGGTGTCCAAATTTGGACTAAATGAACAAACATCAAACAATAAAGTTTAAGATTACCAAGTAGATAGATTTAACTCGGTTCCAAGAGTTTTCACTTACCTTAAGGGAAGGCATGAACTAATTCAAGTCTTAATCACCTTGAAAGCACAGTGAATGGTAATAAAAATTAACAATTATCTATCTTTAAAAAAGAAAAAACCAAGTTTGATAAACAAAGGAAAATGAAGACTATGAATTTTTTACTTTCTATAACACTTGATGGATGAGATTAAATAAACAACTCATAATGGAGAGACTTGAAGCTTCTTGTAATTTGAGTAAGAACTTTTCTGTCGTTGCAAAAGATTGGAAGATGAAAAAAATTGAAGTTAAAGATTTGAAGATTGAGTTGGCTGTGCCGAATGCAGCAAATGAAGGTGATTCGATTTTATTTTATTTTCATTTTCGCTTTTAAGAACAATTTATGGATGATGTTATGTAGTAGTTAAATTAAAAAAGTAAGAAGACGTAGGGAAATGATTGAGTGAGAATTGGCCTATTTAAGGTGAAGGATGAAGATATTTGATAGTTTCTTGGATGGTATTTTACAATTTGATAACTAAGTGGGGAATTCGATTTCCATTCTAAACACCAATAAGTAAGAAATATATTTTGAAATCATTAAATTATTAGCAATAGCTATAAAATGCTGGGGAAATCTTATCTCGTAAATTTTAACTTTGCTAACTATCCGATACATTATTTAGGGTATATTGGTCCCAGCAGCCAAATTCTATAGTGATATGTTTTTCACCGTCACTCTTTGTAATCAACTTATATTTAAAGATCCATTAATTTAAGCATACTGAAATTATAAACAACTCATTTCCTTGAATTTTAACTCATTATAAACTTCATCACCCTTGGCAAAATCACTCCAAAAGACAGCGGACATGGAAAGTATTTTCGAATTTTCCTAACGTCACAAATTCATTGAACCAATTGAAATTTTGCAAATGTCATCCAAATTTTAGGTGAATTATTTATTATCTTAATATCCTAAATTTATCAATTAAGGTAGAGAATTTCAGATGTCACAATATATGTCCTGTATGACAAATGAAAATACACATTCGAAACATTCCTTCTAACATCACCACGGAGAAGAAAAAGAAGTATGCATTCATTCTCAAATTAATAAAAAATCCAGTAACTTAATTTCTCTCCAAGAGAGATTGATGGACGCGATCAGTCATCTTCGAGGGTACGAGCCTCTTTCGATCGATCTGGACCTCTGTGACTTGTATGAGTCAACAATAAAGGAGTGCATACTCATAAAGAATGCGAGGCCCATGCTTCTTTCGCTCTTTTTCAACCCACTCAAAGAGCATTATGATATAATGGATAGCTGAAATTGGTTTGTTTTGTGAAATAAATAATTTTAAAATTACAATTTTTCAAATATCTCTCAAAGAGTGAATAAATAAAAATAATTTTCATTGTGCACAAATATAATTAAACGTAAATTTTTATTGATAATTAATTTTTTTCATTGATTGATTATTTCAATCAATACAAATGCTCATTTAATTTTTTTTTTTTCAAATAATATATATTCATGAAATAAGCGGAGCTTAAATATATTGAGTTGATAGGTACTGCAAATCAATGACCCAAATAAGTCGAGTGTCCGGGGTTCATTTTATAGCCTTTGAGATGAGACAAAATCTCAACGGGCTTTTCTATGTTTCCTTCATATCTTTCCCATCTTTCAAAAATATGTCAGCTCCATTCTTCCTGGGATTGAAGATATAATTATCAAATGTCTATCAAAACATGTTAAACTTAAATGTGCAAAATGACAGATGATCTCTGCAAATGCAAAATAACAGGTGATCTCTCCACTAGCAAATGGAAGAAAACATGTTATCTCATACCATTTAACAATCCTAAGCATGGAAGGGAGTACACAACTATAATAAAGTCACTATTATCAATTGTATCATATAATGTATAGAAAAAAATTAAATGCACATGTACTTCAATTTGTACTTATCAATGTTGCCGTCCAATTTTATAACACATTGGTTTGTGCAATTTTAATAAACAAACAGGTATGAAAATAAAGTAGCCCCCAAATTTGCATAAATCAAGACCAGTTCACAGGAATTTTTCGAGACCAAAATGACGTCCGGACCAGGTGCCACGCGCTCTTTGTGCCTGACAATGCGACTGGGGCTCCATGTTGAATGTGACTCCCTCGCACCTAAGTCGATCAGCCACAGACGCAACCTTCGCGCCACCTGTTGTCATGGGGTTTGTCCTGCGTTGATCTGGTTATTCAATCCCATGTCTTGTCGAGAAAATATTGCACACACTTCACTTAGAGAGAGACACATGTCAAGGGGCCCACCTGTTAGGAATTTTAAGCTCCAATCTTTTTTCTCTATAGGATTTCTTCTGCTATGTCAGTCGGAAGTAGTTCTCTCCTCTTTGGGTTCCAAGGCATCGATGAATACTGAAAACAGAAATCAGAGGAAAGCGATAGGAGCAAAGAACAATTCTTACCTAATCAAATCGAGGAGAGGTCAACCAGACAACCAAGAACTACTTCGAGCTCGTTGGAATAAAATCGTGAAAGAGGGGGAAAACCTAACTTGAGTTTGTTGGACGTAGAAAATGGATTGTATCCACCAATGAGGTTTGGGGAGGCGATGGTAGAGGCGTCATTGGAGGTGCGGTTCGTCGGACAAATAGAGAGAAGCAACGAGAGGGAAAAGAGGGAGCCCATTATTTCTCTGAATTTTTTTAGGAAACTCAAAGTGGAGAGGAGGGAGAGGAGAGACAGGTTAGGGTCAGTAGTCCATAGAGCAGAGCATAGAGCAGAGCAGAGCAGATCGTAGGGGCCAGAGAGAGTGGGACGTTAGTAATGGAGGAAAGGACGGAGAAATCACAGAGAGAGAAAAGAGATGAGCTTTAAAAAATTGCTAAGTGGAGTGTTTTACAGCTGAGGTGGCAAATCTTGGAGAACATATTAGATGGGCCGGCCCTTCACGTCACCGTGTACTGGCCTAATTCCGAAGTCACATGTGGCTCCATGTGCCAGTCGGGTCCCATCTCTCTTTTGAGTCAAACTTTTGCCTCCCCTCTCTTTTATTAATTGCTCCATCCTTCTTTGGGCGTGCATATTTATGTTCTTTTTCTTATTTATAAACAATTTTCTTTTTCAGGAACAAAAAAAAAAAAAAAAGGGAGTTTATCTGCGTTTTTGTTCAAAATCTATTTTTTTTTTTTTTCGGAACGAAATTGTAACGGAAATAAGAAACACAAAAAAGTTATTTTTTTTGTTCCATAAACACTTTTGAAGAATAAATTTTCTCTCTCCTTTCTTTTCTTCTCTTTTTTTCTTCTTCATTTCTTATTCTTTTTTTCTTTGGCCGGTTGTCGGCCTCGGCCATGGCCGGCGACCGGCAGTCGAGGGCCGACGACCTCGCTGGAGCGTCGCCGGATCTAGGCGAGGCATGGCCGCGACCGCAAAAGAAGAAAAAAAAAAAAAAAAGAAAAAGAAAAAGAAAAAAAAAGGAAAAAAAAAATATTAAAAAATATTAAAAAATTAAAAAAAAAAAAAAAAAAGAATATAAATTTACCAAACGTGTTTCTATTCATTTTTTATTCTTGGAACAAGACGCGTTTTCCTGTTAAAAATTGTTCCCCGAAATATTTTTGAATAAACACAAACAAACGCATTCTTTATGTCCTTCTCTCGCCATTCGCACAAAGAAACTCCCCCTCTCTCTTCCAAAAGTCTACCCATCGCATTTCGAGCTTAGATCCACTAGCTCCGGCAAGTTGCCTCCACCTCCATCGTCGCCTCTAGGAGCCTCTCTCTCTCTCTCTCTCTTTTGCTCGTAAGAGCCTCGTTGGTCGCAACTTCTTGAGTCATGAGTTCTAACCACCTCTGCCCCCACCTCGGCTATCGCCTCATCCGGAGTATATCTTTTAATGCTCTTACTTTGAGTCCTATATTTTTCTATTTTCAGCCTCTCGAGTATTACTATCTGTGTTCAAAATCCGCGGTTAAGTTCGATTTTTTTTCACACTTGCTGACTTTAGAAACACCAAATTTCTTCTCGTCTTATTTCTCATCTTCTTTGTTGTTTCAGTTTCCAGATTCTTGAGTTGTTTTATGGTTTTCAATGTTGTTTTGTTTGCAATGTAAATTAAGATGGATTCATAATTAGGTGCGGGGATATATTGTGGAAGTCGAGCAATTCCATTCCATACTCTGTGATTGATATTTTGGTTAGTGCTCGCGTTTTCTTGTGTTTTCTTATGCCACGATGATTCCCGAACTAGTTTGCATCATTTGGTGTACCTTTTTTCTTGAATAATATTGTTGACAGTTCCATGTTGTGTCATTTGGTGCATCTTGTAAACTATTGGGTATCTAGGAAGTTGAAATTGGGCTTGTTGCATCCTCTCTGGCACTGATTGATTACTTTGAATGCGTCATGAAACTTTAGTTTAATCTTATGAAATTAGAAGTGTCAGTAAAGAGTATTCTATTGTCTGTGATAATATTTATGATAGAGAATCAACTTCTCTCGTAAAAAAAGGGTAGATTGCAAAAAAAAAAAAAAATTGGATATGAAATTTTTGGTTGAGCTTAGTAGCTATGATGATGATGCATGGGAAGATTTGATTAATTACGGGGGAGGCTCTCTAATTTGTCCAAATCATAGGCTACTAGAATGTCTGTTGGGTTCACATGTATTTATGGTTCCACAATTAAATTCTTTATCATTCTTTTGTCATGATATCTTGAGTTGTTTCATATTTATAGTTTTGACATATATCTTCTTTTAAATTCATTGTTGTTCTTTTGTTATGATATCTTTATTTGGAGTCACCTTCTCCAAACTTTGGTCACCATGTTTTTCCCCATTGGATGCATTTAATGGGCTATTAAGTTATGAACAAAGATCTTAAAAGGTTCCCTGATTTTTGTTCTTTTTGGTTCTTCTTTTTTTGCTATTTGTGCTATTTTCGTTGGAATTTTAAGAAATTCAAATTAGACTCGAAATGCCTTTTTGTCTTAGCAACATTAGGGGTCCTATAATATATCCAAATTTCCATAATCAAGCGTGTTCCTCGGAATTCAATATTTGTATATTTATTCTACTAATTTGTTCAATATTTTCTTTTTTATTTGGATATACTACAATACATTATGCCACTAGGTTTTATGAATAATCAAGAGTCCTTTGTCCAAGCAACATTGGGGCTGTGGTGGATTTCCTATAGTATATCCAAATTTCCATAACTAGGTGTGTTTTCTTGGAGTTCAACGCTTGTGTTTACATTATACTAATTGATTCATTTTTTTTTTATATAGATGCAACCATCATACATCATGCCATTAGGGGTTATAGACTCAAAGGCCTTTTGTCCAAGCAACATTGGGGGTCCTAAATTATATTAAAGTTTCCATAATCAGGTGTGTTCCTCGGATTTCAAAATTTGTATTTACATTTTACTAATTGGTTCATTTTTTTTTATATAGTTGCAACTACCATTTATCATGCCAACAGAGATTATGAATGGATTTCCTCCATTCGCTAATAAGGTATTTAGAATTTTGGGTTATTATTCTAATTTTTGGCCAAAATTTGTTGGATATTCTAATATTTATGTTAGTGGTTTATTGTTTATAGATGTGGGAGTAATACAATAGATCCCATGGAAGCATTTCGTTACATTCTATAGGACTAGCAATGTTGCTAGGACAAAAGACATTTTGAGTTTGATTTGAATTTCTTGAAACTCCAACGAAAAAAATCATAAACTAAAGAAAAAGAAAAAGAAAAAAAGTACAAAAATGGGAAGCTTTTTTAAGATCTTCATTCACAGCTTCATGGTCCATCATATGCATTTGAATAGGAAAAACATGATGAACAACAAAGTTTTGAGAAGGCGACTCCAAATGAAGATATCATAAAAAAAAGGACAACAAAGAATTTAAAAGAAGACATATGCCAAAACTATAAACATGAAAGAATCAACTCAAGATATCATAACAACAGAACAACAAAGAATTTAATTGTGGAACCATTTATAAATGTGAACCCAACGGACATTCTAAATAGTCTATAATTTGGACAAATTAGAAAACCTCCCCCTGTAATTAATCAAATCCTCCCTTGTGTCATCACCCTTACTAAGCTTAACTAAAAATTTCATATTCAAAGATAACATTATAGCAGTCCACTCGCTTAATTTAGGAGTGTCGCGACCTAATTTTTTCGCGGGTTCACCACCTAAAACTAGGTTAATGGATTACTAAGTCTTTAAGCCTAGCTCGGACTCTCCCAAGCGCATACCAATTCACGACTTAGGTTTGAATTTCGAACATGCAAATTGATTTTATCGGAGTCGCCACTAATTTATTTTTGGTGGGTCGATTAAAACCCAAGTAAAGTAACGGGAGATTTACTTTACTCCTACGAACAGAGATTTATGAATTCGGGGACTTGGTTACACTAGACTATCCTAGTGCCCTTTTGGTACCTTTTATTTCATTTTTAAAAAAAATGTTTGGCAATTGAATTGATTTTAATTTAACTTCCTAACATGTGAGGTGATCATACATGTGCGCATACCACCAATTTAACACTCAAGAAAGCAATTAAATATTGCAAAACATATCTAGGAGCAACGAAAGCATCCGCATTGTTAAATCGAAATTCACATCGCCAGCCCTAGATATGATTTCTAATTAACACGCAATTTCAATTTTTGTTTTCACTTTATTTAATGAAAATCATGACTTATGCAACGCATGTTAATAATCTAATATAACATGGCAGCATAACCTAAACTATATGACATGAAGAAATGCAATAATTAAATGCAATATAAATGACCTAATTCTAATGACATGCAATGCGATGCAATGACATGCAAAATTATTTGAACTAAGATGTCATGCCGCATATAATTTAGCACGCGAGTTATATGTCATGCGACATTTATTAAATGATTTAGTCTAATGATGAGGAAGTTCTAATTAAATGAACCTAATAAAAACTAAATGACGTGCATTTGATATTTCTATTTAAAAATGCGAAAATAATCTAGCTAGATTAAAATTCAATCTAATTTAAACTAAGGATTAAGTCACATTAAATCCTAATTTAAACTAAGATATTATCTTAATCTAACATGTAATTGATCTAATATGCAATGACGTGCGGAGCAAGCCCTAATTCTACATGACATATGCATGAGAGTTTTTATCTTTTATTTTTTATTTAAAATTCAAAATTTAAAATTGCCACGTAATTAAACATGCAACTAAAGTCCTAAATTAATGCATTTTTTTTTATATTTTTCGAACTAAGATCCCTATCCTAGCTATGCAAGATAACAATCTAAAACAAACTGAATCCTAATTCAAATATATTTTTTTAGATTTTTTTTTAGTGATTCTCTAAAACAAGTCATTATTAACTAAGCAGTAAATCTAAATAATCAAGATATGCAATCAAATAAAGAATCAAAATAATCGAAAAAATAACCTGTTGTCTCACAGGTCAAATTAACGATTATCCTAACCCTAATTATCACAACAAAGAGTTCAAAATAACTAAAAATCTGATCCGAATTCTTACGGATCAAATTAATAGTTATATTGATTCAACACTTAAAATACTATCGACAAATCCTAGAAATTATTATAATAAAAAAATTGATCCGAGATCTTACGGATCAAATTAGTAATTACAATAATTCTAGGAATATCCTGTGGATAATGCCTACAAAATCCATAAAATAAAGATCACCCCAAAACATAAAAGAAATAAATAAAACAAATAGAAAAATAGAAATAAAACTACCTAATTTCTTTTCCTTTTTCTTCCTTTTGTTTTTTTTTCCTTTTCCTGCTTTCTTCACCTACGGTCGAGCGGCTTCGGTGGGTCACCGGAGGTTGGGTCTTCGGCGTTCAGAGCTCCGGCAAGGGCGGCAGCAGGCACAGCTGGTCACGGGTCAGGCGAGACAGGGGCGGCACGGGCGAAGGAGACAGCCGGCGTCGGGGTACGTTGGAGCAGCAACGTGGGCAGCCGGCGAACAGCGGGGTTGCGGGTCGCAGCGGTGTTGTCCCACGGGTGTGTAGCGGCTCGGCGTTCAGTTCCGGCGTCGTGGGTCAGCAAGCAGAGCAGCAACGGCGACGGGGCACGGGCTGAGGCGCGGCGGCGGAGCTGCGGACGTCGTAGCTGAGGTCACCGGAGAGGGGTTTCGAATGGAGGCTAGCAGACGCGGCGACAGCGCTGGGTCACGGGCTACTGGCTGCTGGGCGGCGACAGCAAGGCGGTGCTTGGGCTTCTAGTTGCAGGCGAGGCAGATCCGGCGGTAGCAGCAGCGTCGCAGGGGCTCACAGGCGGGGCACAGCGATGCTGGTGCGGTGGTAGCGACCGGAGACTCGGGATCTGCAGGTGGGTCGCTCGGGCGTGAGGCGGAACAGGGCTGCTTGGGCGCGGTGACAGGTAGCGATCGGCAAGGTCAGGAGCGGCGGGCTTCGTCGGAGCACGGGCGAAGGAGACAGCCGGCGTCGGGGTACGTTGGAGCAGCAACGTGGGCAGCCGGCGTCGGAGTATTGGCGCGGACTGGGCGGCAGCAGCAACAGGGAGGCGCGGCGTCGGTGGCCGGCGAACAGCGGGGTTGCGGGTCGCAGCGGTGTTGTCCCACGGGTGTGTAGCGGCTCGGCGTTCAGTTCCGGCGTCGTGGGTCAGCAAGCAGAGCAGCAACGGCGACGGGGCACGGGCTGAGGCGCGGCGGCGGAGCTGCGGACGTCGTAGCTGAGGTCACCGGAGAGGGGTTTCGAATGGAGGCTAGCAGACGCGGCGACAGCGCTGGGTCACGGGCTACTGGTTGCTGGGCGGCGACAGCAAGGCGGTGCTTGGGCTTCTAGTTGCAGGCGAGGCAGATCCGGCGGTAGCAGCAGCGTCGCAGGGGCTCACAGGCGGGGCACAGCGATGCTGGTGCGGCGGTAGCGACCGGAGACTCGGGATCTGCAGGTGGGTCGCTCGGGCGTGAGGCGGAACAGGGCTGCTTGGGCGCGGTGACAGGTAGCGATCGGCAAGGTCAGGAGCGGCGGGCTTCGTCGGAGCTCCGGCGTCGGGGTACGTTGGACAGCAACGTGGGCAGCAAGTTGGGAAGACGATGAACAGTAGGAGTCAAATCACCTTTTTACTTTTACCTTTTCCCCTCTCTCTCTCTTTCTCTCTCTCTCACTCTCCTGCTGACCTTTTTTTGTTTTCTTTTTTTTCGACCCAAGAGAAGCCGTGAACGGGTGTGTCCCACGGGTGTTGTCCCACGGGTGTGTAGCGGCTCGGCGTTCAGTTCCGGCGTCGTGGGTCAGCAAGCAGAGCAGCAACGGCGACGGGGCACGGGCTGAGGCGCGGCGGCGGAGCTGCGGACGTCGTAGCTGAGGTCACCGGAGAGGGGTTTCGAATGGAGGCTAGCAGACGCGGCGACAGCGCTGGGTCACGGGCTACTGGCTGCTGGGCGGCGACAGCAAGGCGGTGCTTGGGCTTCTAGTTGCAGGCGAGGCAGATCCGGCGGTAGTAGCAGCGTCGCAGGGGCTCACAGGCGGGGCACAGCGATGCTGGTGCGGCGGTAGCGACCGGAGACTCGGGATCTGCAGGTGGGTCGCTCGGGCGTGAGGCGGAACAGGGCTGCTTGGGCGCGGTGACAGGTAGCGATCGGCAAGGTCAGGAGCGGCGGGCTTCGTCGGAGCTCCGGCGTCGGGGTACTGGCTGCTGGGCGGCGACAGCAAGGCGGTGCTTGGGCTTCTAGTTGCAGGCGAGGCAGATCCGGCGGTAGTAGCAGCGTCGCAGGGGCTCACAGGCGGGGCACAGCGATGCTGGTGCGGCGGTAGCGACCGGAGACTCGGGATCTGCAGGTGGGTCGCTCGGGCGTGAGGCGGAACAGGGCTGCTTGGGCGCGGTGACAGGTAGCGATCGGCAAGGTCAGGAGCGGCGGGCTTCGTCGGAGCTCCGGCGTCGGGGTACGTTGGACAGCAACGTGGGCAGCAAGTTGGGAAGACGATGAACAGTAGGAGTCAAATCACCTTTTTACTTTTACCTTTTCCCCTCTCTCTCTCTTTCTCTCTCTCTCTCACTCTCCTGCTGACTTTTTTTGTTTTCTTTTTTTCGACCCAAGAGAAGCCGTGAACCCCCCCCCCGCCCTCTCCTCTACGGTTTGCTCTCTTTTATAGGCCAAGACAAAATGCAATCCTTTTGTGAATATTTCATCCGACGAAAAGATTGTCTATAACCTCCTAATCACAAAAATCCTTATCTCAAAAATATTCTTCCCGATTTCATCATTTATTGATAAAAAATAAGATTACAATGCGATTTTTTTAATTTTTAAAAATCATAATATCGCATCAAATCTTAATTTTTCGCAAGCTAATCAATTAAAAATAACGACGGGCTTGGGTTAATTTTATCATTTCATGGGTCTAGCCCGGCCTACCGAACTAGAGCTCAAAACATAAAATTTGAGCTCATCTACCACCGGTCCTAAAAATGAAAATAAAATGCAAAACATGTAAATTAAAATAAATGCACCTAAAAAATTATATGCTATGCGATTGAATGGGGTTAAAAATTAATCCCCAATTTTTATACAATAAATGACTAAATGGGTTGTCCAAAATTTAGGTGTCAACAGCTGCCCCTCTTTGAAGGTGAGCTCGAAGAGGTTGCCTTTAAAGACAAATTGAGATCTAAATTTTGACCATGCAAATGCACCTAATGATTTTTTGTTGGAAAATGAATTCCATTTTTTAATGCAATTTATATGATGCATGGAAATGCTAATGCAAATGCATGATGTAAAAGGAAAGAACGTACCTACAATTATTTACCAATTAGTGCGGTAAAGCATTTTGAGGTACATGATAAATCCCTATTTATTCCACAAGTACCCAACTCTCACTCAGGTTCCTTGAAAAGCGTAATAGGTAAGAACTTTCACACCGAAAGTGAAATGTTCAACGGAAAAAATTGAGACATCTAGATCTAGATTGAGATGTCAAGGTTTTTTAAAATCTCAAAATACCTAAATCCAGACTAAGGTATAATGAGAAGGATTGACAAACATTCACATCCAGAGTGAAATGTTTGAATGAAAATAATCAAGACATCCAGGTCCAGACAGAGATGTCACGATTTTAGAAGCTCGAAATAGCTAGATCCAGACTAAGTATAACGAGAAAGGTCGAAAAACATTCACATCCAGAGTGAAACATTCAACGAAGAAAATTGAGACATCCAAATCCAGACTGAGATGTCGAAATTTTGGAATGCAATTTGTATGCAAATGGTAAAGGAACTTACTTGGAATAACTTACCTTCAAAGAGGGTAGAGTGATTCAAGATAGTTGGTGTTACATGTCTAGGACTGTACCATTTTACTTCCGCCTGCATAGTAACATGGCTTTGTAAAGTGACTCCGCTTTCCCAGACTTGTACCATTCTACTGGCCGCCCAAGATGACAAAGGTGTTTGGTTGTGTCTAGGACTCGTACCATTCTAGGTCGCTTAAACGGGGATTTACCTTCCAAGACCCGTACCATTCTACGGTCGCCTGAATAGGGAAATAGGTTTTGTCTAGGACTCGTACCATTCTACGGTCGCCTAAACGGGATTTACCTTCCAAGACCCGTACCATTCTACGGGCCGCCTAAACGGGGATTCACTTTCTAGGACCCGTACCATTCTACGGTCGCCTTGACGGAAAATTGATTTTTCAGGACCCGTACCATTCTACTGGTCCGCCGAATGAGGAAATTGCTTTTCTAGGACCCGTACCATTCTACGGTCGCCTAAACGAGATTTTGCTTGGCTAGGACCCGAACCATTCTTCTGGTCGCCCACCTTGCAACAGAGATCAACTGACCAGGACCCGAACCGTTATTCGGTCGCCTTAATCAGATTGAGTCTAGAGGAAAAACTTTGGGGGACAACTCAGTCGAGTGTCGATTTAAAAGGGACTCTGGGCTACAAAAGCATGCCAGGTCGATAAAACTGGACAGCTTGACCAAGTCAAGTGTCGATGCACTTAAGAGAGAATACCTGCACAATGACAAGTATTTTAGAATATGGTAGAGATATACTTACCTGGTGATATCTCTAATCCTTGGGGATATGTCATTTGGAATTTAGATATCCTGTAGAGGTCTTTCACCTCCTGATGGAGGTTTCTCATCTTCTAATATCATGAAACATTCTGAAAGAAACTTGAATTACCTATCAAACATGACTTAGAGTAAAAACTGATATGCATTCATCAAAGAGATAGACAATCTAAGCTACTCTAGAATGCACATTTCAAAATTCAGTGAGGTTTTCATCAATTCAATCAGGGTTTATGCATAATGACCTTTGCATTACCCAAATTTCCACTTGAGAGAATTATCATTTAAGACAATCTTCACTCATGACATGGATTTTTAAGAATACTAAATGAGAGACTTTCGGTTAGAAAGGACTTTCACTCACTCTCATTTAGAATGGCTATTTTATGAGAATCACTCAATTTTATCATATCGACATGGGTCCGAGTATTCTCGCAAGCGGTACGATCTTACCAATCTGAGAGGTCTTTAACAAGGATCATAATGTGGCTTGGTCAACGGCTTAACAAAGTAACTCTTTGAGTCAAAGCTATTGAATGAACTGTCTTGTAATCATCTCCGGGTTTACAAGTCAAGAACCCTGCAAAATGAAAAAGAAATAATCTTGCTCGCACTTCTTCGAGCGATGCTTATAAACATATGAAATCCTACGTTAATTCAAGTGCCCTAATCTGAAGAGAGTTTGTAAGGGACGTAACGTAAGTTTGGTTCATGGGTTGAGAAATGAAAGGATCATTAGGCTCAAAATGTGTGTAAAATGTGTGAATTGATGATCATCTTGACATTGCCACCAGTTTTCTTTTTCACCATTGGGGATCGTCTTCATGAAATGCCCCATTGATTATGAAAACTCAACTTTTGAGCTCTTTGAGTATTGCTCTATTGAAACTCAATTCTTGCAATTGACAGTCACCTATCTTGACTTTCTTTTTCATCTATGGGCATTGACTTTGCTTTTACCAGGCACACCACTTTTTATGCCCATAGCTCTCATGCATTTTTTCTTCACTTTTTTTTCATGGACATTGGCCTTACTTTTACCAGGCACACTGTTTTTTCATGCCGCTTAATTCTATTTTGAATTATTCTTGCGCACCATGCATGCGTCAAGCAATTACACTTTGAATGACACTCGAACTTTTCAAGAGTCTTCATCTGTCTTTTGCCTTGCCCCGGTATGGGGGATGATCATCAACTGGGTTTAAAGTGAAATGAATTCATAGGCTCAAAGGGGCTATGCAAAGGATATAAGTATATATGATAGAGAAAGAAATGCTCTTCATCATCCTAAGGCACTTAAATTAACACATGAATTCAATGTAATAGCAAGACAAGAAGATTGATACAAGTGAGAGCAAGAAAATTTCAATTCATTTTACTCACCTCATGATGCAATTTTATCTCTTAGTTGCCCCGATGTGGGGTGATTCTTGACAGGGGTGATTTGAAAAGAATATCCATAAGTGTATGGGCTCAAAAGGGTTAAGCAATGGATCACCTGTAGTGTTTGGGATAGAGAAATGAATTGCCTCTCATTATTTCGGTTGCCGTACTTTTTGCAAGAGAACTCTTTACCTTATGGATATGAACCTTCCTACACTCATCTCACAAGTGTATGAATATGGGACTGTGTATAGGATAGGGTTTGCCTTTCATCATCCCGACTCGTCTTATTTAGTATGCTCAATCAATTCCACATCATTCATTAAATTAGTCCATCTTAATGTTCTTTAATGGAATTGGTGGATAAAATATGTAAGAGTCATCATGCAAAACCCTTTTTAAAAGGAACTCAACAGCTTTAAGCATGTCAACTTCAAACAGTTTTCTATACTGCAAAATGGTTTTAAGCATTCATTCAAGGATTCCTCTACAATGGGAATTGCCTCAGTAGTTGATGTATTTGGATTGTCCCTATCATTCAAGATTGAAAATCCAATTTTGCCTCTGCACAAGAGAACGTGCATCAGTATGATATTATGCAACATCAAAGTAAATTCAAATTGCACATCCATTTTGGCTCAGGTTGAGACTTTATCCCAGTCTGGTCACTACCAAAACCTATCATGCCCTCAATTTGTCAACTCTTCCACCAGGGAATGATGGTCCTCTTTTACATGCCCCAAATCTTTTTTTTTTACTGCAAGTGCGCTCTAAGCCCGTTGATCACAAGTCAAGTTTATGATTGTTGAAACTTGATACGCTATTTTCAGATGTCCCTTGTCATAACAAGTTATAGAATTATGCACTGAGACAAGAAGCAAATGAGTCAGACAAACAAAATAGGTTTAATTTGCTACAAGCTTTGGGAAAATGTTTCAGGACTACTGTCTCAAGGAGAGCAGATGTAGGAGTCAAATCCGTTCGGAGTGATTGGATTTGAGCTGTCATGAATTGCATAGAGGCGAGCAACTGTCGGAGTTGGTCTTCCATAGCGGAGATACGATCACGCATTTCGGTTTGGTCACCATTCTAGTTCTTGATCACCTAAGGTAAATGGAGATATGTAAGAACGAGGTATACCGAGAAAACCGATCCATGACAACAATCTATTTTTAGTTAAGAAAAGTCCATAATGAAAAGGATTTCTTAAAATTGGACTAGGAAAATAAAGACATGGGACGCCCCAAAGAGGGACGAAATTTCCTAAACATGAACTAGGAAAAACCAAGACATAAATTGAAAACAAATTTCCAATTGTTATTTTCCAAATGATTCATTGTATGGCAATTCATTTGATTTCTAATTGACAAAGGAATTAAATCAATGATTGACCTAGATTGTCATGGACCGATCAAGAGTATGACAAAGTAAGTAAATTGCATTAATATGGGAATAGAAGACTTACTTCACCAAGGAAAATCGATGGTAATCACATAGACATGCACATGAGATGTGAGGCTCGATTTCTACTCTAGACAGGCTTAACAAAGTGGAGCTAAGAGGATGGTCTGACCGTTGCAGTCTCGTATTAACGTGTCGTCCCCTAACTCCGGCTCGCCGAATGGAATGCCCAATAATCACGCAGCTCGCGGATATGGACAAACACATTCGATACCATGAAAGAAATTTCGGGGAAGAGAAGGTCAACCTCTACATAGCAATCTCGCTTTAGAGGAAGTATCATTCTCAATACCATCCTAGAAGTTCTATCGCAGCCCAGTCCGACCGCAGTTGTGTGTGCAAATAGTGTGGTGCTAAAGCAATAAAGCATGCACAACAGTTTAAATGCAAACAACACTTCTATAGTTTTAATTCAAACATTCATCCCTAACTCCAACCTGCAAGACAGGGGTTAGCAAAGACTACTCCCCTTATACCTCCCATCTGCAAAAACATTTAACACCTTAGAAATGTTAGGGACATACCTGAGATCCTTGCTGCCAAACAAAAATATTTTTTTAAAAAGAATAATTGGCCTAAGTCCACTAAGTGTTTTAACACAAGTCCCCAGCGGAGTCGCCAAGCTGTCGCGACCTAATTTTTTCGCGGGTTCACCACCTAAAACTAGGTTAATGGATTACTAAGTCTTTAAGCCTAGCTCGGACTCTCCCAAGCCCATACCAATTCGCGACTTAGGTTTGAATTTCGAACATGCAAATTGATTTTATCGAGTCGCCACTAATATATTTTTGGTGGGTCGATTAGAAACCCAAGTAAAGTAACGGAGATTTACTTTACTCCTACGAACCAGAGATTTATGAATTCGGGGACTTGGTTACACTAGACTATCCTAGTGCCCTTTCGGTACCTTTTATTTCATTTTTAAAAAAAATGTTTGGCAATTGAATTGATTTTAATTTAACTTCATAACATGTGAGGTGATCATACATGTGCGCATACCACCAATTTAACACTCAAGAAAGCAATTAAATATTGCAAAACATACCTAGGAGCAACGAAAGATTCCGCATTGTTAAATCGGAATTCACATCAGCTTTCCTAGATATGATTTCTAATTAACACGCAATTTCAATTTTTGTTTTCACTTTATTTAATGAAAATCATGACTTATGCAATGCATGTTAATAATCTAATATGACATGGCAGCATGACCTAAACTATATGACATGAAGAAATGCAATAATTAAATGCAATATAAATGACCTAATTCTAATGACATGCAATGCGATGCAATGACATGCAAAATTATTTGAACTAAGATGTCATGCCGCATATAATTTAGCACGCGAGTTATATGTCATGCGACATTTATTAAATGATTTAGTCTAATGATGAGGAAGTTCTAATTAAATGAACCTAATAAAAACTAAATGACGTGCATTTGATATTTCTATTTAAAAATGCGAAAATAATCTAGCTAGATTAAAATTCAATCTAATTTAAACTAAGGATTAAGTCACATTAAATCCTAATTTAAACTAAGATATTATCTTAATCTAACATGTAATTGATCTAATATGCAATGACGTGCGGAGCAAGCCCTAATTCTACATGACATATGTATGAGAGTTTTTATCTTTTATTTTTTATTTAAAATTCAAAATTTAAAATTGCAACGTAATTAAACATGCAACTAAAGTCCTAAATTAATGCATTTTTTTTTTTTTTTTATATTTTTCGAACTAAGATCCCTATCCTAGCTATGCAAGATAACAATCTAAAACAAACTGAATCCTAATTCAAATATATTTTTTTTAGATTTTTTTAGTGATTCTCTAAAACAAGTCATTATCAACTAAGCAAAAATCTAAATAATCAAGATATGCAATCAAATAAAGGATCAAAATAATCGAAAAAATAACCTGTTGTCTCACAGGTCAAATTAACGATTATTCTAACCATAATTATCACAACAAAGAGTTCAAAATAACTAAAAATCGATCCGACTTTACGAATCAAATTAATAGTTATATTGATTCAACACTTAAAATACTATCGACAAATCCCAGAAATTATTATAATAAAAAAATTGATCCGAGATCTTACGGATCAAATTAGTAATTACAATAATTCTAGGGAATATCCTATGGATAATGCCTACAAAATCCATAAAATAAAGATCACCCCAAAACATAAAACAAATAAATAAAACAAATAGAAAAATAGAAATAAAACTACCTAATTTCTTTTCATTTTTCTTCCTTTTGTTTTTTTTTTCCTTTTCCTGCTTTCTTCACCTACGGTCGAGCGGCTTCGGTGGGTCACCGGAGGTTGGGTCTTCGGCGTTCAGAGCTCCGGCAAGGGCGGCAGCAGGCACAGCTGGTCACGGGTCAGGCGAGACAGGGGCGGCACGGGCGAAGGAGACAGCCGGCGTCGGGGTACGTTGGAGCAGCAACGTGGGCAGCCGGCGTCGGAGTATTGGCGCGGACTGGGCGGCAGCAGCAACAGGGAGGCGCGGCGTCGGTGGCCGGCGAACAGCGGGGTTGCGGGTCGCAGCGGTGTTGTCCCACGGGTGTGTAGCGGCTCGGCGTTCAGTTCCGGCGTCGTGGGTCAGCAAGCAGAGCAGCAACGGCGACGGGGCACGGGCTGAGGCGCGGCGGCGGAGCTGCGGACGTCGTAGCTGAGGTCACCGGAGAGGGGTTTCGAATGGAGGCTAGCAGACGCGGCGACAGCGCTGGGTCATGGGCTACTGGCTGCTGGGCGGCGATAGCAAGGCGGCGACAGCAAGGCGGTGCTTGGGCTTCTAGTTGCAGGCGAGGCAGATCCGGCGGTAGCAGCAGCGTCGCAGGGGCTCACAGGCGGGGCACAGCGATGCTGGTGCGGCGGTAGCGACCGGAGACTCGGGATCTGCAGGTGGGTCGCTCGGGCGTGAGGCGGAACAGGGCTGCTTGGGCGCGGTGACAGGTAGCGATCGGCAAGGTCAGGAGCGGCGGGCTTCGTCGGAGCTCCGGCGTCGGGGTACGTTGGAACAGCAACGTGGGCAGCAAGTTGGGAAGACGATGAACAGTAGGAGTCAAATCACCTTTTTCCTTTTACCTTTTCCCCTCTCTCTCTCTTTTCTCTCTCTCTCATTCTCCTGCTGACCTTTTTTTGTTTTCTTTTTTTCGACCCAAGAGAAGCCGTGAAACCCCCCTCTACGGTTTGCTCTCTTTTATAGGCCAAGACAAAATGCAATCCTTTTGTGAATATTTCATCCGACGAAAAGATTGTCTATAACCTCCTAATCACAAAAATCCTTATCTCAAAAATATTCTTCCCCGATTTCATCATTTATTGATAAAAAATAAGATTACAATACGATTTTTTTTAATTTTTCAAAAAAACCATAATATCGCATCAAATCTTAATTTTTCGCAAGATAATCAATTAAAAATAACGACGGGCTTGGGTTAATTTTATCATTTCATGGGTCTAGCCCGGCCTACCGAACTAGAGCTCAAAACATAAAATTTGAGCTCATCCACCACCGGTCCTAAAAATGAAAATAAAATGCAAAACATGTAAATTAAAATAAATGCACCTAAAAATTATATGCTATGCGATTGAATGGGGTTAAAAATTAATCCCCAATTTTTATGCAATAAATGACTAAATGGGTTGTCCAAAATTTAGGTGTCAACAAGGAGAAATTGATTCTTTCTTGTAAACGTAATCATAGACAATAGAATGCTCTTCACGTCGCTATAGACATTTCCAATTCCACAAAATTAAACTAAAGCTTCACAACACATTCTGAGTGCCAAAGAGGTGCGCAACAAGCCCAATTTTGACTTCTTGAATAACCTAACAATCCACAAGATACACCAAATGATAAAACATGGAACCACCAACAATGAGGAGAATAAAGAACACCAAATGAAGCAAACTAGTTTAGGAATCATTATGGCACAAGAAAATACAGGAAAATGCAAGCACTTAACCAAAATGTCAATTGCAAAGCATGGAATGGAATTGCTCGACCTTCATAATATGCCATCAACTAATTTCGAGTCCATCTTAATCTACATTGCAAATCAAACAACATTTTAAACCAAAGACAACTCAAAAATCTGAAAACTTAGACAACAATGAGGATGAGAAAAAGAAAGGAGAAGAAATTTGGCATTTATGAAAGCAAATGTGAAAAAAATAAAACTTGATCTTGGATAGACAAGTAACCCATACTTGTGGAGCCACATGTTGCTTCCTGATCAAAGTTTCAAACGTGATCGGCGGGTTCTTGGGAGGGAGAGATTTTTTTGGGGGGGGGAGGGAGAGAGAGAGAGGGCTTCATGAAGAGGATGTAGTAATCAATGAAGAGAGAGAAAATGGGGGGGGGCTTCTTCCTCTGAATGGTGGGAGAAGGACGTGGCAATCCATGAAGAAAGAGAGGAGAGATAAAAGTTTCACTCTAACAAAAGGTGTGATCCAGTTGACACGTGGAGTCACATGTTGCTTCCTGATTAGGCTGACACACGGTGATGTGGAGTGGTTGACCCACCTAATATTTTCTCCAAATCTTGTGCATGCAATATTTTCTCTAGCTTGCCATGTCAGCATCTAATGGAGCAACACGTGTCGAGAAAATATTAGGTGGTCCTGGACCGCCAAGTCAACGTGTCCTCCAACCATTCATGAAGCGCCACGTGGAGGCATGAGTCCCCTAGACATCTTCTACACAAGAGTAGGCATCTTCCCTCTCTCTCCTCTCCCTAGTTTCTTCCCTCTCTCCCCTAGCCTGCAACCTACCCCTACATTCTCTTTCTCCTTTGCAATGCATTTACTTTTTCCTTCTCAGATGAAAGAAAGAGAAGCAAAACCTTTCTCTTTCCTCTCCACATAACTCGAAAGATTTGTTTATCCTTGACTAAAGCTTTCAAATTTTGAATCCCAAATTCTCTCTCTCCACACTTGTTGTTGCTTCGGCATTCGTCAAGCGGCTGTTCCCCCATCATCTTGAACGAAGCACATTACTGCCATCCTTGCTTCGGCGCTTGCTCGCTTCTCTCTCTGCGCTCGTTGTTGCTCTGGCCAAGGAGGAGGAGATCCAGAAAATCAGGAAGGTTAACTGGGCGCTGGAGGAGTGGGTGAAGTCGCCGTGTACGGAGAACCATATTTGGAGGGACCTTGCCTAGGCCAATGAGGCCACCGCCAACGCCCTCCGCCCCAACCTCGAGCAGGTCCTAGTGTAGGTCAACAAGGATGACCGCCCTCGCCATTGCAGATGAAGCACATCACGGCTGTCCTTGCTCCAGCGCTTGCTCGCTTCTCTCTCCGCGCTTGTTATTACCCTGGCGCTCGTCAAGCAGCCATTCCCCATGGTTGCTGATGAAGCACATTAAAGCCGCCCTTACTCCAGTGCTCACTTGCTTCTCTCCGTGCTCATTGCTGCTCCGATGTTTGTCAAGCAGCTGTTCCCCCCACCATCTCTGACGAAGCACATTTGTTATTTTGTAATATGTTAATCTTTAATAGCTTTTTTTTTTCTTGCATTAACTTTGGTCCTCTCTTTAGGGTCATAATTATTAGTCATTTGATTGATGTGAAATGCTCAACATTTGTTATTGCTTGCTGTATGTTCAATATTTTTATTTCTTCATAGAGAAGTGGTTTGAGAGGTTGTGGTAATAAAGTATGTTGGAAATTCAAAGCTTGTTCGTTCTCCATATTAGGTACTACTCATGCATGAGCTAATTTGAGGAGAATGTTTGAGGTGGAAATATGTCTAAATTGTGTTAGGAACCATTCATTAATTTTTTCCATCCGCCGCTTCATTGACGACAATTTCATTGATATGAATATTGGAAATATTCACTAACAACCACCCAGTTAGAGAATCGAAAGAGACAAGAAATGTTTGGCAAAGAATTAGTCAACTCATGAGACCGAAAAAAGAAGAAGATGAGTCTATCTAGGAAATATTTCTATCTAGGAAATATTTCCCCTTAGTTCTCCTAAGAGAGAAAAGTTATAAAAAAGAAAAAAGAAAAACTAGTCTAGGATAGGTTAACATGGACACTACCGGATTTAGGAGAGTTACAAAGAGGACAAGTATGGAGGCAAGACCCACACACTGCGCACAAACACGAGTGCTTTCATGGCAACAACAGCACGCTTGCCTCCTTCTTCCTGCACTTCCAGCGTCAAGTTGTCATTGCCCTCCCTCTCCTTTTATCCTCATACACCTCCCTTCCTACCCACCTCGCTCTCCTCCTTCCCACCTTTGTAATTGCTCCCATAGCATGACACAACGTTGTCCACCTCGTCCTCCAAGGAGGACCCGCCACGAGGGCGGTCATCCTTACTAACATGTGCCACAACTTGCTTGAAGTTGGTGTGGAGGGTGTTGGCGATGGCCTTGTTGTCTTGGGTGATGTCCTTCCAAATCTAGTTCTCCACGCAAAACGACTTCAATTGCTCCTCCATTGCCCAGTTGAGCTTCTCGATCTTCTGGATCTCCTTCTCCTCAGCTGGAGTAGCAACGAGCATGGAGAGAGAAGTGAGCAAGCGTTGGAGTAGGGGTAGCCATAATGTGCTTCATTGGAGACGGTGGGGGAACGGCTGCTTGACGAACGTTGGGGCAACAATGAGTAAAGAGAAAGAGAGAGAGAATTTGGGATTCAAAATTTGAAAGCCTTCATCGAGGAGAAAGAAATCGTTTGAGTCATCTAGAGAGGAAACGGAAAGGGTTTGCTTCTCTTTCCTTCACCTGAGAAGGAAAGACTAAATGCATTGTAGAGGAGAGAGAGGAGGCAGGGATAGTGTTTAGGCTAGGAGAGAGAGAGAGGGAAGTGTCACGGTCCATGAATCCTCCCGTACTCGTGACACTTGTGAGTGGCGCTTAGGGTTATCTGGTGAAGAGTGAGAGGCAAAAGGGTAGAACACAACTGGTTCGTGGGAGTGACGTCAGGACGGTTGGTGCTAGGAGTTATGGGATAGAAGGATTACAACACTTAGAAGCTTTGAAGACGGGGTAGGCCTCCCGTGCACAAACTGGTCGAGAGCTGATGCCGCTCTCGTAACGAGGCCATGGCAGGCCGAAACCAGTTGTTGTGCCTAAAGAGAACTGCTGCCTTACTCGATGGACTAGACGCCCGAGCGAAGCTGGGCGTGGTAAGGTCTCGCACGAAGAATCATTCACTGTATCGTTCGTGGAACAACTAAAGAAAGGGCTGGCCCAGCGAATTCCGCTCGTTGGGTGCCCGCGGGTCGTTCCGAGGCCAAGGAAACTCTCGGCCCGTGACAGAAGGGTGTAGGCTAGGAGAGAGGGGGAAGAAGGCTAGAGAGAGGAGAGAGAGAGAGAGAGAGAGAGAGAGAGAGAGAGAGGGAAAAACCTACTTTTGTGCAGAAAATGTCTAGGGGACCCACGCTTCCATGTGGCACTTCATGAATGGCCAAATGAGATGTTGACTTGGCAATCCAAGACCACCCAATATTTTCTCAACACTTGTCACCACTTGGTGTTAATTGGGTTACTGACGTTGTGCTGATGTTATGTCATTATCCTCTGCTTCATTTATAGAATTTGCCCAAAGATTAAAAAATTGCAAAAAATATTCCATAATCCCCCAAAAGTTGTAAATGAATACGTTGATGGAAAGCTTGTTTCGGATACTTTCTAGAGGTATCATTTTTTTTTTCCAGGAAACTATTTATGCTAAAAGATATAACCTTGCAAATTTCAACCTTCAAAAGGTAGGCCTAGTTTTCTCTTAAACAACGGATCCGAAAACAACCAAACTTTCCACATTGACATATTGGCTACAACATACATATTGGAAAGCGCCATATGTGCACTCGTTAGGTCCAAAACTTAGTATTTCGCTAAAAAATACTATTCCATGCAAATTATCAAATAAGTGCAAGGGAAAAAATTACTGTTTGCTCTTTTATGAATGTTGGGTTTTGGGGTTAGTGAGATCATACCTTTTACATCCACGACCAATGATCGTTTCACTAATGCGCGTATTACTAGTGGTCGAAGGTGCAATCTCAAATTGGAAAATGCCCAAGTTTCCATTGCCAATTGTGCCACTCGATTCGCACAATTCAAGTTTACATTTGGTAATGCTTTGATGGAGATATGGTATATTGTTCTTTGAGAAACAAAAAAGTAATCTTCTCCTGTTTTGTTCTTAAGATTAATGTGCAAATAAGAGATTGTTATCCCTAATATCCAACCGCCTGCAATTTAAACTCATGATGACTTGTTTCTAGGAGAGGAGTGCTTATCCAAATTACCCATTCCCTCCTGAAGGAAACCCAAACCCAGAGAACATGGATCAGGTTTTGGGTCGACTCATCGTAGGCGGGAAAAGTACCAAAAAAGTCATAAATCTATTGCATTGGTACCAATTCAGTCATAAACTTTTCAATTGGACCAATTCAGTCCTAAACCTTTTAATATTGGTACCAATTAAGTCCAACTGGCCAATTTTAACCAGCCGGCGCTGACGTGGATGTCGGCCGGTGACTGGACGTTGATGTAGCAACTTTTATGATTTTTCTTTTCGAATTTATTATTATTATTATTAATTAATTTATTTTTATTTTTTTCTTTTCTTCTTCTTCCCGGCGGTGGCCGGCGAGCCTTCGGTGAGGCTCGTTGGCTACCGGGCGAGGTTCACGAAGCCCTCCCTTACCGTCGGCGAGGGTCACGGCCCTCACCCAGCCTCTACTAGGGCCGCCGCTGAGGCCATGGCGGCCATCGCCAGGGCGGAGGCGAGGGCCGCGAGGGTCGCAGCCCGCTCGGCCTTGCCCAGGGCCGCCTTGCCCGTGGCTTAGCCTAGATTTGGGCGAGGCCAGCCTTCACCATCGGAGCAGTTGGTGGGATTGCTCGCGGCTTTTTGCTCATGGAAGGAGAAGAAGAGCAAAAGCCGACGGCGATGAAGTGGAGGAAATTGAGGTCGGGAGCTGGGCTAAGCCGCAGGAGAGGCGGTGCTGGGCGAGGCCGAGTGAGGGCTGCGACCCTCACTGGCGGATGGCGAGGGCTTCGCGGCCCTTGCCTCTGCCCTAGCTATGGTGAGGGCTTCGCAGAGGGCTGCCATGGCCTCGCTAGCTGCGGGTGAGGCTGGCCTCGCCGACGGCCTTGGGAGAGGCCGGGCAAGGGTCGCGACCCTCACCGGTAGTAGGTGAGGGCTTCGCGGCCCTCGTCTAGTGGTTGGCGAGCCTCACCGAAGGCTTGCCGACCATCGCTAGGAAGAAGCAGAAAAGAAAAGGAAAAAGAAAAAAAAGAAAAAAATCATAAAAATTGCCATGTCAGTGTTGGTCACTGGTTAACGTCCATGTCAGTGCCGGCCAGCTAAAATTGGCCAGATAAACTGAATTGGTACCAATATTAAAAGGTTTAGGACTGAATTGGTTCAATTAAAAAGTTTAGGACTGAATTGGTACTAAAACAATAGATTTAGAACTTTTTTGGTACTTTTCCCCATCGTAGGCAGATTGGACCTAATATTGACATTATTCTAATAGACCGTGAATTTTAGTGAAATCTACTCCATATATAAAAGCAAAGAGAAAAGCATAAAAGTTTCTCCCTCTCACTCACCTCTTCTGCGTCAGACATGGTTGCCTTGCCAATCCCACCCTTGCACCTTCCGGCTGCCATCACACAGCGCCTTTAGCACGTGCACACACACAAAGGACAAAAGTACTAAAAAATCATAAATATATTGCGTTGATACTAATTCACTCATAAAATTTTTTAATTGGATCATTTTAATCTTAAATCATTTCATATTGATAGTAATTAAGTCAATTTAGCCATTTTAGGTTAGAAATTGTTGACGTGGATGTCGATCATTTTATATAACATGACTAGTGTTGGTGAGGAAAATATAAATATTTTAATACTTTTTAATTTTTTGTTAAATTTTTTCTTTTCAATTTTTTATTATTCTTCTTTCTTTTCATTTCTTTTTGTCCCTTTTCCTTCTTTGCCTATGGTTGGTACTCAATCATGACTAGTTACCAGCCATAGGCGAGGGCATCGGGGTCCTCACCTAGGCCGTGAGGGTCGAGCCCTCACTAGATTTGACAAGGGTGACCCTCACATGTGGCCCTCATTGGCCTTTGCTTGTGGCCCATCGTCGGCCATGCTTAAGTACTGGCCATAGGCTAGAGCAAAGAGAAGGGGAAAAAAGGGACAAAAAAGAATAAAAGGGAAATATTGATAAAAAATTTCGAAGAATTTATTATAAAAAATGACCATGTTAACACCAATTGTGTCATGTAGGATGACTGACGTCCATGTTAGGCATTTTCGGCCTAAATTGGCTGGATATACTCAATTGGCACCAATGTGATTATATTAAAACTAGATTGATTCAATCAAAAGTTTTAGAACTGAATTTGTACCAATGCAATAAGTATAAAACTTTTCCAATACTTTTATCCACACAAAGTGAAGCGAGGAGCTTGATCGTGGTGGTCCTCACCCCAAAAAAGCTACAGCCACCTCAGGTAACCCTAGCTAGATTTGGGCACGCGCGAGGCTAGGGACCCCTCACACATGGAAGAGTAAAAAAGAAGACAAAATCCTAGCAATAAATTGGTAAATCAAAGACGGTAGCATGTTTGATCGTTAGCATCGCAGATATTGAGATTTATGAGGGGAACAAATTCGAATGACATACTTTTACGTCAACAAAGAGAAGTTACATAGACAATCCAAATACCTCAATGCATGGAAGTAAGCGACTGCAATAGAACTTCAATTTTCTTAACTGGCCTAGCATCAAATCAATGGCGTCTTTCCGGGGTCCAGCTCGGTGCCCTCGGGCTAAAATGCGCTGAAACCACCCTAGAATCAAGAAGCTTAACAATCGGCGCGAAGCTCACGCACCTTGGAACCTTATACTGATTAATGGATGCACCCCTGGAGATGGCATAGTCCATGAGTTCCTCGAATGAGCCGGTCTTGACTACACGAATCTCTAGCGGTCCGATCGAGTTGTCTGTGACCCGGCACTGTCGATACACCGAGTTGAGTGTCTCTTCCATTGCGAGGCAACATTGATCCAGTACTTCATGGTTTGGCCCATTTTCTTCGTGTTTCCCCAGCAATTCCCAATAGATCACGTAGTGCCCTGGCATCGTCGCGGTATCCGCATAGCTTGTGTACTCAACCACACTCGTGTTGGACTCACACAGCAACCTTGACGCACTCTCGACGGCGCCCTGCAGCTCTGCCTCGTCGGTCTTGTCCGAGTCGATGCTGAGCAGCACGTTCCTCCTCTTTACAAAGCGGAACTGCGGGGCCGAGTTGTGGAACCCAGTGACCCTGAGGATATCCCCTACCCTGTAACGGCAAAGTCCCGAATAGGTTGTGACAACGAGCTCGTACTCTTTCCCGACTTCCACGTTAGTCAAGTCCACCAGCCATGGCGGCGAGTCTTGAGAGGGATATGCCGGGGCCTGCAGGTCGTGGGGCGCGAACTCGAAGTAGCCCATGTTGGGCATGATCGTATAAGAGACCTCGGATGGCTTGCAAATTGGGTTCAGGTTGAGCCCAAAGTAGCACTCTGAAGAAGCATACATTGTGCATGCTAGAGGCAACCCTCGACTATAGTAGTCCAACGTGGGAATGTATTGAGCCATAGCGCCGGTCACAATCACATCTAAGTACTTGGTATTTGGCCAAATCCTGGTGATGATTCCCTCCCAAGCTTGTCCCTCGCACTGCGTCTGGATAAACTCGGCGAGCCCTCGATCTGGTCTCAGTCTCTCCTCCAAGCACCAGCGGATTGCAGGGTTGGTGATCCGAGGGTTTAGGGCCCCGGTCTCAATGTCGTGAGCCAAGAGCTTCCAATTGAGCTGGAGGAATCGGATGGCCCGGATCAGGCCAGATGCGAACACGGCGCCGACACGGAGGACCTCATGGTGCATGATCAGGCCGCACAGCATTTGGGCGTACATGCTCTGGAAGGTGTCCGGACAGAGGATCGCCTCGTTTGGGCTAGTGTAGACGTTGAAGGGGTCGTGCGGCCTCGTCCTGAAGTGGTCGCTTTTGTAGTAGCTCGTGAGCACGGGGCGCGCCAAGAGGCCTCCTGGGGTTTTCGTCTCTGCTTTCACGAAGAGGAAGTAGAGTGCCTTACCTTTGTCCAAGCCTGGGACATAACTGTTCCGAGAGGGAATAGAAGTTTAAAGTAAATTTTTGTCGAAGAATTGAGCCAGATATTAAGGTTAGATTAACACAGCAGTATTGATTCCATTAGATCCTTGAAACATAAGGATTTTGTAATTGAAGGATCATTTAATTTAATTTAATTCCCAGGAAGAAACTAGCCCATATATGTTAATTAGTATGGGGATTTTATGATATCTCCTATATATCTATTTATAGACCATATGTGAGTGGTAGTACATGATGATTGGATAGTGACTAATGATTAGTCTGCCATGACTAGATATTGAGTGAACAATTGTCTGTTTGCCATTGCTACTACAATGTTTGGCGAGTAATTCTTTTGTTGATTTTATTTTTCTTCACCTGACAGGTTGATTCCATAACAATATTTGTCATTCCGTAACAATCTTTATATATATCAATCTACAACGAAGCTATCATGTGTTAGTCATTCCTTTTTGATAATACGTCTATGTGAATGTCTAATTAGTGATTAACATGGTCATGTTAGAATTAGCGTTGGTTGAATCTCTAAATGTGTTTAAGGAGGGAGGGAGGAAGGGGAAGAGAGAGAGAGAGAGAGAGAGAGAGAGAGAGAGAGACTAACAGGTTCATTACGGGCATGAGGAGGCTGTAGAGTAGCTGGCGGCGATTCCACTCTTCTTCAATGGTAGGCATGAGCTTTCTCTCTCCGGCTGAAGTTCCAGAGCTGAAAAGGAAATGCACGAATCACGTTAGTTCATTAATTAATATTCAAACACCAGCGATTGTTCTTTAATATTTCTCATTATCAATGTTGGGAAACCAGCATGGTTTGAGTTTTTTTTTTTTTTTTGGGTCGAAAGCATGCTTTGAGTTGAATCCTAGCATGGTCCAATACTTCATTCCTTTAATCTTGTTCTGGTGGCTGGATCAAGTCGAATAATGTTAGAGGTTAGTAAAATCCAGACGAAGAGTTAGGATTTAAATTAGTAAATTAATCCAGTCAAAAAGACAGATAAAGATCAATGATTTTGCAAGATCGCGGTTCTTGAACTTGACTGGAAGCACGAAAATCTGCATGTGTGTCTATGAACTCTAATAACCTTCAGTAGCGCGCATTGACATGGCATGAATAAAAAGAAAACTGCTCCCTAATAATGATGGAGTTAATAAAGATACTTTGATTCTGCATGGGGGTGTTGCACGGGTTGTCGAAACCTGTAACGGCGATTAGCAATATAGCGAGCTGATCATTATGAGACACAAATTCACATGTAAAACATAGATTGCACCATTGGCAATATTTTCCTTTTGGTGAGCCAACTGCCCAAATTTTAAAAAGAAAAAGAAAAAAAAAGAAAAAGAAAAAGAAAAAAGATCTCATTCTAAGGCAAGTAGTTATTTTTATTGGAATAACATGTCTCATGTCCCATTGCATACCCAAGCATTAATCTTCCAATGGATTTATCAACCAACAGAACCTAAATTCTGACAAAATGACCACTTAGAAATTCCGAACGTCAACAAAAATTTTTCTTGCCTGGTGAGGAACTCAGAGATGGGGCGAGAGGACAAGATTTTGGAGCGGTCGCCATTGGCGATACGTCGAATCTCAGGCTCCAAATCCTCGTACGTGACGACGGGCACTTTGGCTTTGAACGCATCTCTATCTGTTTTGCCACTGAGTTGGAATCGCTGGAGATATTCGGTGTCCGAGTTCCCACTCAGTATCTCGCCCAGAACCCTCTCTTGAACGGAGTCACAGTTCCGGGTCATCTCTTCGATAAACTCAAGAGCCTTCGCGTCCTTCTCGCGTGCAGGACGACGATGGCCCCGTGGAGATGAAAGGACCGGTTCGACCGTCATGATTTGTGAATGTTGTACTCAAGAGATGGTAAAAAGCTCAAAGTTATGCAGCTCACTGGTGATGAGACTATGCCCTAACCATGCTTCTGCATTCGATATATATATATAGCGAAGGCCAGAAGTGTGACGTCACGTGCGTGACGCGTTTTGGTGTACACGTGGAGGCAGGCTTTTGGAAACAACGATGGCTTCGGGGGAGGAAGCTGACTGAGCCTTCGCAAGTCGTGTTACGACAGTGGTTCTCCTTTGCTTTCTCTATGCATCTCTTTTCATTAGAAGTTGGAGGGAGAAGAGGAGACAGGTGGGGTCCATGACAGGAATGAGTGGCTGTAAAAGGGTGAGACATGTGGGGCCTACCTGCTTGCCACGTCAGCTAAACATCAGCCGCCGTGGTGGGGGTGGTTAGGTATGCTCTTGGCTGCCGGCAAAAACGAGTGAAGTTGAAACGAATATTATTTATCTGGAAGCGAAAGTTTCGTCTGCTGATAGTATAAAAGCATGTGAAGAGATCATGCAAGTGAAGTATTCATCTAGTATAGATATGTATTTTTGACTTGAGAATAGGTGATAAGAGTAATGCCCTGGTGCTATTCCCATCGGTTATCGGCGGAATTTTATGAAGATTTTCCCTTGATTGAGATGGATCACAAGTTAAAATGCCACTGTTTCGGCTTTTTGAATGGCCACGTATCTAGGAAAAAGTATTAAAAAGTCATAAATATATTGTATCGATATAATTTAGTTTTAAATATTTTAATTGGATGAATTTAGTCATAAATATTTTCACTTTATACCAATTCAGTCAATCCAATTAATTTAGGCTGAAAAATATTGAAATAAATGCCAGGTGTCCTATATGACATGAGTAGCACTAACGTGAAAATTTATATAATTTTTTTTAAAATTTTCTGATTTTTTTTTTTATTACTCTTTCCTTTTCTTATCATTTTTTTCTGTCCTTTTTTCCCCCAACTATGAGTTGGCAAGGTCACAAAGGTCTGCACTCATGGCAAAGGCTGCAACACCCTTGCCAAGAAGAGGTGAAGGCATTGCGGTCCTCATTAGCCAATAGATGAGTGTGTTGGCCCTCGATTGGATTTGGGTGAGGGCTTGACACCCTTGCCCATGACCAGCGAGTTGTTGGTCCTAGTTCAAAGAGTAAAAGAAAGGTTGAAAGAAAGAAAAGATTTTTTTTTTTTTTTTTTTTTTTATTAATGTCAGCGCTACTCGTGCCATGTAAGATGGCTATTGTCCACATTAATAATTTTTGGCCTAAATTGATCGGATAGATTAAATTGGTACTAATATGAAAAATATTTGAAACTAAATTAGTTCAATTGAAAAGTTGAATACTGATTAATACTAATGAAATAGGTTTAGAACTTTTTTGATACTTTTTGTTTTTATATATATCTAGCTAATTGTAGACATTGGTGCAGCAGGAGTCTTTAGATATGTATAGGTGAAATGGACATAGCGTTGCCGTTTAGAGTTTGAGAAGCCTACCTGTCTTTCGTTTTCTACTCTTATAAAACAACATATCGATACAACAATCCAAGACGTGGTGAGCTCTAACATTACTTTTTAAATCCTTTAGATATATACAACGGGTCGTGGATTTTCTAAGTTCAATGTGATAGCATCTCCTGCCCATCAATCAAAGGTGGAACGAGACTCGCTAGAAAAATTAGTTCTTCCCCTTAAACTTTTATAGTTTTCATGTGGGTCAATGCAATCTCGGAAAACATGATAACCTGAAGGATTTGTACTGGATGCACCATGTTACTCTACCATTTTCAACTAAAGCAATTTTGAAATGACGATCTAAATAGAGATTGATATGGCATTTACAGATTTGCCTTAGGATAGGAGGTAGAATGCCATAATGCTATTTCCTTCTTTAGCGTGATGTTGTAGAGACTTGTGATGCGATTTAGGACGAGGCTTGTGAGGAAAGTATTGTCTTTCCCTTTATATTAACAGGTTTCCATCTACCCCGGGGGCTTGATATTCTAAAAAACTCTAAAGTTAACTCCAATCTCAATTCTAAGAAAAACTTTTTTTCTCATATAAAATCCTCAACTTTTGGTACAGTCTTAACACTATCCAATTTTGCCCTTAGTGATGTGGCATTTCCTTGTCATTGTTCTGATTTTTCCCTAAATTTCAGATCCAAGAAGAAGTCTTTGAAGATGAATTTTCATGTCATCCCAAACAATGTCTTCTTGGACCTAAAACTAGAGGAATTAAGTTTGATTTTATGCAATTCTTGTTATTTTAAGAGAGTCTTCCTTCCATTCCATTTGAGGATCTTCAATTTTATGCTCAATATTCAATCTCTTGTGTTCGAGTGTCTTCCCTAATACTCAAATAATTTGTGCTTAGGAGTTTCTCTCTTAGATGTTAAGAGAAATTTTTATGGCAAATTAACAATGATAGATATGAGACTCAAGTAACAGTTTATAATTTTTTATGGGACAAAATTTTTATGTTGGGATTTTTTTAGGGTATTAGGCCTTTGCCCTCGTTTGTACCTTCAATGATAATTATTAAAAAATTTCCAAACCTATTGTATGAAATACAATTCAATCATAAATTTTTCAATTTAGTTAATTTGTCCTAAACTTTTTGATTATTTACCAATATAGTTATTCCAGTCAATTTTGGCTGGAAATAGCTAATGTGGTGGTTGTAGGACAACTGGTGTTGACGTGGACAATTTATACATTTTTTTTTTTGTTTAATTTCTGATTTTTTCTTATTTTTCTTCCAATTTTTGCCTTTTGTTTTCTTTCCTGCGCTAGACACGTAACCACCATCTATTGTGTCCTCCACCTTAAATTAGTGGTTTCACATACGTCATGAATCACACATGGCAAACCTCCATCTTGGGATTATGAGAATCTACCGCCACATTTGTCACTTATGAAAGAAAATCATGAATATTGCTTATGAATCTAAGTGCAACCGGGTGACTACCAAATCACGAGGCTTAGAGCAGTTCCACCAAAATTACTTCGGCTGAGACTAGAGTTAATCATTGGGCGGGTTGGGTCACTTGAGCCAAAACCTTTGAAGGCCTTGCCAAGGCACATATGAGTGGGCCTAGACAAGTGCCAAAAATTTGACGTGACATGATACTAGTAGTGTACGTTTTTTGAAAGTTGTAATACTAAAGTGGTTAGTTGAAAATTATCGCATTCAAGTAAATACCTTTTAGAAGTCATGGCATTCAAATTAACAATTTTTAGAAGTTATGACACTCAAGTAATGAAATTTTTTTTATGGCACTTAAGTGAGTGCTATATGAAAATGATGGTACTTACGGTGTCATTATACCATATTAAGTAATATTCTATGAATTGTACCAATGATGTCTACTTTGATTTGTTTAATGTGTTTTTGGTACTATTTATAAATGTGCATAGTATGCTCAATTTACTTAGAAGAGATTTGTATCAATCGTTGAATAGTGGCTTGCTTATACCATTCATCTCAATAGTTTTCAATAGTTTTCCAGCTTCTATAGATATCAATGATGAGGATGAGAGTAGTATCGGCAGATGCTTGATAGTTGCATATATGTTTGAAATGATACATTTTGGGTTTAGTTAGCAAGTCATTGGAGATGTATATTTTATTTTTGATGGGTTTTAGGTTGTTTCATTAGATATATACATGGATATATATTATGATATTGTTAACATTGGTTATGTGTACACATAAGATGCGTCCTTCGGGTAGAAGAAAAACAATGTTATTTCCTTTATACTCGTAAAGTTGGGGTGTGATAGTAAATTTTTGTAGGGGGATTTCGTCAGCCAGTCCATTGTAAAAGAGTAGGAGAAAGGTGAGGCTCGGAAAGAGAGAATTAATGTTGCTGGTATTTCCTCTAATGTGGTATTTCAGTTGTCTAGTGAATTCCATTGACACTTCCAAAGACATCGCAACATTGCAGAGTACCCTGGGCCACGGATAGTGAGGTAAGGGAGTGTAGCCGGTTGCAGAGCAAGGCCACCACCTGTTGTGGAGAAGCGCATTTGGCCCTGACTTATTAGAAGATGCTTATGCTGCAACAATCACATTGTAGTAGGACAAAGCTATAGTAATCACTACAACTAAGGACATGTTGCAAATTATGCTCATCATAGGTGACCTCTTCTTTTGCTGTGAGGATACAATGAGGGTTCAATTACCAACCGCATATATAATTTCACCTAATTTAATGAGATTTCAAAGAATTACAATTAAGTGAAAATTTGCACAAGTCTCTTATTAACTTTAATTACACGGAAGTTGATAGTACTGGAAGATCATATTTTAGTCGTGTGTACCAATTTTTCTCTCATTAAGTTGTTAATTACTTTTGATTTATCAAGTCTCATTTCATCAAGTCTTATTTGAGTTGCCTGCTAGTATTTATTTTGGTTTATTTGTTTAATTTTGCCGTTATTTGCCTTATCTATGTGTTAAATTTATAATTTCAAAAAGGTATTAGCAAGTTAACTAGAAAAAAAGTTATTTACCTATAGTTTTTGACACAACAACTGTTGAAATTTACCTGAACAATAAAATTTTCATATCTTTTATACAAAAGAATAGAGTTTTGCCCGGCCAAAATAAATTATATAATATTATGTATTTTGTCAAGTTTTGACAAATTATGAAAAACTGAGGCGACTCTTTTCTTTTGGGAGACAAAACGCGCTAAATCCCACAATACAAGCCGAACACTTAATTCCACAAGCAAATCGGCATGCCTACTGTCTTTTCTGGGAACATGTTGCGGACATATCTCGCAGTCGTAACAGCTACGGAAGCAGAGGATTTTCTTCCCTTTAGGTAAGTCTCCACTTGAAAATGCACCGGTGGCATGCGATGAATCAGAAAAAATCTCTCTCTCTCCACCATCCTTCTGTGCCCAACGACCCTACCACTGCCGTATTCCTGCGCATAGTTTTTTTCTTTTTTTTAATACCGAGGATCCACTTGGCACATTTTACGGGTGCTCACAGCCTCCACCGGACACCATTTAGCAAAGACAAGTGACTATAGCTCGAGGGAAATTATTACAGGACCCTACCACCCATAGCCCCCTACTTAAATCACAATTAACTAGTTGGAGAATCGAAGCCAAGATCCCAGGTCGATTAAGCCCTAACTAATTGAGCTGTTTATGAGTAGGTTAAGTATAGGAGCTATTGTTTATTATTAAGAAACAACATTAAAATTCAAGATTACATGGCATATTAAATTAAAATTCAGACACTATTTATATTGTTTATCCTTTTTTGGATGGAATTGGGACGCTTTGAATACAGACTATCGGATGCAAAATGGGGATTCCGAAAATAGAAGATGCGAAAAATGGTGAATGCTTCTAATGTGGGGACGGCAATTGAAATTGCCAACAATGAGAAACCTCCACAAAATTAACTAATGGTGCCAGAACAGTGAAAAACCCCAGTAGTATCTTAGCCATATCCATGTCCATGTCCATGTCCATCGTCTCAGCCACACCACCACCACCACCACCACCACCACCCGCCACCGCCAAGAGCCCCTCCGTCGTCCCACCAGCCCCGACCACCGCCAGCGCCGCTCAGCCACGGAGGCTCGCGTCCCTCATCGACAGCTCCACGTCCCTCGACCACCTCCTCCAAATCCACGCCGCCCTCCTCCGCCGCGGCCTCCACCACCACCCCATCCTCAGCTTCAAGCTCCAGCGCTCCTACTCCTCCCGCGGCCGCCTCCGCAGCTCCGTCGCCCTCTTCAACTGCAGCTCCGAGCCCACCGTCTACCAGTGGACCGCCCTCATCCAAGACCATGCTCATCTGGGTCTCCACCAGCAGGCACTTCTCTACTTCGTCCAGATGATGGGCGACGGGATCGAGCCCAATGCCTTCACTTTCTCTTCCGTCCTTAAATCTTGCCCGCTCGAGAGTGGCAAGGCCCTCCACTGCCTCGCGGTCAAGCTCGGGTTTTGCTCCGATCCGTACGTGAGGACGGGCCTCGTCGATGTCTACGCGAGAGGGGGAGAGATCGTGTCCGCGCGCCGGTTGTTCGATTCTATGCCCGAGAAAAGTTTGGTTTCTTTGACGGCAATGATCACGTGCTATGCGAAGCACGGGGAGCTCAAGGAGGCGCGGGTGGTGTTTGATGAAATTTTGGAGAGGGATGTGGTCTGTTGGAATGTGATGATTGATGGGTACGCGCAACACGGGAAGCCCGACGAGGCTTTGGTCTTGTTCAGGCAAATGTTGAGTGCTGGTGTGAGGCCTAATGAAGTGACTGTGCTGTCTGTGCTCTCTGCTTGTGGACAACTTGGAGCACTGGAGGTGGGTAGGTGGATCCATTCTCATATCCAGAATAATGGAATTCAGATGAATGCTCATGTTGGCACTGCATTGGTCGACATGTATAGCAAGTGTGGCAGTTTGGAAGATGCGCTCTTGGTCTTCGAAAGTATGAATCACAAGGACGTGGTTGCTTGGAATTCGATGATCTTGGGGTATGCAATCCATGGGTCTAGCCAGTGTGCTTTGGGGACGTTCAATACAATGTGTAGATCGGGTGTGAACCCTAACGATATCACCTTCATTGCCATCTTGACCGCGTGCAGCCACACAGGGTTGATTAAAGAGGGTTGGGATTTCTTCAACTCAATGAAGGATAAATACGGGATTCAGCCAAAGATAGAGCACTATGGGTGTATGGTAAACCTCCTAAGCCGGGCCGGGAATTTAGAAGAAGCATATCAACTTGTCAAGGAAATGGAGATAGAACCGGATGCTGTCATCTGGGGAACCTTACTTGGGGCCTGTAGGCTCCATGCTAAGACGGCGCTGGCAGAGAAAATTGCGGAATTTCTTGTTGGGAAAGACTTAGCGAACTGTGGAACCTATACTCTTCTCTCCAACATTTATGCTGCTTCCGGTGATTGGGAGGGGGTTGCAAAGGTGAGGACATTGATGAAGTCCAGCGGTGTGGTAAAGGAGAAAGGCTGTAGTTCAATAGAAGTAAATAACAGGGTCCACGAATTCCTTGCTGGAGATAAGAGACATCCAAAGAGCAGAGAGATTTATTCAATGTTGGATGAGATCAACGGTTGGCTTAAGGCTTATAATTACAGAGCACAGACGGAGATGGTGCTGCACGATTTGGGAGAAGCCCAAAAGGAGCAATCCCTGGAAGTTCACAGCGAGAGGTTGGCCATCGCTTTCGGGCTCATCAGTACTGAAGCCGGAAGCACAATCAGAATAGTAAAGAATCTTCGAGTATGCTCCGATTGCCATGAAGTTACTAAGCTTGTTTCGCTGATGATGGGGCGGAAAATAGTCATGAGAGATCGGAACAGGTTCCACCACTTTGTAAATGGTTCTTGTTCTTGTGGCGATTACTGGTAGCCTCCTATTTGTTAATCTTGTGATGTTGGCTTGTCAGATGAAGCTGAAGCTGAAGAGATCCAGTTGCCTGTCAGATACTAGTTAGAATAACGTATCAGAATACTTCAAGGTAGAAATAAGGCTCTCGATACAAGCTACTTCTACCTCTGATTGCTTAATGCATCTTAAGCAAGTCATTAACATATCATAATCCACACACATAATTTTATTGGTCTTTGAAAACGGAAACACGTTTGACAAAGTGAACTTCGGCCCTAAGAACATGGGCTTCTGCGATTATGAGGATAGGAACTACATCAATCCGTATTGATATTCAAAAACTGTTTTTCTGTATTCCATCTGCTGATGGAAAAAGTACGCCAGAAATCGCCTATGCATCTTGAACAATCGAGTTGGTCTGACCATAACGTCTCCGATTTGCGAAACTTTTTCAATTACCACACCGTCAATTTTTGGTGTAAGAGCTTGACTGCAGCGTTTTCTGAAGGACGGGACTTCTCAAATTTGGACAAGATTGCAAAACCTGAAATATTGAAGGGTCTTGTGCAGAGGGAGATTTTCGGGAACTTATCTCCCTTTTCGTTGCATTAATTTCGAAGTCGTACAACTTTCTTTTTTCAGCCCATGTGTACATTTTGGTGCAAAAGCGAGGGAATTATCTATGATTGATAGTTGGTCCTCTCTCTGAGTGAAACGTGTCTTACTAGCTCCATAAATAAAAAGAAACGAGCGCACTCAGATGACATAGCATGCTTTGAAGCTTAAACGGTTGTAACAATTCAACACGATTTCCTGAGGACAATAGTCAAACGAGAGCTTACCCTTGCCACTCAAAGGAGACAAGGCAACAAGCAGTCAACCCATTGACAATGGTTGGAGGATGCAAGGAACTTGAAAGAAGCTAAGAATTATGATTGCAATCGTTCAGGACAATTCCTTCCGCTGTAAATGCCTCCAACAAGACTCCTTTAAAAAAATGAAAAAAAAAGAAAGGGACGAAAAGTTGAAATACATCAGAACCGTGATGGAGCTGCACTCTGGGAACATACACATCTAAAAAGCATTTGCAATTCAAATTTGTCCATGTGAAGGCTACAATTAGCAAATTACATATGTACATGGTTCCTACAAACAATCTGGCTGGAAAGTGAAAACTGACAAATTGCCAAGAGAAGATACGATAAGAGAGGTCAGAATCAGTGAGAGAAAGCCTACTGCCTAGGGTTAAACATGCATGACCTACACACCTGCAGAGCACAGCCACGGCAACCAAAGTAGGCAAAGCCCATGTCTTCTTGGTGATTGCCTGAGTTCTAACACTTGAAAAGCCCTCTAGACTTCACATTCTAAAATCCAAGACACAAACTGTATTGTTTGCAAAACATGCGGCGATTTTGTCACCTTCCTTATTCCAACAGACTTCAAAGATTCCTCCATTACCAGTGTATGTCTTCACGATCTTACCCTCCTTCAGTGACCAGATGTGAACGGATTTATCAAGAGATCCACTGGCCAAATATTCTCCATTGGGGCTAAATGCTACAGAATATACAGGTTCCCTTTTCCAAAAGAAAGAGAACAAAAACGAAAAATCAGAGACCAAACAATCAAGCATCAACATGTCCACAAATCAGTCAAACCAGTTATTCGTGAAGTCACAAGAAGGACAAAGCATAACATGCTTCCCATTATACAAGTTCAACAGCACAAGAATAATCTTCTCAACATTCCACATAAATAGCCTTTTACTGTCACAGAAGTTGCTTGGCAATCATTAGTGATGATCTAGGGGTTGCATCTTTCTATCAATCCAAAGTGGAGATGTACACAACAGAATATACCTGTGACCATTCAAGCTGTAAATAAGTTTCCCCAGTTCAACATCCCACAATTTCACTGTCGAATCGAATGATGCACTGCATGACAAGACAACAACAATATTATAACAACTAACAAAGAACAGCCTGCAGAAATTCTCCAGTTAAAGCAACAGTGAAATTAAAAGAAAGCTCAGGATGGGAATGCTTCACAATCTAGAAGAGACGGACTATCCAAAAGAACAGGTCCAAAGTCTAAACAATAACGAGAAGTTAAAAAAGTCAAATAAATAAGAACTCCTTCAAATGGATTTTGGACACATGACACTCTAACCAAAGAAAATATGTAACTTCACACACAGGTTAAGATGCAAAGGATTTATAGATACGAAGACCTTCACAAAATGACCTGGAGTACTTGCATTACCAGAATCATCATCCTACTAGACTGCAAAAGAATGTGACACGTGCCTTTGACCAAAAAAATAAAAAATCTACTAACTGTGCTCAGAGGTCTTAAATTTTTCTGAATTCTGAAACAATTATCCTCTCAAGTACATGCAGCAGCTTTAAAGATATCCTCCAACGCCCAAACATTTCAAAGATGTTGCAAGAATTGGGTAAATTGATCCAGATAATAGTACTGACTCTTAAAGGCATAGTTTTGACAATAGCATACTTGTCTCTGAAATTTTTAGTATAGCCATAACTGTTAACTTTTTTAAAAGATGATATGACAAGTCCCACCACCCATATTAAGAAAATTGAAACCACACAAGCCTGGATGCAACAATAAATTTGGCCAAAAGTTTCAGTAATTCACCTTGCGAGCACTAACTGCTGGTTAGGATTGTTTGTGCCAGATCCAGTGGGGCTCCACCTGAGGGTATATATTTCCTGCAATACAGTAATCAGTACAAAAACATCCAGGACAAATAAATAATTAAAAAAAAAAATTGCTAAAGCATAGAATACCTTTAAATGCTCCCTTAAGTCATGAACATACTTGTCCTGCTTCATGCTCCATATCTGTAGCACTTAACAAGTTAGGAGGCCAAAGTGATGGAATTACTAAGAGAACAGACAGATCAAAGATAGAAATGACTCAAGATGGGATAAATGCAAGACATGTATTGATTTACTTTCCATCCAAAGCCTAAGAACAGAAAAGGCTATATCCGGAAAGCAATTACTGACAGAGAAAGAGTATCAGTGAATAAGATAAACAAGAGTTTCATTTTTATAACCTTTGCAGTAATGTCATCAGAGCAAGAGGCTAACAATGTGCCAGTTGGATCCCATTTGACACAATTCACCTCACCCTGAAAGAACCACCAAAAGAATTTAAAAAAAAAAAAATGCAAGCTCAATTAGGGTTCAAGAACCTACAATATAATAAGCATTTAAATGACGTACATCCACCAAAAAATAAATCATTTAGAGCCACAAGCTGTTACAATGAAAGTTGACAATCACTGCTGGTACACAATAAGATAAGCAAAGATGAAACTCCCAATATCAACCAACCAAATCACACAAAAATGAACTACATTAGAAGGGTACAATCTACCGCTATAAGCAAGCAATGTAGTTTATACCACCAACATTGGTAAAAAGTAATGCCATAGCAGGTAAAACACATTTGGTTTATGAATTCTCAAATAAATCACAGCGCCTAGATTTCAAACTAATACATTATTTCTCACATGACTACACGTAGAATACATGTTTGCTTGCTGGTACTTATTGCCCTTACATGTTATGAATAAAAAAATCTTTAAATCTTGATGTGAAGTTGGGACACTTTGATTTAGAATTTTCTGAGCAGCGGAAAAATCCAATAGAATGTCATGAGGTTATCTTCAAGTTAAATAACCTTGTTAAGATAATACTGCGAAAGGACCTGGAAACCCCTCACCGTAAGTTGCTTCCGACTTTTCCCTGTTTTTACATTTTTTGACTGTCAGGTGGCCACACAATTGCCACCTTTTCTCCATTGTTTCCCCTTTCTGTTGTCTATGTTTGTTCTCATTCTCTCATATTCATTTTTCATTTTCACTAACCAGAGGCTTTTGAGGACACCACTGTGGGATGAGGACTTTGTGGTGGTTGTAGTTGTAACAATGCTTTTAAGCTTTCGATCAGCTCCTCATGTTCCCTAGTGCCTCATCTAAGGCTTTTCTTAACCTATGCTCTACATATTGTTATTGATTGATCTAGGGGCTGGATGCCATTTTGAAATTTTATTAGGCTCAACCCATGTCTCAAACCTAAAAGCTCTACAATACCCATTGTTTCCCCTTTCTGTTGTCTATGTTTGTTCTCATTCTCTCATATTCATTTTTCATTTTCACTAACCAGAGGCTTTTGAGGACACCACTGTGGGATGAGGACTTTGTGGTGGTTGTAGTTGTAACAATGCTTTTAAGCTTTCGATCAGCTCCTCGTGTTCCCTAGTGCCTCATCTAAGGCTTTTCTTAACCTATGCTCTACATATTGTTATTGATTGATCTAGGGGCTGGATGCCATTTTGAAATTTTATTAGGCTCAACCCATGTCTCAAACCTAAAAGCTCTACAATACCCATATGGATCTTGCCTTGGCTTACATGCCACCCATCTTCTTTGGATCTTACTATTAATCCCAACGTAACATCTTTTCAATAAAATTCTGTGTTGACAAAACTAATCCACCAATGACGAATCTGCAATCCTATACCTAAAATCATTTTTTCCCAGAATGGATGGAGGAAAATAAATATATTACATTACGTGTGCGTGCGCACAGAGAGATTTCAATTTTAGTGGCTTTCAAAGCATATAGAAACCAAAACTATACCAGATGCCCCGCAAAAGTTTTGATTGGGCGATTTTCTCCAATCTTGCAGACAAATATCATGTTGTCTGTGGAGCTTGTTGCAAATGAAACATTGTTGCGCCAGTCAACATCAAGTGTTGGACCTAGAAAACCACAAAAAAGTAAAAAATCAGTAGCCCAACCTATAATTTCAACCTAAAACCAAATTTATGTCCCAAACCTGAGTGAAATTCAAATTGCTGTTTCCCTTCCTCTGCCTTTACATCCCACACAATAGCAGTTTTGTCACAGCTTCCTGTGAGCAGATAGTCTCCTTTCTTGTTCCATTTTAGAGAGAATATGGGCCCTTTATGTCTACTCAAAGTGGTCTTCAGTTCACCTAATCACGATAAGAAGCAAAAATTCCAAAATAGAGTAAATGGCCAGACATTGACAGAGAGAACTCTCATAACACAGGTGAGTCCAAAAGAAACAATAAAAGCATGCCAAACAGGCACAAACAAAAGTTGAAAGATGCTGTCTACTAAAGTATGCAAAAGTTGGGAACTTATTTCATTCTGTTTAGGTTCCTCCCTCATCTGCTTTTCCAGTCTTTTCTTCCATATTACAGTATCTTTGGTATACTCCACAATTACATGGATAGTGTAACTTCCTCTCTATGATATATAGTCTCTACATATCTGACAGGAAATAGATTAAAAGAACACTACAGCATCTCATGTGTAAAACACACAGGTTGGGGACCCAAAATGGCACACATTTTGACTTATCAATGATGGGAACTTAACTATCGTTTGGGGCGAATGGGGACATCAGGCTCCACTCAAAATTTAGTAACAGTTTTATCCTGAAAGTGCACCAACAAGTTCTCCCATTTTATTTACATCGGTTATGTGTCCAGATGATGCCTAAACCAGAGTGTTTTTAAAGGCACCACCTGATAAACCCAGAAAAGGAAAATGAAGTTCGGCATCTTCTTATTTTGTTGTCTATGCCATAGAGGATAGAAAGTTTTGGATCTCATTAATCATTGGAAACTAGAAGTGCGTGACCCACACTCTCAGGTATTTGGGTTCTGAAATAGTGAGAATCTACAAAAGATGAACAATTCAATCAAGGATTGTGAATCAGGATTGTGCTAAGGAACCATTTGAGTGTTGAAAGATTGGGTTGCATAGTTCAAACAGGAACTGCCATATACCAGTAATGATTATAAATATGTACAAATAATACAGATGTTTGTTTGGAGTTAAGACATTTTTACAGTTAAATCAGAAAGCAGCATGATCTCAAAACATACCATTTGTGGTCCAAATTCTTGCTTGCCCATCATATGAACCTGTTGCAAGAAGTGTTCCGTCCCCCTGCAGAGAGACACGCAGGTAATTGTGGTTTAAAAAAAGAAGCAAATGGAACCTGCTTAATCATGGAAGTTTTAAGGCACCTAAAATATATTTGAGAGAAGCAGTTCCTCGCTTCAAGAGATTAAGAAACAAGCCATTCCAGTTATTAAGAAAAAGGAAAAAAAAAAAAAAACAGAAAGAAGGCAAAATGACTAAGGAAAAGATTTGAACAGAATGAGTTATATTTTCTCTCACAAGTCATCATTAGACTTACATTCCAATCAAGAGTAGTGACGTCTTTGCTCTTTTCATTTGTCCTACCCTTTACATGCTTCAATATCAGAACGTCTGGGAGACCATTTTGTAGACTAGATTTAGCGGTCCCATCAGGTATGGTCCATATGCGAGCAGTAGAATCTCCAGATCTGAGAAACAGGTCATTGCAGTGAATTGGAAAACATAAATTCTTGACATAAATCTTTCAACTGTGACATAGGTGAGAAGGATTTCATTGTCTAGAACAATCTATGAATTCCAGAATGAAGGAAACAGAAACAGTACACCAATTCAGAACATAGACGTCAATTGTAATAATGAAAAACCTGATGCAAGCAAGTTACATATATTAGGGACAATCGCATGGACTATGATATCAACGATTCTGCAATTCGTCAAGCTAACCAGTCTAGTCATATAGTTTCTAGAGAATTACTATACTTACCCCAAGTGGCAACTTTGGTTTTATATCCTATCAATAAACTGAAAGCCAAACACAAAATAATCTCTTAACAAAGTTATCGTTCGGAAAAGTGCTACTGCACAAAAGAAAGTAAATTGATCATTTTACAAATGAAAATCAAATCCAAATGGACTAATTTGAGAAAAGCTGCAAACAAAAAAGATTGAATATTTTCATTTGAGAAATGCTTGTTTTCAAATAATCATATTCTTCCAAACAAGTCCTCCGACGGCTTTCCATTCTCCTTAAACAAAAGCCCCAAATCTTTGCAAGGAAGTTTGCTTTAAACCACACAAACCGAACCTCCTGCTAGTGTAGATTTATAAATGACTAGTTAACTGAACAATGACGTTGTTCAGCCAAAATATGAAGGAATCTTGAATACAAAACGTCATAGAGAATCAAATAACCCATGACCATGCAATGTAACAACTGAATCTTTCATGTATAATTCTATAGCTCACGAAGGTCCACAATACAACCACCTTGCATTACTGTGATTTACAGGAATAAGCAAATAACAAAATCCAATTCTATTTCCACCATAGCTTTCTTCAGAAAATTTAACTCATTTAGCAATTAGAAATACACATCGAAAAGCAAAATAAAGAAATTGTCATTATCTCAGCTCAAATAATCATCTTTAAAAGTCCAGATTTCATGGACTAAAATCCACTTCCTATAGAGCTACACTTCAAAGGGTGAAGAGTAAATGATTAGAAAGTTACTGCTAAGAATCTAGTTAATGTAAGAACCCAATGCAAATAGCAGAAAATATAACGACGTTGTTCAGCCAAAATATAATGACGTTGTCAGAATTATCCACCAGATAAAGTACCGACCCTGAAGCAAGAAGTGAACCTGCAGGACTCCATGCACAGGCGCAAACCTATAATGAAGAATTGAAAAGAGGTCCATTGTCAAAATATGAATGATAGATTTCAGGTACAAGAGTAGTATCTATAGTAGTTTGAAATGAACAAGGGAAAGTATCCCGAAGATATGCTATGCAAAGATCCGAACCTCAGAAGTATGTCCTTCTAATATTGTCACATCTGTACTAGGAATCTCACATGGCTGAGAAGTTGACGCAGTAGAAATTTCCATTGGTTCAGGTCCTAAAAGAATACACAAAAAAAAGTTACAACCTTTATTTGAAAAAGATATGTAGAGAGAGATAGAATCTTCAAATAGAAGGAGAGTCATAAGCCAAAGTCAATCACACCCTAATGGATGTCAAATTGATTTCCTATTGCCTCATACTCATTTCCATGTCCTTCATAACAAGTCATACAGGAAAAAACACGTATAATTCAATTCAGTTGAAAACAGCCACGTGAAAGATCACAACGTCTTCAGGTCATTTTTTGTTTCTTTCTTGTGTTTACCGAAGAGCAATAGTGACACTAGAAACTCTAAATTGATACTGCAGTGATAGACAAGTTCATGTTTGAAGTGACAAAAGAAATTTGCAAGAAAGCACATTCACCAGAAGGTCCATTTTCTTCATGCTTTGTATGGTTCCTGTCCACCTCTTGATTCACAATTATTTCCTTTTCAGAGTGATCTTCCCGATGTTTTGGTTGCTCCTTCTCCTTCTCCTTCTCCTTCTCTTTCTCTTTCTCTTTCTCTTTCTCTTTCTCTTTCTCCTTCTCTTTCTCCTTCTCTTTCTCCTTCTCTTTCTCTTTTTCTTTCTCCTTCTCTTTCTCTTTTTCTTTCTCCTTCTCTTTCTCTTTCTCTTTCTCTTTCTCTTTCTCTTTCTCTTTCTCTTTCTCTTTCTCTTTCTCTTTCCGTTCCCTATCCTTTTCAAGTTCCTTCTCCTTTTCATGTCTATCTTTCTCCCTTGCCCGCCCACGCTCAGCTTCATGGTCCTTATCTAATTCTCTATCTTTATCTCTATCTTTTTGCAAATTTTTCTTTTTCTCTCTTATAATTTTCCTGAGTTCATAGACATCCTTTGTAATAAGATCCAATGGTTCCAAGAAGGAGAAGTCCTCATCCACATCTGTGTCACTCTGACAAGCTTACAATGAACACCGATCAACATAATTTCCAGAATAGAGTAATTAAATTAAAAGATGACGAATGCAAGTTCATAATAGGTTGGGCATGCTCACGCTATTCAAGTTTGCTTCCATCTCCAGATACTGAAGTCCTTTCTGCACCAACATAATAAGAGCACTAGGGGGAACCATATTCCCATCAATTGTGCATTTGTTAATGCCTGCCTCATATCCCAAGGCAAATGCGGAATGTGTAAAACCTGCATACATATTTTCAAGCATGTATCAGAAACATCAGTCCCAGATCATATTCAATACTAAAAACTTGCAGTTTTGCGAAAAGTTCTCATACCAAGATTAAAACTTTGCGAAAGAAAATAATAAAGAGATAATATACTAATACATGGAGCAAGCAATCGCACTCTCACTTCTACCACATCCTAGGTAATACAATTACTTAGTACTCCTATGATGACAAAGCGGGTCTACTACATGGATCAAGCAATTGCACTCTCACTTCTACCATGTCCTTGGTAATATTGAAGTACTCGAGATCTTTTCTGAAGTTCCCACTCATCTCTGCCCCCAACTTCCGTAGCCCCTTCTGCCTTGCATTTCCACCATGATGTCACACCTTCTCATTCTTCTAAAGTTTGCATTTCCACAAGTCCAAACATTTTTACACATGTTTCTCCCATTTTATTCAAGTGAAATTGCAACAGTGTTTTCCATGCCCAGCTTCCCATGCAATATTCCATCATTGTTCTCCTTAGATTACGCTCTAAAATTAAATTAATATTTTCTGCTCGCACAAGTAGCAAAGGTGTTTCTCCACATCATCCACTGGACTAATCCTCGATGTTATTTTCCTTCAAGTAACCTATTCACCTACAAAATATACCCAGAACATTATGAAGTTCGTTATTCGACACCTTTTGGTCTCCAATTTGTACTAGGGCATTCTTTGAACTTCTTTCCTAATGCAACTTGGAGGATGAAAAACTCTAGGAAGTTACATCACTGCAAGATATGGGATCCAAGAGTTTCATCAGAATGAGGGAACCAGGATTGTCTCTTGAAGCTGCATCATTTGATGTCTCTATTAACCCAGCCAGGATTGCATACAGCAAAGATATTACAGAATATTCAAGACGTGACCCCCCGTGCCACAGCTGGGAGAAGCTTTTACATATGATCGAGTGAGTTAAAACATGATATGCAGCCTTTTGAGTGTGAACATTCATGAAAACACAGAGAGGACAAGGGCTGAAATAAACATGGCACTATTCGACATGGGTGGTTAACAGACAATAAAGTGACAGCCTCAGCATTAGCCCATGGAGACAGGATGGAAAGACATTAAAGTTATAAGCATCAGGTTGCACTGGATATTCATGACCTTTGCAAAACAAATCTGGTGTGATCAACAAGATAAGGGTCACCAGACTGTTTTCAGTCAATGAGGAGAAAGGACACTCTTGTCACTGGAAATGCCAAAAGCAAGATCATAATTTCTTGATGTATTATTTTGCAGGATTGAGAAGACTGGGAACTGGAAATTCGCAATAACTGAATAACAAGGTTAACAATATCACAATAATGGTTGCTGCAAAATGAATTGTACATAATAAATATCCAGAAGAGAAGGCAATTTTTCTAGCAAATCCAGACTTAGGGGAGAGCTGACTATAAGCCTCTTTCCCTGGGAAAGATTGTTTTAGAATATGGAGGCACACAGAGCCGTCTTTCTAATTGGAAAATGAGTAGGAAAGAACTTCTGCAGACCCTAGAAAGTCCACAAGACAATGGAGAACAGGTGCCCTACTTTGCAAACGAGAGGCCAGAGCAGTTAGGGATTTCGCTTTGCATTCCTGCAAAGGTCACACCTACGAAACTAAGCACGAGCTACCCTCATAAGTAAAAAGCTTCTTGCATCGCTCAGATGGTAGCCAAAGGAAACCCCAAATTTATGCACAAGAAACCCTTCCCCCCTTCAGCCAAACAACAAAATCTATGATTGGGCTCCTCCGCATAAGTCCCCCAGCCTCTTCGCAGCCAGATACGCAATTCTCGCAAAACCCTAGAACAGCTCTCCAAGCCAAAATCTAACATTTCGATGAGTAAAACAACCGGGATTCCAGCTCAAACCAAGAGATCTCTCGCCATGGCCTCTGACGAACACCCATTCAGACGCCTTTCGGCCTAAGCGGAAAATCAATTCAGCCGTCACAGCAATTTTAGCAAACGAACAAGCAGGAACAAACCCCCAGCCTCGAGGCGCCGTAACGCCCGCACGAGCCGGGACCGCCAGAAACCCTAGAGCCAACGACAACCCTAAAGCGACACCAAATCGGCCGCCGCCGGTCCCTCGTCTTGCAGAAACGAACCAGGAGGAGGAGGAGAAGGAGAGGAAATGAGGTACCCGATTCTTGAAGGTAGCGGAAGACGAGGTAATTCAACTGGACGGAGGTGATGGAGGCCATGCTCGCGCGAGCGCAGGGGGGGATTCAATGGCCGCGGCGAGCTGCTGCTGCTACAGATGCGTCTGCATGAGTTTCAGAGAGAGAGGGGAAGAGAGAGAATCATCATCACAGTGCGTTTTCCACCAGAAAGAGGTGGTGCGACTGCGTTCTTGTTTCGAACGGGAAAAAAGAGGAGATCTCACTCTCAGCGAACCGCCCGTTGATGAGAGAGGCCAACGGGATCAAACCGGACGCTTTGCCTAACGCAAACCGGACCGCTAGACCCTCAGCTGTTCTTTTGACTGCCGTCAGCTTTTATTTACCTAATTTCATTAAAAAAAAGAAAAAAAAAATCCAAACTTAGGTCGAGTCTCAATTTTGTCCGGAATTTTCTCTTATTCGAAAAGAACCTCAACTTTAGATCTAATCCCAATTTCGATCCGAACTTATTTTTGACTAAAAAAACCTTCGATTTTAAATCCAATTTTAAATCTGCCTCGAATTTTTTTCATCTAAAATAAATTAGCAACTTTCAATTTAAGATTAAATATACCCCGGTAATCCTCCATCCAATAATTGCGATTAGTTGTTTGACATAGCATTTTCACGCCGGTAACAAGTCCACATTAGCAAGCTAATGTGAAAAATTATCTTTAAAAAAAAAGAAAAGAAAGCTTGCTCTTTAATATGGAAATTATGGAAAGTAAGGACAATTAATGGCGATTTTTGGACGGATGAAGGCGATAGATATGAGATTAAAACTAAAATTGGTGATTTTTTTACACAAAAAAAGTTTAGAAAAATTTGGGGTTTGACCTAAAATTGGAGTTTTTCTAGACAAAAAAATTCAAGGCAAGATTGTGATTGGATTGGAAAATTGGAGATTTTTAGGGACTTAGTTTTGATTGGAATGGAATAAGACTAGAATGAATATTTCATGAGAATTGTTAGGGAAGGAATGGAAGCGGGTTAGTTTTTTTTCAGTTTAGTTTAAAGAATATTTTTTTTTTGGTCGGTTAGTGTACAGAATTGACTAGCCGCATTATAAGTAATTTCTTATTTGTTTTAATAGAATGGCATGGAAATATAAGTTAGGATGACATCATCATCATTAAATTCTTATATTGAAAATTCAAGATAAATTTTAAAATATCAGTAATATTTTCTTTCTAATAATAAATAAAATATGGCCATTCTTTATTATAATTAAAAATGTTTGTAAGTACAAAATTATTATTGAAAAGTATATTGAGTAGAATTTTTTTTTTTTTGGGTCTATCTTAAATTAGCCCTAAATTCGCTCTTAGATTTTTGTCATATTTTTTTGCAAAGTCTGGGAAATCAAACTCCACACTTGAAACTAAGAGCCTATTTGGTAACTATTCAAACAGTGTTAGATTTTATTTTTTTTGTTTCCAGAGTAGTTTTGGAATAGAATCGTGTTTAGTAAAATTTTGTTCCTCGAAACAAATTTTTACTTTTTAGTTCCTGAAAGTAGATTTGAAACAAAATCAATAATAAAAAAAAAAGTTGATTTTTGTTCTTGAGAATAAATCTAAGAATCAAGCTCATATTTTCTCTTCTTTTTCCCTTTTCTTCTTCTTCATCTATTGATACCGCCGCGGTTGCCGTTTGTTGCCCACCACTATTGGTCACCAGCAATTGGTTCGACGAGCTCGTTGGAGACAAGTCCCACCTCGCTGGGGCTAGGTGAGCCTTGCGATCTGGCAAGGTTGAGCCTTGCCGGTGGCCAGGCGGGTCTCACACAGCCTCGCCAGTGGCCAAGTGGGCCTTGCCCAGCCCCGCGAGGCCTGCCCGGCCATCGGCGCAATTGGGCAAGCCTCGCCTAGCTGCCGATGAGGCTCGACCTATGTAGCACGGACACTCTCCGGAAACCTTCGTGTCGTGTCCGACATTTCGACACGTGTCCGACACGTCCCGACACGCTCCGACACGCGGTCAACGAGTGTCGAAAAATCCGACACGTGGTCAACTCTTTCCGACACACTCTGACACGCGAGTCCAGAATTCCGACACGTGATTCCGACACGCACGAGGTCAATTTTAAAAATTTATAATACTTGAGGGGTCAAAATATAAATATACACAAAAGAAGTAATAAAAGAAGTAATAAAATTGCTATAAATATACACACACGGGGTCAATTTGTTTTTTTCAGTTTTATTTTTTTTTCAGTTTTATTTTTTTAAAAAGTCTTTTACTCTGAAAGAAGTAATAAAAATGCTATATATGATAAATAAATAAATTTAAAAATATCATTTCAGCATTTTTCTTTAAACAATGTTTTTTTCCTCTAAGTTTTGTGTATTATTGTAACAAATTAAAATAATGAATGATATTATTTAATATTTTTTGTGTAAATTAATTCGAGGCTATTATTATTATTATTATTATTTATTTATGTATTATATATAAAAATATATCTAATATATAACGTGTTGAAACGTGTCGAAATTCTCTATTTTTAAGAAATGACGTGTCGACGTGTCGTGTCGTGTCGTGTGTCACGTGTCCGTGTCGGTGCTACATAGGGCTCGACCGACGAGGGCTGTCCTCGCCGAGGCTAGCAACACTTTGATGAGGTCGTCGGACCGGCAACCGACTACTTGAAGAAGAAGAATAGGAGAGAGAAAGGAAAAAAGAAAAGAAAAAAAGTAAAAAGTAAAAAATTATTTAAAAATTAAAATAAAATGATTTGGAGTAGAAATTTTGAGTACGGTACCAAACATAATTCTATTATAAAATCAGAAATTTCTGATAGTTACCAAACGGCTTAAAATGCTTAGAAATTATTTTTGGGAATAAAATAAATAAGAATAATTTCTGATAAAAAATTGTTCATGGGAATAGAATCGTTATCAAACGGCGTCCTAAACGTCCCCACCCCTATTCTCTTGAGAACTTGGGAAATCGAGCTCCCCACCTCCCTTTTCTAAGCTAAAACTCATAATATTTTTCACATAATTGGTTGCTTTATTATAATATGTAAAACTTAATTACCCAAATAAGTTATTCATTAAAGGGTTAATATTACTAAAAACCTCCAAACTTGTACGTATGTGAAAAGTTTACTTAAAACTAACTTTTGACCATCAAAACTCTAAATTAATATACTTGTGATAATTTCACTAGCTGTTACTTTCTATTAATTTTTATTTTCAAATTACTAAATTGGATGACATATTGATACCGTGTTAACATCATTATTTTTTGATGAAGTACCATAACTAATGGGAAGAATTTCTCATCATCATGACCGATCAACAACCTATTATGATAGATGCACCTTTGTCCTTAGATCTCTCTATCTTTAGAAAATATGTTTCCTCGAAACTTGATTATCTTTAAGGGCGCGTTTGGTAACGTTTCTGTTAAAAAATTATTCCAGGGAACAGAAATAAAAAAAAGTGTTTCTGTTCTGGGGAATAGTTTTTGAACAAAAGAATGCGTTTGGTAAGTGTAAAAAAAAACCGTTCTTGAAATAAAAAAGAACGAAACACGTTTGGTAATCTGCTGTCAATTTCTGTTCCTAGAATAGAAAAAGAACATAAACACGTTTGGTAAACAACAGAAAATTTCTGTTTTAAATTTTTCAAAAAAATGCTTTTATTTAATATAGTTTAAACTTGATATTAAATTCTCATTCTTATGAAATGCTCATTAATTTTATTTTGTTCATGGTGAGTGAAGACAAACATTTTATAGAATAATAGAATGGTGCAGTCACCATTTTCTTAAATAGTAGTCTTGAAAAGCACAGCAAAATGATGGAATTTCCACATATCAGACTAATAGAATAATAGATTGGTGCAGTCACCATTTGTCTTTATAGAATCAGTACTCATTGAGCAGTTCAAGTGTATTCCCTCCATACATATATGTATAAACAGAAGCAAAAAATTCTCGTATTTTCACGTCCATTCTTGTGCCGATTGGAGCAGCTTTAAGGAGCGAGTGTAGCAGAGAGACGACCGATGAGAGATGAAAAGCATTAACGATCGACTCGAAGCACCTGAACCCGCCGCTGAGCTAACATGAGTTCGTTCATCTATGCAATTTGAAGCAGGAGTTGACTGATCTTCTGTGCAGTCCAAAAGATTAATCCTGAGTCAGTGGTCGTAAAGAAGATAGACGCTTCTGTACAACTAGATGTGAGAAGCCATGCTAAACAATGAAAGAGTTCCAGGAAGGCGAAACAGACCATCGAATTGCAATATTGAACATCCAAAAATGTGTCGTTTGTACAACCGAAAACTCCCTATTAGCATCGACTCGAATCTTCAACAAAGCAATACACAGTTCTTGACTTCTCATTTTGAGTGATAGCTACGCGAGTAGATACTATGAATCCGGGGATCCTACCGCACATCAGTAACCGGACAGATAAGAGTTCTCACATGCTCAACATGAGATATTTTGTACCCTTTTACTCGTATTCTGTTTTTCGAATTGCATCGTTTGATCAGTTAAGACTTTTTGGTTTTTTCTGCAGAAGAACAAATTCTAATCGAACACACATCGGCTTTGCACGAGTGACAAACCATAAGTCAGGTCAGCCTGAATTAAAAAATACCCAATTGTGCAGCTAACTGCTCCTACCCACATGTTTCCTAGAGAAGTTCGGTTCTTTTTCGTTTCGATTGTGCAGGAAAACTCGTTAATGCAAGTAGTTTCTACTTGACTGCACTGATAGATTGTTCAGAAAAGTAGCATTTTCTCATAAATTTATATGGATCTACATCGTTTTGCTGCCTCTGACATTGTTTTTGCTCCAAAATCCAGTAGGATCCTAATTCTCAGGACCCTAATAAGGTTGTCTGAATCTTCTGACATTGAAAGCTCTAGTGCTTGAGAAACAACTAAACCGTCTTTCAATTCCCACCCTCGCCAACAATTTTCTAGACCATCGACGACATAAGCCTGTTAAATTCTCCCTTGTTTTGTTCTGCTAAGTTCCTTTTCTCATTCTACATGCTGAAGAAGCACATGAATCTGTGTAAGCCTTGAAAAACCCAAAAGAGAAAAGCAATTACAGCTAGAAACAAGGTGAACCCAGGTGAATTCTTTTAGCTCCGAATCATCAGCTCTACCATGCGAATCAAGAACTAGTGGAGTGACCAAGAAATTGAGAGTGCCCGTTCGTTACCCGGTCCTTGTCTCTGATGAGGAGGAGGAGGGGGTTCTCGCTCGCCTCCGCCACGGGGACTTTGTCCGTGCTCCACCACCACCACCTCCTCCTGCTTTGCATTCTCGCATACACCAACGACAGCAGGATTACTGCTGCCACTCCGGCCACCGCCGCAGTAGAGCTGAACGACCAGAAACCTCTCGCGACGAGTGCGCAGTGGCGGACTCTCGAAGCAATCCCGCGGACGCCGGACTAGAGGATTCCGCACGGCGGACTGCTTGGTAGCGGCGACGGCGGCGGCTCAATCTCTGTCCCGTTAAGAGGAGGAGTAGGCGAGGAAGAAGACGACGATGGCGATGACGGAGACGAGGAAGAGGGAGGTGAAGTGGGATGATGTGGTGGCGGTGGCGGTGGGAGACGATCGAGGCCATCATGGTGGAGGGGAGGGAACACGGAGGGGGAGGGACGATGCTGAAGTCCGAGGAAGTTGTCTCTGTCGATGTTGCCGCCGACGCCGTAGATCTGGGCGAGCAACGGTCGCTTGAGGCTCAAGTGAGCTGTTGCTTGAGCGAGCATCCCTACTGTCGGCGAAGGTGGCTCAGATTTGCGAGGGGTGGCTCTCGCCGAAGCCCTCGTCGAACGGAGAAGGAGGAGCAGCAGAAACTTACCTGGATTCGGAAGCTTCAGCCAGTGAAGGAGCACCAGATGTCGGCGTCGGAGAGTCGGCCCGAGTGGGGAGGCGCCGGAGAGTCAACGGAGTGGGGAGTCGCCGAAGAGTCAGCCGAGTGGGAGGTGCCGGAGAGAAGGGAGAGACGCCGGAAAAGGGAGAGCACGAACAAAAGAGAAGGGCACGAACGAACTCAGAAGTGTTCCGGTTTTGTTCTTTTCATTTTTGTTCTTTTTAAGCCTAGTGTTTATGGATTCCGGAAGTAAGTTTTTTTTGTTTCTTTTTTTTGTTCCAATTTTGTTCCGGGAACAAAAAAACTGTTTTTGAACGAAAACGCAAACAAACGCGTTTCTGTTCTTTTTTTGTTTCCGGGAACAAAAAAAACAAAAAATCTGTTCTTAAACAGATTCTAAAAACGAAAACATGCACGCCCTAAGAGGTCACTTACCTTGGTGAAGATGGCTAGGTTTCTAGCACATAACTCCCTCTAATAAATCCCTATTATGCATTTCCAAAACCCCACTCTTTTTCTGCCACGCGTTCCATTAAAAAACTCATCCAACATGCTCCAAATGATGTCAAGAAATAACCAGTCTACCCGTTTTGATCAGCATCCTATTCATGTACTCAGCAAGAACATTTTGTAGTACAAAATGTTCTTGCTGAGTACATGTACAAAATGTTCTTGTTGAGTACATGAATAGGATGCTGATTAAAACGAGAACATTTTTTTTTTTTGGTAAGGACTTAGCAAGAACATTTTGTTAATCTTCATTTTCCTCCTAAACTGGTCCGACAATGGCATTCCCAAGGGTATACACATCTCCACTTTGGATTATTCCGTCTTGCTTTAACCTTTCATGGATGAAAAGGCCTTCCGGAAGTAGTCAGAATGGCACTCCTTGATACCTGATTCCTCAAATACCAACATACTTGCAAAGGAACAGTTGAGATTACCCTCAACGTTGGCACGGTCTTTGTTACCCTTTTTCATAACTTCAATATGGCCTTGTCCGACCCTCGAGTCCTTAATGTCTTAAAGGTCTAGTTGCAAATAACTGAAGCACCCAAACTATTGATTCAATTGTTGCAACCCTTCATTACCAAATGGTGTATCGAGTTCAAAATCATGCCTTGGATCTAAAGCTAATGCTATATTCATTTCTACCAACAGCAATCAAACACCATCCTACATCTACGTTGTGACATCCTGAATTTTACTGACCTTATAAGTGTAATCGGACTGTTAAGGGCTTGGAATATTTTAAAGCGGGCCAGATGACAAGCTTGATGGACCGAGAGGAAAGTATGGGCTTAAGTAGTTAACGGGCTACATGAAGATATCGAGCATGGACTTGATCAGTCAAAGGATAGGATATGGACTTGGGCTTGGCTTGGAGCGGGCCAAGAGTATGGTTCATTAAAATTATGAATTAAGTCTAGTGGGTTGTGAAATGTCATGGTATAAGCCTGGTGGGCTAGAGACGGGTATTTAGGCTTGAGTACTTTAATTTTCGATTAAGTTTATGGATTACCATTAGGAGGGATTTAATTAGAAATTTTATTAAAAACTTATAAGCAATTGTAATTCTATTATCGAACATTAACTTTAGTAATTTCTTATGATTAATTCTTGTTTGTATCGTAGATTAGCACCGAGATGTTAATGCGTTAATTCAATTCGTGGGAACTCCTAAATTCGTATAGTTATGAAAAGATCGAAAATTTAGTGGATTCGAAACGAAACTAAGTAGAAGATGTTAGAAACTATTAGACTAATTAACAACATGGATTAAACTCAATCTTAACCATTCTCGAGCACCAAGTGTCGACCATGAAGAAGAATGCATGCATGGGAGCCAAGAAATTCATCTCTTCCCTCTCGGTTTCTCCCCAACCTGAACCCTTCAGAAGAGACATCATTATTATCCCTTTCTAATGATTACTTCTCTTCTTGGGATTTAAAATAAAATCTATACACATATATGATTTTTTCCTACTCATGCCATTCTTTTCTCCCCAAAATAGACCCAAAATTCTCTCTCTCTATTTTCTTCTTCCTCCCCCTCTCTTTCGTGACTTGCATAGAAGCAGAACTCAGTGACTTCAGCTTCTTCTTCTTCTTTTTGCGCGCATTTGAGGGCAGAATTTCGAAGAGCAGTGAGCCACCAGTGAAGCTGAGCCATCGGTAAGGAAATGATGAGGTCCTAAACTAGAATTTATCTGTTGTTTGTCAAGGGAACTTGCGGAGCATGCTAAATGGTTGAAAATTAAGTTTGATGCTTATGTTTTGAGTTGGAATAGGTTAGATGTGCACTCAAATGAAGCTATTGGTCTTTGCATGTGATGATCAGGGTTTAGATGGTCAAAGAACCGAGTGTGAGGGAGCTGAGTTGGTCGAGTTGGTGGGTAGACGATCGTTGAGTGATAGATGGGTGTTGCATGTTGCTTTTGAGGGATTGAGACGTGAATACTAGCCTCAAGTTGAGTTGTAGGTAGCTGCGTGTAGTCAATGAGCTAATGAGATCACTTTTGGGTTCTGTTGGAGAGGTGTCGAGGTACTAAAAGAGGTTGTAGATGAACTAAATAATCTGATTGAGCTGTAGATGGGGACAATGGCTCGGGATGTTCTGTTTAGGAAAGACAAAGACATAAAATTTACTAGTTTATGCATCACTTGGGGTTTTAAAGGTGTAGTTAAAGGAAAGAACTAATTTTCTTAGGAGTGCACCACTATTTTAGGCTTCGACTACTGGTTGTAGAGGTTTTCTTGTGAAAATTAGCTAGCAAGAAATTCATCCCTTAAAACAACAAATTGACCTGTAGAAAAATAGTAGAACCATAGGTAGTTCTATGGATTTTACGCAAAATTTTATCACGCCTCGAACCTTAAGTGCATGCCTATCCCTTGGTAGTCGATAAAATTTGCGATGCCCCAAGATGTGTTGCCGATCCATTCGTTTTAATGCACATGTGGAAGCGAATTACTAATCCTCTGATCACAACAAATGTGGGATAGAAAAGTAGGACAATAAATTTCAAATCAAATGCATTATTAAAAACCACAATCAGGTTTATAAATAGAGGCCAACTCTAGGGTCTAAGTACATGAAGTCTATTTTCAAAATGAACTTCTGAGCCTTCTATGCTCTTGACCCTTCTACCTCAAGCTCTAGGTTCTTCACCCTAGGGACTTGAAAAGTTGAGCCCATGATGGGGTGAGACAAGATCTCAGCAAGTTCACCTCCTAAACCCCGACTAGGAAGGAAATACATCTAAAGGTTACCTATGCACACCCAAGACATAAGACTTACCTTTGCCTTAGTTCATTCTTGCAAGTCAATATGATTTATATATTCAACGAATCATTTTCGATTCAAATTGAATCATCAAATTAAATTGAGTCATCAATCAATCGATCCAATCGATTCTAAACCATCAATATCATCTCTCAGTCAACCCATTCAATACTATCTATAAAATTCGATCATATCAAGATCTGCTCACCCTAAGCTGAAGATAGATAGTATAGCTCATCAATAGCTGACAATTAATATAGCTCATCAAAAGCTGATAAAGTATATTGCTCACTCTAAGTTGATATTGAGGCCCGTAGGTTGATATAGTATACTGATAATGCTCACTAAAAACTGATAAAGTATACTGCTCACTTTAAGCTAATATATCAAGGCCCGCAGGCTGTTATAGTATACTAATAATGCTCACCAAAAGCTGATAAAGAATACTACTCACTCTAAGTTGATATATCAAGGCCCACATGTTGATATAGTATACTGTTCCCAACAACTAATTATTCACTGTTTTTATGACACACAGTAAAAATAATCATGTGTGGGTACATGGTTGGCTTTAGCCAAAATACTATAATTTCCTTTTTAAAAATCCCATCATTTAATATATTCCACAAAGATATTTTTGGCATTATAAACCGACGCTCGGTGTTTCCCGATTAAATACTTAAATTACTCAATTTTGGGATAAATTCCTAAAATTACATATATCACTCAAATAGCACAAATTAGCATCCAATTAAATAAACTAATCACATCATTGTAATCAGCACGAAATTTTGGTCACCAACTATTCCGACATAATTTCTGAAAAATAATAAATAATTAAATAATTACCAAAATTAATTAAATAAATACAATAAATGCCAAAAATACAAACTTAGGCCGGAAAAGTCTAATTAAATACTGAACGGGCCTAGAAAATTTCCGAAAAATTTTAGATAAATACTACAGCTTATCTAGTCTCTAATTACGCTACTATAATTACCTAACATGCATGATCGACTAATTAAATTGTTAATTTGTTCTAACTAACCACATAATCCATACTTAACCTAAACTAATAAACCCTTACGCATAATTAACTCCATAAGCAGAGTTTAATGAGTAAACTCATTAGATTTGCGAGCCAGTGAGTCCATGGTGATGGCGGTCGGAACTTGGGCTTACGGCCGAAATCAACCTCTCAAAGCTCACGGTGGAGCTAGTCTTGCTGCTGCAATTCTGTGGAGATGAAAATAGTGGCTGAACGGGCGCGACTTGAGCTGGTCTTGGCGGCTGCGGGTGGTGGTGCGGGTGCAACACAAAGATGGAGGAGTTGTTGACCTGCTGTGGTTGTTTGGTGGTTGGTGCAAGACTTAGCTGGCTGCGATAGGAACGTTGGCCGTGAGGGGAAAGTAGATGAGGGGGAGGGGTCACGCTGCAAGATGGCATCACTAGCGGAGGCTTGTGGTCAACTAGCCGTTGGAGTTGACTGGCATGCTGTTTCGATGGAGTTGGGGCACAGAGATGGAGTGGCACGTGGTAAGGCAAAGGGGAAGGGAGTAGGCTGGTGGCGTTAGTGGAGTGCTGGCAGAGGGAGAAACGGATAAATGAGACAACGGAAGAGAGAGAGGAAAAACGTGGAGGAGCTGGGTCCACAAAAGTCAAGGGAAGAAGGGATGTCGGTTGAGGGGGAGGAACGTGCGAGAATAGAAAAGAAGGGAGAGAAAGAGACGTGCGAGATGGGTGGATAAGGGGAGGCAAAGTCAAAGGAGAAATAATAGAAATGAAGATTGCTGTAGGGGGCTTGTCGGCTAAAAGGGAAACGTGTGAGAGGGAGAGACCGAAGGAGGGGGAGGGGAAAATGTTAGATAAAATATGAGAGAAGTACACTATTAGTGCCATAAGTTGTGTACGGTGCTCACTTTGGTGCCAAAAGTTTTCGTCGGATCACTTAAGTGCCTCCGGCAAAAAATTTAGGCCAAAAAATGACGTGGCTTTTTTAATTAATAATTTAATATGACTGGGCATTTTTTTAATAGAAAATTAGTCCACGTGGACTTTCTTGGCCGCTGTCCAATGAAGAAGAAAGAAAATCAGTCCATCCTATTCTTCTTCTTGTTCTTCTTCTTCAATGTTCACACCTATTGTTCTTGTTTTTTTTTTTTTTCTCGGCATAAAACGCAGAGGAGGAGGACAAGGTCGCTGTCGCTCCCTTCTACTAGAGCTCCTCCACAAAGCTTAGGTCTGTCTACAGAGGATGGCCCCACATCATTGATGATCCACCCTTTGTCACCATGCACGTGCGGTGAGCAACGTCCAAAGTCCCCAGCTCAAACCTAAGCCATAACTTGGAGCCTCGTTCCCCCAACTCGGCTGGGAGGTCATGGCTCCACGGAGCTGGAGCTTCGAGTCACGAGTCGCGTTGCTTCTAGGACCTCTGCGAAGTGACCTATCTCCTCAACCCTCTGACCCGAGACATCTTCTCGCTGTCGAGCGTCGAGCCATCACACAAGTGGTGGCGCCGAACATAGAATTAGAATTGAGTCAACCACCTAACCTATCGGTAGAAGATCGTGTGATAAGGGAAGAGGTCCTCGATTAGGGCTCAAGGTCATGGGGAGACATCGCAAGCGTCCCCCCAGGCTCCTCTGCTCTATGTTCGCCGTTGGATTTGTCAATTGGAAAGCCGCCGGCGGAGGCGGTATCATCATCTCGTTCTTCGATTACGGAGGAGGAGGTCGAGACGTCCACTTGGCGCACATCCGGGGAGTTCTGGGCTCATCGATAATAATTAGGGTTTGAAATTGGAGATTTCTTTCAATTTGGCAAATTAAGGTTCTTATTTGGGGGGAAATGCAACTAGATGACGTCGTTTCTTGTTTTAGATGCTAATTGGACTCTCCGGCGAGCCACATCAACATAAGAAATTAATAAAAAAAGGTCATGTTGGATTTTCGGCCAACCAGATCGGAGTTGGCACAAAAGTGAGTGTTTTTCAAACTTTTTGGCACCAAAGTGAGCGCTGTATACAACTTATGGCACTGATAGTGTACTTATCCCGATAAAATATCTTATACTCATCATGTGACATCTCGAATTTTTCAACTTGTTTTCTACTGAATTAATCGAGCATTTCATTGACGCGTCTATAGGATTATTCTCAGAGCCGATCACTCTCGAGATAACTAGACTAGTTGGGGAAGCTACTAAGGACCTTAAAGCAAATGGACTTGAGAATTTGATCAGGAATCGACTTCTCGATCATATTTATCTTTAGAGGCCATTATGACATAGTTAAAAATTGATTTGAGATCAGAAATAGGTCTATTCGACTAAGATGTGTTGCCGATTGTGGGTGACTCCACTAAATTGGAAAATTCTCATCGACCGACACTAATATGATTTTACTGTCTTTTTGGTACCCTGTGTTCGTAATTGAATCCTCAAAATTCTCACGACAACCGAGAGTCGCCAATGTATCGAGTGGGTTCATAGTGGTTCGAAGAAAATCATTCACGGGTCATTTGCCTTAAAAAGTTCTGAAAACTATTCGGTAGTTTAGGTCACGCTAAAAACGCGCCAAATGAAAATTAACCGCTAATTCGAGTTCGATTTCAGATTTTAAAGATTCTATCATGTTACAATAAATTTTATGACCCACGACTCAGTCTTAGAAGATTTTTCTGACACCCGACACTTTTTGGGAAAAAGTCGTCGCGTGGTCTTTTTCGTTCAATTGAAGCCGATGATTATTTTAATATGCAAGATTTTTCGGTGAGGAAAATTGGATGCAGGAACGCAAGTGGGAACCAAGTGCTCTAGTTTGGAATTTCCTTTGGGAATAAATTAGCCGATTCAAAAGCAAATAGGATAAGAATTTTCTATTATGGGAAATTCTTTTCTTTTTGTTTTCCTTCCATTTCTTTTTCCCTTTTTAGCCAAACACCTTTTTCCCCCATTGGCCGCAAGTTTCTCTCTCTCTCTCTCTCTCTCTCTCTCTCTACCCTCATGCGAACCCCCCCATTGACTGCTTCTACCGATTCCAACTTTGCTTCTTTTACCTTTTTGACTTTTCGACTCTCTCTTTCTCTTATCTCTCCCTCACTCTCGCGTGGACGACACTCTCTCTCCTTCCTCTTGTTCGTGCAAACCAGCAGAGCAAAAGTAAAAGCAGAAGCAGCGGCCATCGTCGCTTGGAGTCGGAGCAGTAACCGCCAGCTGCATGCCGCCTCGCCGAACAACCGGTCGCACTATCGCTTGGCCGCATGTGCCATCCCCCTGCAACCCCGACCCCTACAGCTTCTGTTCATCCGCTGGAGGGATCGACTAGCCACTGTGAGCAGTTGAGTAGGTCGTTGGAGTCATCGTACAGCCTCACTGGACCACTGCCTGCTTTCCCGACCCTTTACCGCCCCTAACCATCTCATTTCCCCTCTGTTTTACAGCCAATCCAGCAACCCAACGAGTGGGTTTCCAGCAAGTTCGTGAGCCATTTTGGGGCATTTCCGAGCCCCGAACCCGAGACTTGATTTGGGAAGAAACGATCCTCGCGTCGTCTCTGTCGGTTTGATCCCACTTGTGTGTAATTCTGGTGTGTAATCTCACTAATCTCTGCTTAGTAGACTAATTATTCTTAAGGGTTGATTAGTGTTAATTAAGTAGGATTATGTGGTTAGATTAGAGTAGATTATTGATTATTAATTAATTGTGATGCATATTAGACAATTTTATTGTAGGTATATTCTAGTATTTATTGAATGCATCTTGGAATTTTTCTCAACCCTTATCAGGGTTCAATTAGGCATTACGGGCCTAAATTGGATTTTTAGTATTTATTTATTAATTTTAGAAATTAATTAATTAATTAATTTTCGAAAATTAGGCAAGGATAGCTGATGACCGAAATTTCTTGCTAATTGTCGTGGTGCAGTCCATTTATTTATTTGAGCTCTATGTTGCATAAAATTGAATTATTATGATATTTTATCAATTTATCCTAAATTGATTGAAATTAAGTGAAATTAAATGATTGATTGGTAGATGGCTGAGTTTGGTTATTCAGCATTTATAATACTTTGATGAGTTGTAAAGCGGAGAGAATCATGAGAGTAAACTGGAAATACTCTTGGTTACAACTGATCCGATACGATGTTACGGACTTATGTGGTTCAGTAATTAAGGACATCATTGGCGAAAATGACACATTAAAGAACGCACGTAACGGTCTAGTACATACATCATTATAGACATATGTGGTTCGGTGATTTAGGATATCACTAGCGAAAACGGCGCCTTAAAGAATGCACGTAATTGTCTATTAAATACATCGTTATAGGCATGCGTGGTTTGGTGATTAAGGACATCACTGGCAAAAACGGCACCTTAAAGAACGCATGCAATTGTTTAGTGTATACGTCACCTTGGCAGAATCAATGCTTGAGAGCATTAATATGGCTCTATGACTAAGTGTACTATTGGAGGTTGTATGGTGTGAAATGAGTGACCTAGAAATGGTCCGACTGACATGTAATCGACTAGCTCCATTGATCAATAATTTGATTCGATTGTTGTGAATTGATTGATTGTTTGATGCAATATATATGAAGCATCTGTATATAACCTTGAATTGCAGGTTGGGACTGATGCCAAGGTAAGTCTCCTAACTCGTGCTATGTTTAGGCAACCTTATGGCGTATTGGTTTCCTAATTGAGTCTTAATGGGGTAGAACTTGCTAAGATGTAGTCTCAATAGTTATTGTATAACCATTTCAAGCCCCTAGATGGCGGCCCCTAGATGGCAGCACTGGTACCTCCCCCTCCTGTAGAGCAGTTTGGCATTCTAGTGGACATTACCGAGAAGGAAACTCATTTCCATGTTCATGGCCATCCAGAAGGGTTAGAATACATTTTGATTGAGTCGACGGTGTGGGTTGAAGTCGGCCAGGAAGACCTAAGGCCCCATGAGTATCGGTCTTGGTATCACTACTTTTATGATGGCAAAGAATAGGTCCCATCCCTAAAGAAGAAATACCTTTCTACGTCCTAGAGAAAGCTTTTGGTAAGGGGACTGCAGACCCCAAAGATGGAGGCGTAGTTGATGCCAGAGATCTTGCACTCGGGAGTGAGTCGACTTTACCTGTATACACTTTAGAGGATGAAAATTTTGAGGAATGTGAGATCATGGAACAAGAAGTGGAAGGATCAGAGGAGGACGAGGATTGGGGGAATGCTGAGGAGGAGCTGGTAGAAGAAGAACCTGAAGAAGACGAGGAGTCTGAGGAGGAGGAAAGTGAAACAGAAGAGTCAGAAGAGGATCGGGATGATCCTGAGTACGACCTAGATGAGGACTAAGATCCCATCCTCTTTTGTGAACTCTGTTTATATGTGAATAGAGTGAGTCTAGAAAGTTGTGAATAAATTTTGTGAATATGCTTGAGTTGTGCTCTATATAAAAGTATGGTTGTGGATTTCAATATGAAAAATATGGCATTGCTTTTCTATCCCACTATTTTATTGTCTAAGGATTTATAACTACTTTCGCATGCATATTAAATTAAAGGGTTGGCGATACATAGTCCTGTGATATCGCATTATAAAATCAATCAAGTAGAAGGATGTGTGCGTGCCCGAGGATCGGGGCGTGACACATTAATTCTTGGTCCCACAAGTTCTCATGCACACCCCTAATGTCCCCCAAGCCTTTATGCACATAAAATTCCACAAATAGCTAGGTTGATGTCCACAAGTTGCAGCCCCATACAAGCCTACGAATTTCACTCAAGTGGACTTCAATTTCTTTATCAATTTCTCCAATTTGATGTCCAAATTTTATTGACGGAGAAGCCCACACAATTTCCACAATTTCCCTTCACCAAGTAGCTCACAAAGGAGGCCAAAAATCCCTTCAATTTCGCCCCTTTGAATTTTCGTTCTTTTCCGAATTGTGCAAATCGATTTTGCGTAAAAATCCCGAACTCCCTGTAATTTTCTCGAAGGATGAATCAATGCTCCTAAAATAAATCGTGACATGACAGAACTTTCAATTTCTGAAATTGGGTTCAAATTCGCGGTTAATTTCAATTTGATGCGATTTTAGCGTGACCTAACCTACCCGATAGCTTTTAAGAATTTTTAGTGCAATTGACCCATGGTCGATTATTTTCGAGCCACATTATATATCTTCGACATATTGACGACTCTTGGTTGTCGTGAAAATTTCAAGATTCCAAATACGGACACAAGGTACCCAAAACGACAGAAAAATCGGTCTAGTGTCGATTGACGAGAATTTTGCAATCATGTGGAATCACCCACACTTTGATCACGTATCTCAGCCGAATCGACCTATCTCGGATCTCTGGTCGATTTGACAACGTCGTAATGATTATTGTAGATTAGCATAATTGAGTAGTCAATTTCTGATCGAATTCTCATGTCTGTTGCATTTATATTCCTTAATGGCTTCACCTAAAAGGTTAGTTATGTCATGAGCGGCCAACTCCGAGAAAAGGACTATAGAGTCGTCGATGAAAAGCCCAACTTATCCAATCGAAATCAGAACTGAAAATCATTATGTCACATTTTCTAGATGGAGTTTGACCTTAGAACCTTCATGAAAGTTGTAGGACACAACTTTAGGAACAACATGTCAAAATTTGAGGACTAACGGATAAGATTTGGGTAGTAAAATGATCCTTCTCCAGTAGGCACTTAATCTAGAAGTTGCTGCAGAATTTAGGGGTAAAGACATCAAATTAATGCTCTTTAGAAAATGAGATATAGGCTTAGGTTTCTTCACAAAAAATGTTAATCTATGTCTCTTCTATAACATACTAAAATTTCGTAGCATTTCGATGAGATTTGATGCACTTTCTGCTTCTGTGATTGAAACTGCCCATGTTAGCTTGTATCTTGCTTGATCCGAGACTATGCAATGGATGCTGTGCCTCTCGTACCTAATTTTCATGGCATATAGAGAATCTAATGGTCTTGTAATAATGGTTAGTTTGGGCATGAGCATACCTCTTCCATAATTCAAAGTGTTGACATTGTATGGTTACCATGTGGCATATGTGTTGAATAAGTGCGACATGAATGAAATACTGTGTGAGCATGTGTGCTGCTTGAAGTAATTGTGTACTCTTGAGGTCATATGCATGCTGTGATGTAATATAATTTGGAGGTGTGATGTGTGGAATGTGTGAATTAAATGAATAAGAGATTTCCATCGATACCGAGATACTGGTGATGCCTTGGGGAGTGGGATGCCCATGTTGTGTGATCTTGGATGCCTTGGTTGAGTGAGATACTAGGATGCCTTGGAGTTGAGATGCCCCTATGTGTGATTAGGGATGCCTTGATTATGGGATACTAGGATGCCTCGGAGTGAGATGCCCCATGTTGTGTGATCTTGTAATGCCTCAGTTGTATGATACTGGGATGCCTTGAAGTGAGATGCCCATGATAGCAATATCATAGAAGTTCGAATGTGGGATTTTGAAAGTGACTCGATCAGACTGGCTTGCGTTCTGATGGGTAAACCGATCGAGAGTGGACCTTGATATGCACATTATAATATAAATTTCACTTAGCGTGTGAGTTCGCCTGTTGTTGTTGCATCTCATCTTAGTTCAGATTAGGAGCATGTGGCATACATGTGCATTTAGCATGTTTGTTACGAAGTGACTATTCATGTGATATTTTAGTATTCATTTAGATATATCTGTGCAATCCTGCCTTAGTATGTTGAGCCATTTGGTTTTGTTCTCTTGTTTTCTTTGGCGACATTGTCTAGCTTAGGGTCTTATTATTTCTTTATTGGGCATTGCTCATTCCTTTCTATTTTTTAGATTGTTAGTATGGATGTACCACCGATCACTCGTTATGGAGTGATAGCGTACATTGATGTTTCTTTTCACAACGTATATGGCCTCGGTATCAAGCTGACCTACACGAGATATGAGGCTACGCTTTGGATGAATGATGGTAGGGTAGACTGGATTCCTATAAGGTTTGTTGCTTGATTCATAAACCATGAAGGGGAGCTGTTTGGCCCTCTTCAGTTTGACGCTGGAGGACCTAGAGCCGAGGCAGGAGGTGCTTAGGCACCTAGATCATGATGAAGCCAAAGAAGACATCTTTTGTTTTTTGATGGACGTGGGCTAGTGTAAGGGGTAGTGAAGTTAGGAACCCCTCCCACCCTTTTCCCTGGCGATTACTTACACTTTCGTTTATGAACATGTAAATATACGTTGTGCATTGGTGAAGGATTTGTAAGTAATCAAGGTCGATGTATATAAGCCCAAATAGTCTTAAAAGGAAAGTTAACGAAGCTTCTCATGATCCTAATATATTCTCTTAGTTGGATTGTCTAATGCTAAGTGATAGGACTCTTACAGGGTGATCGTGTGTTAGAAAAGCTTCATATCATAAAATATCCATGTTATGCATGCTAACCAATTAGGTTTGGATGCTATAGTGCGATAATTGAAACCAACAGGTCTTGTCATGATGATAATCCATATAATTTCCACTTGTGCTTAATATGTGATGCTATCGGGACGTCACATACATGCCTAGACAAATCCCTTGCTCTGAGTTAGTTAAGCTCCTCCTAGATACTTGGGTGACTAACAATGAAAAACTCCATCAAAATTCCAAACCCATTCAAGCTACATTATCGAAGTTCACTAAAAACAAAGATGGCCTTGTCATCATCAAATTCAACCACTCTCATGAGAAGCTAGAAAGTCTTATCTTTTCAACCATCCTTACCATGAAACATATATTCCAGACGAACTAGAAAGCTTAGAAGGAGACAAGCTTAAACTACAAGCCTTCAATTCTAAAGGACATCTTATAACTTATTTTAGATACCCTATTTTAAGACGTTGCCTATGGAATACAGATTGCTAATGTCAAGTTTGTATGATGCCATATCTAGATAATGATGATAGGCCTTCCATAAGAAAAGGAAAATCCAAAATTGGGAGAAGTACGCAAGAAGTGCCTTAACTTGTGTATGGCGTTCATTTTAGTACAACAACCTTTTGCCAATTCACTTAAGTGCCAAAATTAGAAAAAAAAAAGATCACTCAAGTGCCTTCGAAAAAAATTCCGACTAGAGAAATTATATGACTTCTATAATTTAAAATTTTATCAGATGTGGTAGTTTTGGGAGAAAAATGATCATTTTTTCATTAGATTGTGATTAAAGTGGTCATTTTTTAACAACAATTAGCACTAAAGTGATCATTTTTTTTTTATAGTGATTGGCACTGAAGTGATCACTTCTTAACCTGCTTTAGGGGTTTTAATGGCACTGAAGTGATCACCTTTTCATTAAGATTGACAATAAAGTGGTCACTTTTTAATTTGCTACACGACGTCATTTAGAGATTATATGTTGACTAGGCATATTGGCAAGTCATGTAGGATTGAGAAATTAATAAAATATTCCCATGTCAGATTTTCGGTAATTCAAATAGGAGTTGACACTTGAGTGAACATTTTTTTTTTAAAGTGACACTTAAGTGAGCCGGCGAAAAGTTGTGGCATTAAAGTGAGCGTCGTACATAAATTAAGGCACTTCTAGTGTACTTCTCTTTCCAAAATTCCATTCTTCTAGAAATGGCAGGAGAAGGACCCTTCTATTAGGCCACCTGGAGAGGATAAAGATACCAACTCTTGATGTCTTATGGCTCTTCTGAAAAATTAGAACCATTGGTTTCGAAAAACCATTCGAAGAGAAGACCACAACCTCTTTCTCCTATTAAACCATGTTATAAGCCTATCCTTAAATGAGCCAAGAAAAATCTGACTTGTGATCCACGCATATTTCAATCTAGCAAATTGGTAGAAACAAATCCTCCGGAGCCATTCACCCCTTCCCACATTTGCATGTTTAATGAGTATGATTTTTCACCTTTGGAAAAATTCACAAATCCAGTTTAGTACAGTCACTGGCCTAAGTAGAATTATCATAGAGTTCGATCCCTCGAAATTTGTCCTAAATTGGCGAACGGAAAATGCCTTAGTCCAGAACAAGGCCCTTACCACATTGAGGTCCAAACAACAAGCAAGCTTTAATTCTCTCAAAACTCAAGTGGCTAAAGTCAAAACTTGACTAGATTGTGTCCATTAATATGTAGATCAGACTTCAGTGGTCCAAAACAAACTTCCTTAACTTTATCAGATAAAACTAAAAAAATAGATGCTGGGATTGTAAGACCTAAACATTACCTTTATGATCAATCAATTAAAGTAGAAAGACTTCAAAAATAGATTTAAAAAAAAAAACTCCAAACTAGCCAAGAGAGGAAACACAATCCCTCTTATTTTACCTCTATCGTTAATCCATTATTTTCCTCTTTATGGGAAAAATCTTCATTCCTTCCCTTGAGTTCCATCACTGCTCCATCCTTTCTGTCTCTAATTTGTAATTTAAATTAGACTACTTTTGTTCGCAGGCATGAGGTGAGGGCCATCAAAGAAAGGTTCTTTGCAAAATGAAATATAAATCTATAGCAACATTAGCAGAAGAACTGACAAAATCAAAACAGTCTAAGTCTTTACCATTTGACCCTCCATCTTCATATATGATCTCTAACCCCCTTGAGTCATTTCTAAGAGAATATGTCAAGATGAGTATCACCAGGTGGGCCGTGACAAAATCCAATCTATATAAGAGTTTATGCAATATTCATGCTCTGAAGCTTCTCGGTCTAAGTTAGATGCTACAACATCCACTTCTATGGATGATGAGCAAGCTCAACCTATTCTTGAACAAGCCCTCATCAACTTCATGATTCAACTTGAAGAAAGAGATGAAGAAAACATGATAGATTTTCCCTTCTAGATTATCAATTCTCGGAAAAAAAAAACTAGCAATCTCACCTTCACACTTGATGATATCCCATATAACAATTGGCATGCTAGGCTACAAGAATTCTTTGCCTAAATGAATGCCAAAGCTACTGATCCAAAAAATGACCAGTTTCATATTCTTCTAGAATTTATTGCCAGAATTACAAGTAGCTTGCTAGATTGGTAGTTGGCTCTTGCTCTAGCAAATGAAAACACATTCTTGGCGCAAGATTTTGACTAGGTGATTTGCATTCTCCACCTTTACTTTATCAAGAGGCCTAAGGACCTCGTAGAGCAAAAAGGGAAAGAATTCCTTAAGAGAAAATGCTATTTTTATGAGCCAAAAGATCATGATAGACATTTCAAAGAAATGATGAAGCTTACTACGCCCTTGGAGGAGATCTAACTCTCAAACCAGTTTTCTTATCATTTGTGCCAAAGCAAATTGGCAATGTGGTTGACAAGTATTTCCAATCAAAGAATTGGAGAACCCTAGATGCTTCCCTCAGAGAAATCCAACAAGGGATTCATAGAGCCCTTGACAAATTATGTCTAAGGAAAAAGACATTCAAGAAATTCACAAAAAAGCAACATGATGCTTGACAAGGCTTGCAAAAGACCAAGTCTCCAAATAAAATGTGGCATAGAGATTCTTCTTGTGATTGTCCAAATAAGAAAGAGAAGCATTTTGAGAGGCATTTTCAAAAGCATTCTTCCATAAGAAAGAAAGGAAAATGGAAGTTTCTTAAAAAGAGTTGCTAATATCATGAGAGAGATCGTTCTAGCAATAAAAAAAGAAAAAAAAAGAAAGATTGCTACTTTGTGTGGTCGTAAAGGACATTTTGCAAAAAAATTGTCCACAAGCCCACAAAAGAAGTATGAATCTTATGGATGCCATCCACAAGAAAATTGGTATCTCTTTGTAGAAGATGATATTGAGTCAGTCTTTTTTCTTGAAGATGAACTTTCCAACAAAGCTATTTGTGCCATAAAAACTTTCTCAAAAGATAGTGAAGATGAAGGAGATGATCCTACCCATGAGGGCATGTTCTTTTTTGATAAACTATTATCCTCTCTAGCAAACCAAGACCAATTCTCATCCATCCAGGTCACTAAAGAAAAAAGCTCTTTTTTTCAAGCCATATGTTCCTATCTAGCTCTTCCATCCTAATCCTCTAAACCAATTCCCCTCATTGCACTCATAGGCATTGGTGCATACTCATATATCCTTGATCCAAAGCTCCTTCTTGAAGAATATCGAGAACCTCATACTCGTTATTTTACTTTTATATTTGGAAACACTTTTTCCACCTAAATAAGGTATAAACTTATCAAAATCCAATTCTTTCCTTAGTGCACCATTATTACCTAGATTATCATATCCCTAGATTGTGACATCATCATTGGCTATGATATCTTAACTTAAATCTTGGATCTCAGGATTATGCCTAACCGGCTTAAATTTCAAACATAGTTCGAAGAATTTGTAGAGATCGAGAGACTCTAAATTAGGGGTGTGCAACTGGACCGGGTTTACCTAGTTCCCGATTCGGCCCATCCGGAAAACAGGGTTGGGAACCAATTCCAGTTGAAACCGGTTTGGGAACCGATTCCCAAAATTTAGACCATGTTTGAATCGGTTTGGGAATCGCTTTTGAGGGATTACCCACCCGAGAACCAAATCGACCGGACCGGTTCGAGAACCGATTTTTAAGTCAGCCCAAAAAGACCAAAACCCTAATTTGTTTCTATCTTTATTCATTACCTCTCAGGCTCTCACACCCGCAAACTTCCTCGAGCTTGTGACCTCCGCCGATCTTGGTTCCATCCGAGCATTGATGCTGCTTTCGCTCACCCACTGTCGCCTTCCTCCCATGACACCCGTAGCCCGTGAGATCCTGATGTCGCCACTCCGCCTCTCTCTTCTCCGCGCCCCCTGAAATCGCGATGCCGCCTCTGTCAACCCGGTTCCTGGCTGCTCGCCAGCCTTGCTCCGAGCTCCCCTCCCGAGCTCTGTCGCCAGATCCAGCTCCTCGTCGCGCTGATTCCTCATTGAGAGTGCTAGTATGAACACCTAGAGGGGGGTGAATAGGTGTTTAAGATAAATCTTGGCAAATATATGCGGAATAAAATAAACTTCAAACAAAGGAGTTAAGGAAGAGAATAAGAACACAAGATTTATAATGGTTCGGCTTAATCCAAGCCTACGTCCACTCTCCCACGTTAACAGCCTTCTTGGCTGGATTACACTATGCAATCAACAAGAGATTACAACTTTGAGTGCAAACACTTAGTAGATCACACTATGTCACTAAGTCACTCTTTTGGTATTTCTCTCACGATCACAAACGTTTAAGCTCTCAAAAGACAAGTATATGATCGAAGGTCGCTCAGACTTTGGAATTATAAATTTTACGCTCTATCTCTTACTTGCTCATCAGTCCTTCATCTCCTTAAATACTTCTCAACTTCCAAACTAGCCGTTTGACAGTATCCCAGAGAATCGTCTTCCAATATACCCATTGGACAGCTCTGTATCTAGAAGATTTGGTAGCCGTTGAGTGACAAAGATAGAATCCCAAATTGATTCCGATCGCCCATACAAACGAAATCTTGGTTTCCATAAGTAAAGCTTCTTCGTATAGAAAGTTATTGTCTTCAAGATCCAATCATCAATCAAATAGATTGAGTCAATCAAATCAATCTTGATGTGGAATCCAAACCAGATCACTAGCCGTTATATGATTGGGCTTGAGTTACGTTCTGTCGAGTTCTGGATGTAAAGTCTCGAGAGCAATAGACTTTACAATCTCGAGTCCGAGTGTGATAGACTTTGCAATCTGAGTCCGAGCATATTCTCGCTTCCGAACAGATTTAGTTTTAAGGTCTCGAACACCATCCGAATAAGTTCGGCTCCAACATAGAGTCTGTCTTCCGGTTCAGCTTCAGATAGAGTCCGTCTTCGGTTCATCATTCACGTTCAGTCCGGAATTTGTCGAATGAGCAGACTTCGATGTAGAATAGACTTTGACACTAAAGTCTGGCAATCTTCAGACTTTGACACAGAAGTCTGGAAATCTTCAGAATATACTTTGGACATGTGTTATGTTCAGTCTTCTGGCAATCTTCTGACTTTGACAATATCCTTTACATGTTCTATCATCTGCATGGTCTTTTCCTTAACCATTAAACATGTTAGTAGCCTTTAATTTATTTTGTCATCTTCAAAACATCATAAGGGATTTCCCTAACACTCATCTGTGTTCATCTGCTTTCTCATCGCGCCATCGCCAGCTCCCTATCGTGCCATCGTCTGTCGTTCCATCGCCAGCTCCCATTGCTTTATTTCATCCATCCCCGGCTTCCTCATTTGTAAGCTCGCAAATTTCGTCGGTTTTTCTAAAATTTTCTTTCGGATTAAAGCTACTAGGGAGCCAAGCATCACATTCTTGGTTGTAAAGTTCGATGGTATACTTGGACTTGGGTTTAAAGAGACTCAGTGGGTGATGCTACTCCTGTGTGGTAAGTCAGTGCATGTCCACGACTAACTGTTAGATGCCTTTCAACACCTTCAGGAGTGTATGTACAAACCAATGTCTTATCATTTGAAATTATTCCTTTCCTTTGTACCTTTATTGAATCTCTAAATTAGAGGATATGTGCAGGTATAAAAAGGTCAATCAAGGGCTTATCAAGGAGCCAATATTTTCATTTTGGTTAAATCGCAACACTGAAGGGGAAGAAGGAGGTGAAATTGTGTTTGGTGGGGCTAATTCTAGTTACTATAAGCCATAAGGGAGAGCATACATATGTTCCTATGACTTAGAAATGCTATTGGCAGGTTGGCTACCAAGACCTAATAGGTTTTTTGTCCATACTTCGGGTATTCCATTTAAGTGTCTATTTAATTGGTTCTTTTTTCAATTAACAGTTTAAGATGGCTGATGTCCTCATTGGAAATGAAACTACTGGTAAGTGTTTATGCATATTGTTATTATGCGTTTCTAGATCAATTACCATTCTTTTCCTCCTCCTTATGGCATTAAGTCATTACAAACTCTCTTTTTAAGATTTTGTGCTAGTGGTTGTTCGGCCATTGCAGATTCTGGGACCTCCTTGTTGGCAAGCCCTACTGTAAGTTTCATAAGTAGTGAGAAATTACCATTGTTCATTATATTGACAAATCCTTTTACACGTTGAACAGTGTACATGTGCCTGAGTGGCAGATTCAATATATTTGACTATTATCATATTCTGCATTATTCGAATTTATATTTGTGAATAAACTTGATTAGTTTAGTGTTTGAAAGGGATGAAAATTTAAATAGGTAGTCAATCTTTATTTCTTGTTTTATTGGTTTCACTTTTTAACTTTTATATCAGAGGGAAAAACTTATTTAGTTCTATAATGTGAGAGGAATACAATAGGAACTCATCTTTCATTTCTGTATTCACTAGCTTCTTTATTTGAGATAATTATGCAGATATTTTCCAAGAGCTTTGAATGATACATGGCTTAAATTAACTTTTGTTGATTGAACATGATACTAGCAAATGGGTTTCATCATCTGTTCTATTGCCGTAAAATCTCCTTAGACCATATTAATCCGTTGTGGAAAGTGAACTATTAAGATGATGATAAGGTAGGGCACCTTTAGATATTCTCATTCAGTGGCAATGGTTATTATGATCAATAGTTTTTTTATTTATATAATATCTGATTACTTGGTGCTGCGCTGGATTTGGTTGACAGTTCTTCATTTTAGGGTTGTCTTTTGTCTTGTCACCTTAGATGCTTCCACTTGGAACCATCATATAAGTAAGACTCACCCATAAGCTCAATTGTCATGAGCAAATCAACCTTAATGTTGCCTTTAAATTTGAGGATAACAATATGGGAAGTTGAGAGGGAAAGGTTGGCTAAAATTGGGGACTATTTATCAGTGTGGATTGGCTTATGCTGATCGAGATTGTAAACGCTTTATCTTACAGATGAGTGCTGTACAACAATTTTTATGCAAAACAGGTTCCAATATAAATAGGGTTAACCCTAATCCCGAACCGGAAAAACAGGGTGGGTCGGAAATAGGGTCTAATGCAAATAGGGTCGAGTACAAGGTTCAAAAAAAGAGAACCGATTATAACAGGGTCGGGTACAGGGTTCAGGTCTAGACCCTACCCACCCTGGACTCAATCATCCCTACTCTAAATGGGCACTATTCACGGGTGCTCTTTGCTGGGCATTTTTGGCACTGTTCATCCATCCGGTATCCTGTTCGTTTCCAGAGTTTTAGCCGTCCATTTGGGACAAAATTTGGAGGACAGGTCTTCTGACCTTCCTCTTCTTCTTCACCGAACGGTTTTCCCTGATTTGGTCTACAAGTCAAGATCTCCTCCGCCCTAGGGCATGCTCGCGATTCTGCTCTACTGGTCTGGGTTTTGCTCGGTGTTGGTGGCTCAGCTAGTCATTTGGCCCGTGCTTTGGAGGTCAAGGTCGCCCACCATACCTCCTCTACCCCATTAAGCCTCTTCTTCCAGTTCTGCCTCTAAGCTCATATCTCGCTTACTCTTGTGAGTCGCGAACTATTCCTGCAAGTTTGCTGGTGCTCAGCCTATGTGTCTTGGTCATTCGCTGGGGCTAAGACTGGGAAGATAGGCGCGATTTGTCTTCCTCCTATTCCACACGAAGCTACATCCCCTGTTTTGGCCTGCCCCCTCTCTAGCCTCCTTCGACGCGTTCGAACCATTACTTTCCCGCCCCAATTTGGTTGCTGCTGCGTCTGGTGTTGTTTGCTGGGCCATCTCTGAGCAGGCATGACTTGCTTAATCTCCTTCTTTATCCTGCTGAAGCCTGCCCTGGTATGTACCATGCCTTCTAATGGTCTTCTTGTGGTAGTGTGTGGGTTGCATATTAGGTGTTTGTGTTATGGCCTCTTCCACTTTTGGTGTGGATGGCCTTTCTCGCGAGGCCCAGCAAGTTGCTAGCACCTCAATGGGGGTGAACCCCCTCCTCCCGTGCCCACGTTGGCATGCCCTCTATGCCTTTAGGTTAGTCCGACTCCTACAAGTCGGGCCTTGCAAGTCCGAGTGACAATCAGAAAGCGCCAAAGGCCCTAAGCCTGTTTGGGTCGTTCTCGTGGCCAAAGCCATGCTCGGTTCTCCTCCAAGCGACCGCACATCACTGCCTAGCAACCAGGAGACTCGAACCCTACCCCTGCCCACTCTTGGGCGAATGTTACACGGCTTGCTATGAAAGGATACGACATATCCTATGCTCCCCCTTCCTTTGTGGATAACAAGTTGATTGTCCATCTCTTGGAGAAAGTTTTGGAGGCAATCGATCCCAAGTGGCACGAGTGTCTCATTGGGTACTATGTTGGAAAGAAGTTTCCCTTCAAATTCACGGAACAAGTATTGATGCAGACTTAGGGCTTGAAGCTTGTGGAGGTGATGGCGGATAATCAAGGTTTCTTTTTCTTTCATATCTTGGACTCGGCTTTTTAGCAAAGGATCCTTGAAGATGGGCCCCTCATGGTGGCAAGGGTGCTCCTCATATTACAGCAATGGCGACCACTCTTGGAATTAAAGAGAGATAATCGAACCTCTGTTCCAGCCTAGATTAGATTGAAGAACCTTCCTTTTGATTTGTGGTCAGCGCCGGCAATTAATGGCATTACGAGTGCGGTTGGTAAACCCCATTTATGTCGATCAATGCATAGAGCAATTGAAGATGCTTTCTTTTGCGAGGGTGTGCGTAGAGATTTATGCTAAACAACCGAGGTGCACCTCGGTGGACGTGGTCTTGAATGGGGTTTCACGCTCGATTGCTATTGAGTACGAATGAAAGACGATTGAATGCCCTATTTGTGGCGCTTTCGGGCACAGGTGTGAGGAGGTCACAGCCAATGTCAACCCGAACAGAGTCTTGTAGCAGGCTCAGCCCATCACCGGCCCTTTCGTCTCTGCCTAGGGCCCTGATCCTGCTTCGGTCGTGGTTGAGAACCCAGAGGTGTCGCAGCAAGGTTGGAAGTCAGGTCAAGGGGAAAAAGAAGAAGCCATTGCAATCGAGGAAGGGTCCCTCATCCCGCCCGTCTTTCACCAGTGAAGTGGGCAGTATCCTTAAGCTCAAGGACTCCACCTTTGAAAAGGGTTGCCCCCTTCCTCTTCTCGCAAGTCTTTGAGGGGTCTTAGATTGTCAAAGCCGGTGTCCCCTCCTTCTAGCCATGTGGAGGAGAGGCTTAGTTCTTTGCTGGAGATCCCCTTTCCTTCTCACGCAGAAGACAAAAACCCTGCTGAAGCCTTAACCTTCGGTCCGCTTGGTCCTGGTGATGGTTTGGAGTTCTTGAGCAGCTTTAGTAGCTCTGATGATGACTTACTCTCGCTTGGCCTTTCCTCGAAGGCTCCTCCTACTTCAAGAAGAGTCAAGACCATTCAAGAGAAGCTATTCGCCCTTGATCCAGCCCCGCCTCCTTCTACGACCCCTGCTACTTCGGCAGCTAGTAGACAGACCCTAGTAGGTGGAGGTAGGCCTGCACTCCTTACGGTTCTGCTGTATATTATATTATATATCTATGTGTATTGGTTTTTGGAATGTGAGAGGTCTTGTTGGTCCCTTGAGGCAAGTCGAAGTTAGGAACCTTGTTTCTGCTAATGGTCTTTGTATGTTGGTTTATTAGAGACCAAAGTGCCGGAGTCTTTGTTTGGTTCCATTTCTGCTAGGCTTTTGTTTGGGTGGAATTGGGTGGCCAATTATGACTCCTCCCATAAGGGTAGGATTTGGGTTAGTTGGAACCCTTTTTTGGTGAGTTTTGAAGTGGTTTCTTCCAATAGTTAGGTGATCCATGGTAGCTTGAAGTTCCTTATGTCTGGTATATGCTGCTACATCTTGGTGGTATATGCCGAACATACTTTTATAGCTCAAAGGCCTCTATGGGCGGACTTTGTAAAGATGAATGCTTTTTTCTAGGATTTGGCTTGGCTGGTGGTCGGAGATTTCAATGCCATTAGGGACCCTTCTAATCGGTTTGGGAGCTCTGACACCTAGATTCTTTCCTTTGATGAATTCAGTCACTGTTTAATTCAGTCAGAGTTAGAGGACCTAAAGTATGTTGACTTTCGCTTTACTTGATCTACTTCTTCGAGGGTTAACCAGAAGGCTAGGAAGATAGATCGTGTGCTTGTCAATGCTAAATGGAGCTATGATTTCTCTTACTCGGAAGCGTCTTTTCTGGTGCTTGGCATTTCTGACCATACATCGATGGTGGTTAAAGTGTTGCAACCAATTTTTCGAAGAAAGCCTTTTAAATTCTTTAATTTATGGACTAAACACTCGTCCTTCCATGACATTGTTTTGTAAGTATGGGAGAGCCCAGGTGATGGGGTTCCCATGTATAGATTGGTGAGTAAGCTGAATGCCCTTAAAGGCTGGTTGAAGCAACTCAATAGTCTTTTTCTAATATCTCCGAGAGGGTTGCTAATGTGAGGAATGCTTTAAGGCTCACCCAGATTGGCCTTCAGCAGTACCCAACCAGCTAGCTTCTTGCAGAGTTGGAGAAGACTCATCGAAGGACTTTTGTGGAGTTGAGGAATCAGGAAGAGTCCTTTAAACAGAAGTCCAGGATCAGGTGGCTCAAGGAAGGTGACCGGAATACCAAATTCTTTCATCACTCCATCAATAGGAGACAACTGAGGAAAATGATTCTATTTATTATGAATACCTCTGGTAATATTGTTTTGGACCCGAGCTTAGTTCAACAGACCTTCGTCTCTCATTTTCAGGAGCTCTTGGCACCGTGCATGTTGTCTTCCAAACCCTTTTTGTTGGATCTTCAAGAGGTCATTTGGTGTCCTCTCAAGGAGGAACATGTTAGATTTCTCTCTTGTCCCTTCATTGATGCAGAGATTCATGATACATTGTTCTTCCTTGCTCAGGGGAAGGCTCCAAGGCCAGATGGATTTGGAGTCGAGTTTTTTAAGCATAATTAGGAGATGGTAAGGCTCCAAGAGACAATATTCTTCTTGCCCAGGAGCTGCTTGTGGGATTCCATCTTGGTCCATACGTTCCTAAGTGTGCTGTCAAGGTGGATTTTTAGAAAGCTTATGATACGGTGGACTAAGATTTTCTAGAGCTGATTCTTCGTGAGTTTTGATTCTCGGACCACCTAGTTCGGCTTATCATGGTATGTGTGCGGACTCCAAAATTTTCTATTTCCTTGAATGGCAAACTTCATGGGTTTTTCCCTAGTGGCCGAGGCCTTCGTTAAGGGGATCTCATCTCTCCCTATCTTTTCACTTTGGATATGGAGGTCTTCTTTGGGATCCTTAGTGCTCGTGCTAGGCAACCGGGATTCAAGTTTTTCTGAAGATGCAAGGCTGTGTGTTTATCTCAACTATTCTTTGCGGACGATGTATTCCTGTTTTGCGGAGTTGATTTGGTCTCGATCTCTCTCTTGAAGGAAGGTTTGGATAGCTTCTCCGCATGGAGTGGTCTAAGGCCTAACACCAATAAAAGTGAGATCTTTCTTGCTGGAGGGTCGGTTGAATTGCGGAATGAGATTTTTCTTGCCCTTGGTTTCCTTAAAGGGAAGTTGGTGGCGTGTTATTTGGGAGTTCCTATTATCTCATCAAGCCTCGGCAAGGCGGACTGTGTTTCCCTAGTTGATCTTGTCACGACCAAGGTTCAATCCTGGACTTAGTGCTTTCTTTCCTTTACTGACCGTCTTCAACTAAAAAGGTCAATACTTCATGCGATCCAAGCTTATTGGGCGAGTGTTTTTACTATCTCATCAAGTCTCAGCAAAGCGGACTGTGTTTCCCTAGTTGATCGTGTCACGACTAGGGTTCAATCCTGGACTTAGCGCTTTCTTTCCTTTGCTGACTGTCTTTAGCTAAAAAGGTCAGTACTTCATGCGATCCAAGCTTATTGGGCGAGTGTTTTTACTATCCTAGTTACAGTGCTGGACCGTATCAAGTAGATCCTAAGACAATTTCTCTGGAAGGGCCCAAGCCTAGGGAGGGGTGGAGCCAAAGTTTCCCGGGAAGACTTGTGCCTTCTGAAGGAGGAAGGAGGGCTAGGCATTCGTAGATTAAGGGATTGTAACAAGGCAGCGATGCTGAAGCACATCTAGATTCTGTTCACGGACAATGAATCCTTGTGGTGCAAGTGGATTCATACGACGTTCCAGAAAAGGAAGCATTTTAGGGTGGTTAGTAAGCCTACTGTCTGCTTTTGGGCCTGGAAGAGAATCCTCAATCTCAGGACCGAATTCCGACTCTCCTTTCTCTAGAGGGTAGGTGATGGCCTTTCTGTCTCCTTCTGGTTTGACCATTGGCACCCGAGAGGCCCCCTAAACCTTTTAATATCGGACTCTTTGATCTATAGCTTTGGTTTTACCCAGGCATGCTACAGTGGCGGATTTTTTTTCACCGTCTGGCCAGTCCATGAGGATAGTTTTAGAGTCTTGGGAGCAGCCTATTCCTATCCTTTCTTAGGTACCGGATTGTTTTACTTGGCTACCGCATCGGTGTGGCATGCCATCAGAAGAAAGAAAGCTTGAGTTGATTGGGCTTCCTTAATCTGTAACAATGTTATCGATCCGAGATATCAGTTCAATCTCTGGCTTATTACTAAGAACCGTCTTCTCACCCAGGCCTTGCTTTTATCGTACGGTAAGATTGGGGATGTATTGTGTGCTTTTTGCAAGCTGACGCTAGATTCCATCAATCATCTATTTTTTGGTTGTTACATCACAGCCAACTTTGCCTACTTTTGGGCTACTAGATGCAACCTCCCTTGGCATAACAGGGCTTGGTCGGAGAATCTTTGATGGGCGTGGAAGTTTCTATCTGGTAAGGACTTCTATTGTTCCATTGCCCGCTTTTCCTTTGGTGCTCTTTGTCACCTTATTTGGAAGTACAGGAACAAGAATTTGTTTAGAGAGCATACTTTGGCGGCTCCAGCCGTGAAAAACCATCTCATTAAAGTGGTTAAGGATAAGGCCTTAACATTTAGAAATGTTGAGGATAACCCGAGAAGCAGGAGAGTTCAACATAGCTGGGGGATTGATCCTTGCATCTTCTCTTCTACTCCTGCGGATCCGTAGTGTTCCTTATTTGTGGGTGCTATAGTTGCTGCTGGATGGCTCAAGGATGCTGAGATCTCACTATTGGGGTCGTGGTACGAGTGGTGGATTTGTTGTTTGGTAATCTATTAGCTCGGATCGATCCGCTGCTGCCATGGATCGCTTGGTTGAGTATTGTTCTTAGAGGATGACTGTGCTCTTGTCTGGGGGGTTTTTTGAGGTGTGGGCTGCCATTGTTTGGCTAGCTGGTTTCCTTCTTTTGTTTGCTGGTTGTTGTCCCGGTTGTTGCCTTGGTTGTGCTAGGAGTAGCCATGTGGCTAGTTGTGCCTTTGTTGGCTTCTCTTTTTTTATTTTTTTCTCGGTACCCTTCCATTCATTATGCCTTTGTCTCATTTTGAGTGTAAGTTTTGGTGCCATGACAGCTTGTATATATTGGTTAAAGCTCTATAGAATTATTACTTTCACCAAAAAAGAGACTCTAAATTAATCTAACTTGAAACCCTTGATCTGATCCTCTAGACCCTTTTGGAGTCACATGCCAAAAACCACTTGGAGTTTCTTGCCAAGTATTCCAATCGTTTGTGAAAAAACACTGAGTTTTCATTAAATTGCCCTTTAAGAAGAATGAGGATGTCAACTGAACCAAAGCAAGCCCCATATGAATGAATCCATCAAATCTGTAATTAACCCATGAAGAATTCAAAGATCTCATCCAGCAAGGACTTATTGAACCCACAAACTCATAGTGGGCATGTGAAGCATTTTACGTGGAAAAACATGCTAAACAAGTCAAAGGAGAAAAGAGATTGGTCATCAATTACCAATTTCTTAATTTGTTCCTCCAAGATGATAAGTTTCATTTATCCATCAAGAAAACTTCATTCTCCAGTCCATCAAATGCAAAAATGTACTCGAAGTTCGACCTAAAGGCAAGATTCTGACAACTTGGAATCCATCTAGAAGATAGACATAAGACGGCATTCTGCATACCAAACCAACACTTCCAGTGGAAGGTCCTTCCTTTGGATTGAAGATAGCACCGTCATTGTTCCAAAAGGCCATGTGCAATATATTTCCTCCAATCAGTGCAAGTGCACAGATCTACATCAATGACATATTGCTCTATAGCAAAGACAAAGAGTCTCACTATAAGTTGCTCACTCAATTTGCTCATATTGTCAAGCAACATTACATTATGTTATCATAGAAAAAGATGATTGCCCAGACGGATGGCGGTCTAAATACTCAAACAAAAGTTACAGTCTCTACCTCTTCTTCAAATTCCCTCTGAAGGAAAAAGAATTCTTTAGATTGATGCTAGTGACAAATATTGGGCACCTTTTCTTTTTGAAGAACAACTTGAGGTAAGAAGAGAATCTATGGACACAAGAGAGGAAGATTCTCCCAAGTAGAAATTCATTACCATTCTATGTTTAAAGAAATCTTGGCTATCAACTAAGGAATTAAGAAATTCGAATTCCATCTTATAGGTCACCATTTTCTTGTTGAATTGGACATGTCTTCCTTTCCCCAGATGTTGAAATTCAAATAAAAGACAATTTCACACCCATAGCTTCTAAGGTAGTAAGAATGATTTTCCAAATTTTCTTTTGAAATGAAACACATGCAGAAAAGAAAAAGAATGTGCTTGTAGATTCTCCAAATAGGTCAGATCAAGCCCCTGTGGAGGAACATGTTCACAAGTGCAACAGTTAGTGGCCAAATTTGAGCTCAACCAATGTTGCAAAGTGGCTAAGCAGGGAATATCCTCCTAAAATTCTAGGACTCATTCTAGGTAATGTTGCCTTTGAAAGCTTAATTGATCAACTATGGGTTTATTAGCTAAGAATCTGCATATGATAGGCCATTAGCCGAAGACCCATACTCATCTGAATCCATCTCCATTGATTTACAATTGGCTTCTCCCACTTTCGAAAATTGATCCCACTAGCCACAACCTTAAACTAACTAGTCCTTTCCATTTGAGAAAAGAAGAGTAGATGGTCAATCTTCATCAAGAATCCTTGACGACCCTGTTACTGATAAGCTTTTGTCACAATGAGAGATTGACAACCTTTTTCGTGCCTTTTGCAAAGAAAAATGCAAAGACAGCTCATATAGCTTTGATAGCTCAGTAGACAACACTGAAGGTGGATTTAGCAATAAGATAGGGTAGTGTGCTTTGCTAGTGTACTAGGTGTGGAGCGCTTTGTGTGCTTTGTACTTTACCATTTGCTTTAGTAGGCTTGGCATACAATGTGCTTTATTCGTAATGCTTTAAGCATCTTTTGTACTATGTGCTTTCGTATCTGTTGCTTGTAACATCATTAGAGGGACTTGTCCTCTATATGCCTTGTGATGTTCGATGTGACTCATGCTTATATAAGACTATTGACACTTGATCTTTAACCAACATGTCGATAAATGTAGAAAACTCAAAATTAAGGTTTTCGATCATGATAGAGTCCATTTCTCGAACAAAAGGTGTCATTTTTTTGTTTCTTTCTTTTTTTCTATCATTGTTAAACAATTCCCACTCATTTCCAAAAAAATCCAAAAGGTCAAATGGTTGACTTTTTAGTTAACTTTTTAATTAACCTTTTGATCAAAAGTCAACCCCGGGTTAAAAGTTGGCTTTTTGCATAAAAAGATTCTAAACGGCGTTAATTTCACCTTAGCTAATTTAATTTTTGAAAATTTCAAAGATTTGACCCAAAAATTAATCTTTTATGAAAAATCAATTAAATGATTGACTTTTGGTCAAATCATTGACAAAAAAAGTGGAAAATTTTAAAAAATCCATGAATCATCTTGTTTTTGCCTCAATTTGACTTTATCATTGAAAATTTTGCAAAAATCGATTAAGATCATTGTTTTCCAAATATTTCGATTTTGGGTTCAAAATTTACAAAAAATAAAATGACATCGTTCTAATCATAATTAAGCTTAGTTCCTTGTACAACATTTGATCTAAGGATCATTACACATTCACTCATTCAATCAATTTCGAGAATGGTTGGGTCGAAATTTAAATTGTCATTTTTAGTCATAATTTGAGAGTCCAAATCAATTCTTCATTATTTGCGAATGGGTACTTCCATTTCACTCATTTTTGTGAGATAAGTTCAAATCTAGGGTCAATTTTGGGAAATTCATTTAGGAACTTTTCAATTTGAGGAATTTAGCCTTCTTGAACACAAGAAAACTAAGCTAATGAACTTCAATTGAAGAAATTCAAGTTGACTCGTTTGAGATTAAGGTTTAAATTCGAGAATTAAGGTTCGATTTCACTATTAAACCTCAATTCAATTTTAAGTCACACCATTAAGTTGACCCATGAGGTGTGCCAATATTTGTCATGTTAATTAGGTAATTAGGCCAATAAAATATAACCAGATTGCGTTTATATGGTTTTTTTTTTTTGGTCGAAATAAACTTTCATATTTATATAACCGGTAAGTTACACCCTGAAGCTACAGCATCCGCAACCAAGAGATCAAGCAAAATAGCAGGGGGATTAAACAACCGGTTTTGGGCCGAGAAGGCAGTGCAGTGGGCCTTCGCGGCCCAGTCAGCGACCCTATTCGCTTCTCTCCTACAGTGATTCAGCATTAGGTTAGAAAACCATGAAATAAAAAAGATAGCCTCCCCTTGCAGCGAGCGAAGCTCCCATGGCGTTGATCCATCATTCCGCACGACTTCAATGAGAATGAGGCAGTCCATTTCAAGCACGATCTTATGATCTTGTAGATGTCGACTCAGAAAGTGATCAAGGGTATAGGCGAGTGCTTTAAACTCCGTTTCCAAAGCCGAATGAGATCGAAAAGATCTAGAATACAAATCAGTGATCCTGCCTTGATGATCTCTGCAGACACACGCCATTGATCCCTTTGTGCTCCCCGGATGATATGCCCCATCAATATTATACTTAAGAACTGCTAGATCGGGAGGTTGCCACAAATGATCAGGATTGAAGATCTGCCGTCTGGATCTCGAAGATGTAACCTTGGGAACAACAGAAGCTCTGGTCTGAGCAATCGTCAATTCCACTACGAGATTTGGGTCTGGTTCTTGATCACGGAAGACGAAGTTGTTGCGCATCCTCCAAATTTGCCACAGGGTATTGGCAATTAGTTCAATTCCAGGTATGGTTTTTGATGTGGTTGCGCTTTCTGTGGCTGTTCTTTCTGATAACCAGTGATCCATACGATGGACGGATTGAGGGGAAAAGAAAACATTGATCTCCGGATTTGTCCAAACAGCTCGAGTCCACGAACAGTGGAGGAAAAGGTGCTCGGTGGTTTCAGGAGCTTGCTGATGACAGAGCCTGCAGCAGGGGTCCTCAACAATGTGTCTACGATAGAAGTTGGCTTTAGTAGTAATTGCGTTCTAACAAACCGCCCAGGTAAACATCCTGACTTTTGGTGCAGTTTTCAATTTCCATACTCTTCGGCAAAGAGATTTAGGTGTTTGATAGGATGTAGATGTGCCGTTACCAGTGGAATGATCTGCGGTATGGAGAATTTTGTAGTATCCGCTCTTTATTGTATAGGCACCATCTTTTGTAGCTGTCCATATCAATTTATCTATGGAGACTAGAGGTCTGATTGGAATTTTGAGAGCTTGTTCGGTAATTTCTTCTCTGAATAGACCAAGGAGCAGAGTCTGGTTCCAATCATGGTGTATCGGATCAATAAAATCCGTCACCAGCATTGGTTCCTCGAGAGTCTTGGGGCCATAGAGAATTCCCATCGGTAGCCAGCGATCACCTCTTATGCGAATGTTTTGACCATTACCAATATACCAACATAATTGGGGAGAGATAGCATCTCTACCTGACAATAGGCTCTTCCATCCCCAGGAGGGACAAGGACCCGGTGTCGCCAAGAGGAAGTCTTTGGTAGGAAAATACAACCCTTTAAATAGTTGACACCATAGAGTCTTAAGCTGTTGCAATAAGCACCAAGCCTGCTTTCCAAGCATAGCTTTGTTAAAAGCTATAAGGTCGTGGAAGCCCAACCCACTAGTATCTTTGCTTTCTTTCAATACATCCCAACTTCGCCAATGAATACCTGCCTTATTCTAATCATTTCTCCACTAGAATCTTGCAATACTTTTCTCTATTGATTTATAGATTAACAGAGGGATCTTAAAAATAGACATAGCATAGTGTGGCAAAGCTTGTACAACAGATTTTATTAGAACTTCCTTCCCACCCTTGGATGTTAGCTTACTTTTCCATCCTTCCGTCTTAGCATGGACTCTTGCCTGTAGCCAAGAAAACATCTCCTTCTTTGAACGGCCCCATTCAGAAGGTATTCCCAAATACTTACCATAACTTTGCAACACAGGCAATCGAAGCTCCCCTGACATATTTTCTTGTAAGCGAGACGGACAATGTTTGCTAAAAATAATACCAAACTCGTTTCGATTCACTATATGACCAGTGGCCAAACAATATTGATTTATTATTGTTGCAAGATTCTGACATTCTGTTATTGTCCCGTCAAGGAAAAAGATTGCATCATCTGCGAAAAATAGATGGGAAAGGTTGGGACACCACCTATTGAACTTTATGCCTTTAAGATGTCCCACACTAACTACTTGATTGATTAAAGTTGATAGGACATTTGCCATCAAAATAAATAGATATGGAGATAAAGGATCACCCTGTCGGAGGCCTCGAGAAGGAATAAAGTTTGGCAAGGGTTCGCCATTAAATTTCACACTAAAAGTTGTTGTCGCCACACATTGCATGATCCATTGAACCCAGATAGGATGAAATCCCAATTTCAAAAGATAATCATGAAGAAAGTCCCACTCAACTCTGTCATATGCCTTTTGCATGTCTATCTTTAGGATTGCATTGAATTTCTTAGTTCTCTGCCTAGTCTTGAACAGGTGAAGAACCTCTTGAACAATTAAAATATTGTCTTGAATCTGTCGTCCACTAACAAAGGCTAACTGTTCCTTGGATATTAAAGAATTCAAGCAAAGTCTAAGATGGTTAGCTAGTACCTTAGAGATGACTTTGTAGGCAAAATTGCATAGGCTTATTGGGCGATATTGCTCCAGTTGCTCTGGATGAGGCGTCTTAGGGATCAAGGCAATAAAAGTTTGATTGAGCTTGGAAGGCATCTAAGCTGAGAGAAAGAAATGCTGCACTAGGAGCACAAGATCATCCTTAATAATGTCCTAGTGTTTTTGGTAAAAAAATCCATTTAATCCATCCGGGCCAGGCGCCTTGGTAGTCCCCAACTGAAAGGTGGCTCGTTTTACCTCCTCAATGATTGTCATGGCGATCAACTGATCATTCATTTTAGAAGATACAATTTGCTGACATTGGTCAAGGATAGAGCCATAATTTCGATACCCTCCAGATTTATATAATTCAGAAAAATAAGCAATAGTCATACTTTGTATCGCTTCTGGGTCCCGAATCCAATTCTTATTTGCATCTTGCAACATAGTAATGCGATTTCTATTTCTTCTCTAGATGGTGGACGCATGAAAGAACTGCGTATTCTTATCCCCCCATTGCAACCATTGTATTCTTGATCTCATTGCCCAATATTGCTCTTCCATTTGCCAAGTCTTTTTAATTTCCTCTCTGATAGTCGATGCTGCCTCTCTATAATTAGTAAAGTTTTGCTGGTTGGTCAAGTCTTGTAATTGTTGTTTTAAGGCCATCACCCTGGCATGTCCATTGGAAAATTTCTTACGACTCCACTTAGAGAGAGCTGTGATGACTTTCTGTACCTTTGCAATGAAAACCAGATGAGCTGCAAAATGTGAATTCCAAACCTTTGATATAATCTCACGACATTCAGCTTCGTCATTCCAGTGGGCTTCAAAATGAAAAGGCTTATTGTGTCATTTATAAGTGGCTGGAGTCTGTATGATCAAAGGGCTGTGATCGGAACCTACAGCAGGTAGCGCAAAAAGCTCTACTTTTGGAAACACGAGGCGCCAATCCATTGAACACATTACTCAATCTAGTCTTTCTTTCACAAGCTCTTCACCTTCTCTATTATTCGTCTAGGTGAATTTACACCCTTTACTCCCTAGTTCCATAAGCTCACACTCATTCAGGACAGCACAAAAAGATAGCATCCTAGATAATAAGTCCGCAGGTTATTTGCCAAACTTCTTCAAGGATAGAGAAAATCGTTAAAATCTCCAGCACATATCCAAGGGAAATGATTCATACGGCTAATCATCCTAAGTTCATCCCAAAAGACCTGTCGATGGTGATAGTTAGAAGGAGCATGAATACATATTAGGCGAAAAGTTATGTCTTCCTGTATTATCCTACAAGTCATATCAAGCATATGCTGTGAAGAACGAGCCACTTCTATAGATACCTGATCATTCCACAACACCGATAATCCTCCAGCCAACCCATCTGGGTTGAGAATATATGAATGCTGAAAGTGTAGGGTACTTTGAATTCGTTGAAGCTTGACTTCAGGGTTTTTCGTTTCCATTAAAAAGACTACATCGGGCTTTTCTTTGGCTGTCATGGCCTTTAGAGCTTGAACTGTCAGGGCATTGCCCAAGCCCTAACAGTTTCAAGTAATTATCTTCATTTGTGGGTGGGTGGCTGTTTAGGGCCAGCCACCATAGCCCATGCTCCTGCTTCCTCAGCCATCAGGACAGGTGTTTCCTTAAGAGTAGCCTCTTCATGGTCCCCAAGCAACAGATGTCTTGACTCATAGGGGTTGTACCTCTTCAATTTTTTGGCCACCCCCAACTTTGGTGTTGTTCTCGTTTTCTTCAGCTTGTGGTGTATCGACACTTCCATAGTGGAAGTCTGAATACCTTTTAACTTTGTATCTGCAGGTAACAAGGCGGTATGAAGGGGAATTCCTTGCTCACTGGATTGCTGAAGGGGCTGCTACTCCATAGGTAAGTCATGGGTCCGAGTGGTAACATCGCCACAAGCCAGATGCTCTAAAGTCACATTTACTGGTGGGGGTAGTAATGGGGCGTTCGGTATCTGAACTGGTGGAGTTTCAAGGACGACTTCATCCAGTTCTTTTGGGTTGTCTTGCGCAGCATAAAAGGTGTGCCAATATGGGCTACGCTCTTGAACCTCCGCCCGAAGCCATTGGCCATAGGCCATTTTGCCTCGACCATCTAACTTGGCCTCATCAAAAGGTATGTCCTTACAGTATGTCACGTAATGACCCAGTTTGCCGCACCAATAGCAAAAATGCGATAGTCTTTCATAGCGAAAGTCGAGCCAAAGAAGCTTCCCCTCTATTCTGATGAGTTTTCCTGTTTTGAGAGGTTCTTGCAGCGGCATTTCCACTTGAGCTCGAACTGATCTGGATGAAGTCCCTTCCCTTGAATCAAACCTGACTTCCAACACCCGACCCAAGTGTTGCACCGCCTTGCTAATCATCGCTTCAGTACTCTATTCCAAAGGTAAACCAAATACTTGAACCCATAAAGCGCACGTGGAGAAGTCATAGCAATGAAAGGGGGTGTTTGGGGTCCATGTTTTGAGCAAGACAAGATGACCTGAAAACAACCAAGGTCCCCCATCGAGCACTTTCTGTCGATCTGCTTGAGACTGAAACTTAACTGCGTAGATTTCTGCCTCTCTCTACGTTATGTCAACTTGTTCAATGCGCCAGACACGCTTAAGAGTGCTTTGTAAGGCTGACAGATTTATTGACGGGTTGGAGAGAATATATCCTGTCATGGTTAATCGGCACTCATCTATCTTTTCAGGTGGAAGTACATCATCCCAGTCATCGATTTGCTGCTCCGTAGTAAGGCGGCCTAACCTATTACACAAAGCCGACAGTCGCGATGAATCAGCATGACTTGCCGATGCCATGAGAAAGTCCACAGCGGAAGATAGACAGGGAAAAGGGCAGACAGTTGCGATACCAGATGGACAGCCTTGAACTCAACACAATCCAGAATAATCTCCTATCAATTATAAGGTAAATGCCGCCAGCTCCATATAATTGGCCATATAGCTTCCTGTTTACGAAAATCGTATCCGAATTGACAATACTTGAACCATATTGGGACCCACAATGCAATATCCTGTAAACCCTGGTCACCAATATATAAATTTGCTACACTTCAACTGCAGATGACTAACCTCGCGGACATGCAGCCATCAATTGAAGACCTAGTAGGCAGGCGGCAGTAGACCCATGGGAAATTGACAGCCTGAAGAACATCTGCCGGTTGTACTGAGTGAAGCACAGCTGAAATCACTACCTACTTACTTACTGAATTGTAGAATCGAAAACTTTGCCGAGAATGCCCATCATCGAGAGCGATTACTATTACCTCAGTAATCGATGAAAGGAAGCGAGATAAAACAGCGAAAAGAAGGGAGGGTGGGGTCCGACGAAGATAAGAAAGGAACAGAAAGGAGAAAAAAGGTGATTAGGGTTTGGAAGCAACCATTGTGGTAGAAAGTCAGCTCTACATTTAGAGAGAAAAGTGGTTGAAAAGAAAGTCAGTCTAGGGACTTTGGGCTTGAGCTGTTTGACTCACGTTTATATGGTTTTATTAACCTAATTTCATCAAAATTGGATTGTTTCTCTTTAAATTGGATCATTTTTTTTTTCCAAATTGGACAAGATTTCCTTTCAATTTAGCTCTTGCGTAGAATTTAGAACCCTAAGGACCAAGCCAACTGAGGAATAACCAAATCGATTTAACTAGCTCAACCAGCCATCGGCGGAGGAGGTCGATTTAGCCCTCTGCCAATCGACTCTTGGTGGTCGGCCACCACCCATGAGCTTTCCGTTGTGTGTGTTTCATTCTCATGCCCTTCAATTTTCCATATTTCGTGAAAATGCCCCCAATTTTGTGAAATTACAAAATTACCCTTAATTAAGCCCTAATTGCAAATTCGATTTAAACTCCCCTTTCGACACATCGACACCATCTGGATGATCATGTGACACATTTTAATCTTGATTAGCACTTAATAGAATTAATTAGGCTCTTCGATCAAGTTTTGACCGTCGGATCAAACCGATAAGATTTAATTTTGAGGCATAGTGCATAAGACATTTTCTCTCTAAAACTTAGGTGGGGGGTCTCATTTACATTTTTCCAGATCTAGAAATTTCTGAAAGCTCTTTCACTCTCTCTTGCTTTCTCTCTCTCTCTTTTCTCGCTCGCTCGCCTTTTGCTGCGTTGCCCGCTGCTTGTCGGAGCTCTCGTCGATCGAGCACCACAGTCCATTAGCTCTGTTGGTTCCCCTTTTCTCCCGCTATAGCTACTTGGAGCCCCAACGACTGTCGGAACTCCTTGATCAGCCCAATCCATTGATCGGATCAATCATCGTTGTAGGTGTCGGTGATTTGAACTGCTAGCTTTGTTGCTGCCTCTGGCAACAAGTTGGAAGTCATCCTTCCTTGGTCGTAATGTGTTTGCGATAGTCATCATTGGTCCATTCCTGACTTTCAAGTGGTTGGAGCTTAGCCAAACGGTGACTGGACCCTCTCATCGTCGCTGATTCTCTAGTTCGTGTTCCATCAACGCTCGATCGGTGGTCCAGCGGTCAATTCATGGTGTTCTGGCACCGATCCGATCCCTTTGGTGATCCTTGGCCTCTATCCGACGATCTTCGACATTTGTAGTCCATTGTGGTGCCTTGATCATAGCTTGATCAAGTTCATTTTGTTTGTCAAAAATCAGGCAAAGGTAAGCGCCTTATCCTGAGCTCAATGAAGTGAAATCTCATGAGCAGATCGGGGCTAGAGTTCACACCTAGAGTTTGTTTGATGATAAGTATCATATTATAGGATGTTTAGGATGATCTAGAATGGATATGGATGATTGATTATGGTTCATGATGGTTGATTGCTTGAATGATGTGGTTCTGCAATTTCGGATCCCTAATTGGACTGTTTGGATGTTTGCCTTGGAACGACCTGGTCATTGTACTTTTTTGTGCTCAATTTCTTTACAATATTTGAAGACAGTTTGAATATCTTTCCAATGAGCCGTAGAATGCTCCGATCCAGCTTCGTTTGATATGATTTTGTCTGTCCAAAGTTGAGTTTAGAATCTGTTATTTGCTTGTTCTGTTGATTTTATGGTCTGCAATGTTTGTTAATTTGCTTGTTCTGTTGATTTATGGTCTGCAATGTTTGTTAATTTTTCACCGATTTTCGTGTTTTGATTTTGAAGAGGATTTCTCATGAAAGTTGCACGAAATTGCTTTGGTCATGACACATATTTTTTCTAGATTTTTTTGGAACAGATTTGATTAGGCAAATCTTAAAAAAATCATCCTCATAATGATTTGCCCTATTTGAGTCCGATGTGTGTTTGCTTTAAAATTAGGTAGTAAACATGCTTAATTAGATTTATATCCTCATGAAACTCGTAGAACATGTCATAAGCTTTCTAACAAGGTATAGATTGTGCCAAACGGTTATCATTTGCTAATTCAATTGCTTACACAAAGTCATGCTTGGATTGCTGCAATTTGAGACATTGAATGTTTTGCTCTGTTTTTGATGTCTTAATTTAAAATGATCATGACATTGCATTCTACACATAGGAATTTTCGTAGATTTTTACCATATTGTTAAATGATTGAAAATCGTCCATGTTTTGTGCAATCCTTATTGCAATTGCGATTGATTGTGTTCCTGTGAAAATGTTTTCTATTGAACTCCTTAAGAGAAAAATTGGCATATGATGCCTTCTAGACTACTTAGAGCACATCATAAGTTTCGAAATGATGTATGAAATGCATCATTTGAAGATCATTCGTTGTGTGAAAATCATTTACCAAGTTGACATGTCACTGTTGAAATCGTTATGCATTCTGTCATCGGTGCTTCTTAATGATAAGTCACCTATTGACATTAATAAACTTGTGTGATTTTTTGTGCATCCATCTAAGGTTAGATGTTTTCATCATATTTGTTCATCGCATTTAGCCCTATGTCATTTTTTTTTGGTCAGTCCCTATGTCATGTTTGAATGTCATAATTTTCACGCATAATTTAGGTAGCTTAGTGAGCCTATTGTCATGCATTATACTCTGCCATGCCTATGACTAATTTGCACACTTTTGCAATTGTTATCAATTGAGCATAAATTTGATCTCAATTAAACTTGATGTCTCTTAGAAGGTCTTAGGGACGTCTTAAGCTTTCTAAGGATGCCAATTTTGTCTCATTGGCATATTGTTTGACCCATTTTCCATTTTTGCAAAGTTCGCTCTAAAATCTGCTATGATTGAAATTCGGAATGCTTGTTCTATCCTTATTGAGTCAGACCTCCTATCATTTTTGTATGAATTTTTTGGTAAGAATTTTAAGGTCAAGTCCTCAATGGAATTTTCTTGTCTTCCTCATGAATATGTTGTGGTGAAATTTCAGATTTTTTAGACATCATTTATTTGGACAAATTGTTGTTGATGTGTCATGATGTCTTGTTGCCTTGTTCTGTTTCTAATGCATTATCTTGTGTTCTTGGATTTTTATAAATTCATACTAGCTTATCTTAGGAAACTCCCTTCATGAAAGTTGTTTTTTATTGTATGCTTGATGTCCTGTAATTTTTTGTAGGGCCAGTTATCCATGAGTCCTATCCCAATTGCTGCGATTTTGATTACCCTGTTTGATGTTTACTGTTGTGATTCTTTATTGCAATTCTATTCTAGGATTTTTTAAAATGATTTGCATGATGAATTGAAACTATTTGTCTTTGCAAGTTTTAATTCTTATTGTTTGAAATTCATGTACAAAAATTCTTAGCAAATAAAAAGTATTTTACTATACTTTAAAACCCCTCGAATGTTGCAAAACAAATTGAAATTTCATGTTTTAATTGATTTGAACCTAGTCTTTATTCATGTGATGCCCATGTGAGAAATTTTCATTCTTAAAAAAATGCTTTGACGTGGTTTGAAGGAACACTAGCTACAATTATAAGTCATTTAGTTTAAGAGTTTTATATAAAGTCTATAAAAGGCACGTCTTGTAATTGTTTCTAATAAAGTAAATTAAGATGTTATAAAGCAAAGGCTTATTTTTGTCCTTTCGAGTGTTGTCAATTAGAGTTATTCACCTTGAAACTCTATCGATCAAAGTTTAAACTTGCCGATTAAATTTGATTTGTGCCAAACTACGATTTTCGTGCAACAGTACTTAGGTTACTGTTTGGCTTAAAAAGAGGCACCAGATAAGCTTATTTTGTAATGACCCCAACTCTATCCTTAGGGTCTCGAGCTACAAGGGTTATTTTCGCAACGTCCCAGGTGCATCGCCATGTAATTTCTTTTTATCTTTTCATTGAACATATATGGAAGCATACATACAACACTCAGACAACAACAAGCAGCTAGGAAAACAATCATTTACATGCAAACAATTACATCAATTACATTTACAAGCTCTTCTATGATGGGCCATTATAATTACAACCACTACATGTTCTATGCTCAAAAGGCCGGGGTAAACCTTAGCTTCTTTAGCAAGACTGTAACTCCTCCATGCCTACAATTTTGAAAAACAACAAGGTGAGTCATGGACTCAGTAAATAAAACGCCTAATTTTTTACCAGAAGGACATCTCATCATCAAAATCTAGCAAGTACAACACTCGCAATCCAATGTCGATAACAGATCAATAACAAACTTATTGTTATCCTTGACTACATGCAAATATCCATCACATGATGCTTCAATGCATACTTACATCTGGCTTATAAAAAAACATGTCAACCTATCATACTTATTCATAACCGGCACTCATGCAAATTCATTTACTGTCGTCTTGGCTTGATCGAGGCTTCTAGCTTCTTGTTGGGCTTCTTGGCTCAACCAAGGCGTCCCGACTCAACTAGGGCATCCGAGCTCAACCCTAGTATTCTGGCTCAATTAAGGCATCCCGGGACTAGCTTACCCAAGGCATTTGGGCTCAACCAGGGCATCTCGTTCAATAAACGAGGCATCGCCACCAACGCTATGTGGTGATGGACTCTTTTTCCACTTTAAGTGCATCATAAAAGTACATCACACAAGCCGGTTCTTACATTTCTTCTTAGTCCACTCGCACATGGCCCAAATGCGTGCTCATTCGAGTGAGTGTGCCATGGATCTTAACATCATACTATATGATATGCCAGGCCCGATTCTTTGTGGCTTGAGCTGCATGCCTAGGCCAATATTTGCATCAAGATATAGAACCAGCACGCTTCAATGCCAATCTAAGGCCTCGCGGCTTAGGCCATCATGACTTGACGTCAATTCCAACTCGAGTGAACCTTGACCTCATCTCGGAGTATGAACATATTCAATCATGCAAACATGAGTAAACAATACAAAAGAACATTACAAAATACACACGGTTTACACGGGTGAGCACACCACTAAATTCAACAATGTAGGCTATCACCCTAGTCAAGAGTTAGAGATTCTACTTACTTTTAATGAACCTTGATGAACTATAGGCAATTGGGATAAGTGCATTGGAAGTCCTAAAATTTGTCATGAAAATGCAATTAAGTCTTTAAACTTTCAAAAAGTGCAATTAAGTCCTAAAACTTTCAAAAAGTGCAATCAATTCCTAAAACTTATCAAAATGGTTCAATCTAAGTCCTTCCATTTATTGCACTTTTTGAAAGTTTTAGGACTCAATTGCACTTTCAAGACAAGTTTTAGAACTTTATTGGACCTTTTGAAAGTTTTAGGACTTTATTGAACTTTCATGATAAGTTTTAGGATTTAATTGCACTTTTTGAAAATTTTAGGATTCAATTGCATTTTCATGATAAGTTTTAGAACTTCTAATGCACTTATCCCTAGGCAATTTTACTAAGAGGGGGTCATCCAGTAAGGTAGTGGGCAAACAAGGTTATGAGAGGGAGAAAGGGCAATGGCAAGAGGGCGTGAGAGAAAAAGAGAGCAAGTGAGGGAGAAGAGATGGGAGAAATGACTCTATTTATAGGAAAACCTCTCATCATTACCCTTCCAAATTGACCAATAGGATTTCTTTGGGTGGCAAGCTTAAGGGATAAAACAGCAAGGCTAAGGAGGAAGATGTGGCAAGCCTACTCCCTAGGGCCACACTTGTTCCTTCTCTTATTGGGCCACCCAAGTCTTGTAATGATGAAATGGATACTTGCTCTTCAAGTTTTAGGTTAGGTGTCTTTATGGCCTATTCTTTAGGGGACACCTAAGCTAGATGGCTCACCTCTCTCATTAATTGCCTAGATTTCGTGCAATTGTTAGGCTTAGATGTGTTCACATTACCTAACTTGCTCTCCAAGTTTCTCCTCTTTAACATACTAAGATCCAAAAGTATTTAATGCATTTTTATATTCAAGCCAAGAAGACTCTAGAATAGCTTCCTCCTCAAGTTGGGCGTGCATGCCCTTCCATTCCAAGTTTTGGGCGTGTGGCTCTCCCATTCCAAGGTGAAAATGATTTTAAGCAACTTTTGAAACCAATGTCATTATCTTATCAAACGAGCTCGAAAAATTAAAAAATTTAGTATATTGTGGAGAAAACCTAAAAAAAAAAAAAAAATCATGGAGGAAACTTAGTCAAATTCGTGCAGCTGAAAGAGCAACCCAAAATTCATCCGTCGAGCAGGTTCAATGATTGGAGAGAAATGTTCATGAAACTTGAAATACATGTCATATCCATTCCAATGATGTATGATTTGTATAATTCGCTTGTCAATTGGTATGTCATTTACATGTTCAAACATGCTAGGGTACTACTGCAATTAGGATATTTCATGTTACGTATTTATTTTGCCATTTTCATCAAGATTTGTGTGATCTCAATTAGGTTTTGATATCTAACAATAAATGTTCATCGTTGTATGTCTACATGTAGGATTTTTTGTTAGATTTTTGCATGTTGTTAGGTAAGCAAAATCAAGCGTGTTATGTGATATTGACGTGAAATCATAGGCTTATCACGAGTATATTTAAACACATGTGCCAGTGTCTCTTAAAGACCAAATCTTGCATTAAGGCTTTCTCAACTTTTGAAATATACATTACAAAGTTCATATTTATATGTGGTACGTCATGATTGAGTATCATTTAATATGTGAACGTCATGTCACAATTAGGCTAGTTACACTTGAAAATTGTTAAGCACGTCATTTTAGTTCTAAGTTATTTTGCAATGTCAATGATTTGTATGATGCATTCGCATGCTGACTTAGGGTTAAATGTTTACTTGAATAATTTCTCGCATCTAATTCTTTGTTGTATGCGAATTTCATGCCGATTCACACATTGTATAAGTGATTTTAGAACTCATTAATACATATTATGTTCTGGTTTGTTAATGACTAATGCACACATCTTCATAAACCTCAACTTTTGAGCACTGAATTGACCTCGATTGAATCGGACCCTTCTAGGCAGTCATAGAGCATGCTTAAATCTTTCAAGTTCACTAATTTCGCACAATTTGCTTGTTGTTAGACTTATTTTCCATTTTTTCTAAACTATACTAGAATTTTGTTCTATGAGTTTAGGCAGGTTTTTCTATTTTTGTATGAATTTTTCATTAAGGATCTTGAGTTAGACCCTTAATGGAGCTTGATTTTCACCCTTTTATCTTCATTGTAATGAAATTTCATGATTTTTAGACTTCGATGATTAGGCAAATCTCAGTTGCAATGGTTAAATGTCCTGCTGTTTTGTCAATTTCCTAATGCGATGATGTGCCTTGTTGGATTTTTGTAAATTCATGCTTAGCTTTTCTAAGGAAACTTTCTTCACAAAAGTTGTTTACACATGCTATGTGATTTTCTCAAAAGTAAATCATCAATGGGTATTTTTCAATTTTGCTGATTTGACCTACTTTGTATGAAATGTTCTATTGTAGGCCTTTATTGTGAATGCTTATTTAGGCTTTTTAGGATAGCTTGTGTATGGAATTAGGATTATTGCCTCCATGAATTTGTTTCAAAGTATGTGATTTTCATTGTCAAAAGGTTTTTAATAAATAAATTGATCTTTCGATCACCTTTTTCTCAATATTGATTGGAAATGCCCATTTTTGCACATTGAAATGTCTTTAGTATATGCAATCTTTCCAATACCAAATGTTTAGAGTCTTTCAAAAACTTGAGTTTACTTTGGAAAGGTCGTGATTTTGACTGTATTTAAAATGCTCGCAATATATGTGAGTGCATGATATGCAAGCCTCAAACTAGCTTTGGCAATTAAGTGTATTCCATAGCCAAGATATTCCTTTATATAAATGTCTTCAAATCTTTTGAACTTTCGATTCGGCATTATGGTTGTCGTGGTTTGAATCATATTTAAAATGCTTGCGATGTCTATGAGTATATGATATGCGAGCCCTAATCTAGAATTGGCAATCAAATGCATTCCTTATCCAAACCTCACTTTTCATTATTGATGGTTTAAAAACTCATCTTTGAAGCATCACATGGACCGCTCATGCATAAAACCATGTCATGTATTTGTGATTGGCGTGTACCCATTGACGGTTCACTCAATTGGTCGATTGTTTGAGAAATAAGGCTTCAAGGCCTATTGTGTGTTTAATTTATGCCAATGCCCGTGGATTCTAGATGTATGTTAGGTGTGATGTTTGATATTGTGGGTAGATCTTGAGATTCACCTAGAACATCCTTTTAGGGACTTATAAGCATTGTTGGCCATGCGAGGACATAAATGGTCAATAATGGCTATAAGACATAAAATGACTTGGATAGGTGTCTAGAGGGATCTACGCGTGAATTGCAAAGACCGACCCCGAGGCCTTATTTGTTCATTTTTTGTGTATGACATTATATTCTCGATTGTCATTGATTGTTCCTATACTTTTGACGGTTTTGTTGTGTATGAGTGTTTCTTTCTGTTGTATGTACCTAACTTGGATTTAGGTTAGGACTAGATTACATCCTTGGAGATTGAAGATCATCAAGACATGAAGATGGCGAAGGTCGATGTCCATTCCAATCATATTTTTGTACTATTTGTCCCCAATATATGTTTGGGGTTCTTCATTTGTACAAACACCTAACAAGATGCGAGTTTCCTTTCTTGCACTTATTTTCGTTTGCCAATTAGTATTGCATGTTAGAATTATCACTTTTGTATATTGCTTACTTGATTGTCTACTTATCATCTCGCATTTAAAATTCAATTGTGTGATTTCTTTTATCTTTCTTAGAAATAGAATTGCATGAAAATGTGCATGATCACTTAGTTTAGGTTCAACAATCTTGAAAATGTAAAAAGAAATGCATCGACACCTTAGGAAACACAACAAACCATTAGGTACCGAAAGGGCGCAAATATAAATTTTAGTGTAATCCAAGTCCTCCAATCTAGATATCTAGTTGCGTATAAATTAAGGGATAATGACCGATCCTCGATTGGGTTTTTAGCCAACCCTCGAAAACAAGGCTAGTGGCAACTCCCATCTTATTTTTTAGGTTGTCTTAAACAACTAAATCATTTAATAAACCCGTCGTGTGGGGTGTCAACCTCGACGAGGTTCACCGTGATTTAGCATACCCTGTGGAAAGTTCCTAATTGATGAAGTGCTGTCATCCATAGGATGTGTGCTAATGAGAAGGCTATCATGATAAAGGTATCCCAAAATCCAATATCTACATCCGACCTCCTCTCTCAAGGTGTGTCGCCCGTGTGGATGCAAATCCCGCCACTCCGCTATCACGTGGGATATGAGCTTGGAAGAACTTGCGACTATGATTGAGTGAATGATTTGCTTGAAAGGCAAGGTGATAACGCCTTTGTGGATGAGAACTGTGAGTGAGCTCTTGTGGTTAAGTACCTCTAAACCCGACCTTTTTCCCACAAGGCTGGATCATGACAAGCATTAAGCATACCACTTTTTGAATAGGCAACCTTATTCAGTGTCAAGTAACTTAAATAAGGACATGATTGAGCCAAAACACACATAAGCACATGCTCATAGACAAGCACAAAAGTTGTATTAGACCCAATATGGAACCCAGTCAAAATCAATCTCCTCTCGCTCTTTGACTGGATGGATCTCCCGCTTAAACCCTCTCCTATTCTTCTCTAGCCATATATTCCACATATTGCTGTGACTCTGTGCTGCTCCTAAGTTTCCCGTTAATCTGTGGGACAATGCCTAAACTCACCTGGTTCCCCTGCCTTCAGAATATAATAGACCAATCCGCAATGACAACTTAACCTCTTTCCATAAACTTTCTTCCCTAGATGATGATTTAAGGAAGAAAGCAGCCTTGGTTCCAGCATTTCCTCCAAAATATTTCCATGGAAATTACAGGTAATACCTCCTTGTGGGACAATGTAAATAATATTTCGTGATGAAAGCTGTACCTCATTGAATGCCCTATTATCAAACAATAGGTTGTCTTTTAATAAATAAAAATAAATTCTGTGAGAGACCAAGGTTAGTATCAATCAATTTTTGAGAAGAGCTAAAAGCCGAAAGAGAGCTCATTGATATGATAGAAGGAATCCTCAGTCAATCAAAAGATCTGTTTATGGGTCATTCACTCGCTGCATCACAATTTCTAATGGAACAAATTTGGAAATGAGTTCATCGGATCAAATATCATGCTAAAATCTAACTTCGTTGCCAAGTCCAACTTGAGAAAATGTAATTCATTCCACAGCTTTCATCTCCATTGCCAGATACTTATCCCGTGAGGATAATATGTTTTCACAGTAAGCCAACCACTCTAGCTGCTTTCCACAACCTTATTCTTCACCAGGTAGTTACATAACCATTTGCAGAAATCTCTTTTCTTAAATCCATCTTTCCGCACATGATCATCGATAGCGTGCCAGTTAACCACATAAAACTTACTGATTTCACTCTAATCTTCCCATAGGTCTATTACTCTCTCCCTTTTGTGCAACTGAAGATGTAAAAAGGATATAACCCCCATCAAACAAATCTGATTTTCAGACCTGTTCTTCCTTTCAGCTATCACCAAAATGTTATTCTAAACCAAAAGTTTTGCCCAGTTAACCCAAAGTAAGATCCATAAATTCATTGGCACTGAACCAATATAGCCAAACAAGAATCTTAAGAATCTTAGTTGATCACCCTCCATCTCCAGCAAATTGGAGATATGGGATTTGAACAAGGCTGATATCACTCAGTTCAACCTTAAACCAGCCAAGTATCTCATTTCTACTGCTCTCAGATCTGATTAAGAACTCTCTCGACAATGATAAAGGGAAAGGTGAATCCTGGATATTACAAAAGATACCAGCAAGTATTACAGAACTTGATCCTGCCATACAGTACCCAAGCACTCATAGCAAATAATCCTTTTATAAATCTGATAGGTGAATGATTTCATGAAAACTAGCCTTGATCCAGCTACACAGTACCCAATCACTCATTAGCAATGGCGTCCTCAGTATCTTCCCCACGGATAAAGCATTTGGATAGAAAAATAATCTTTTTTAATTGCAAGAGTGGATGATCTTTCCCATAACAGTATAGATTATGCGCCAAACCATAGGGATAAACATTTTATAAATCATATCAATACTCAGCTCTTGCCACATTCGGAAACAATGCAATAACAGAAGCATTTCTCCATAAAGAAAAAATAAGAATTATTTGTAAACAGCTTCTCTAAGCAAGCACATTTTTCATAAATCCGATTGTCAAACATCACAAATGTTTGTCTCCAAGGCAACTTAGCTTTCTTAGCTAACCTTCGTCTTCTTGGCTGTAATCCATCATGTCAAGCTTTCATCTCCACGTCTCCAATCCAGCCTCTGCCTCATTATAGCTAATGCACTTCAATTCATCCCAAAATCTCACTATTCATTATGAATAGACACCTTTCTAATTGTCAGAATACCGAAACAATTTATTGGATCCTTTCAATTTATCTTTCAAGACTTTAAATGCTTGCCAAGACAAAACTTAGAGAAAAAACAGAGAAAATACTTCACCAATCAACACGTGAAAAAAATACAACTCAAGATAAATTAGAGGAGGACCTGCAAGGGCGTCGCTTCACCATTGTCTTCTGAAATACTGCCCATAACATCCCCATTTAGTATTAATTCCAACGCTCGTTACACAAAAGAAAGAAAATATCGTGGGCAATCTGAACTCTAATTAAGCGAACGACATGTGCGTATGTCCATGCATATGAGAAACAGCAGTTACTTTCTCAAGCTCAGTAAACACTTCACAATATGCAATTACGAGAAATATCTTCAACACTAGTATGTGCAGCTAAAGCTACATCAAACAAATAGGCTGCCTGAGGAAAATTGTTAAGTTACTTTAATTGAGTTTTCTTTATTATCAGAGTTTTATTTCCTTTTTTACTTACATAAGGATATTATTGTTATATACAATTTATATTCAATATAAATACAATGGGTGTAGGGTTTCTGTGATTACAGAAAACTACAGCCCTCTCTTTCTTTCTTTTACGTTCTCTTTCTCCTCCTTCTCTCTTCCTTCTTTCTCTCTTTCTACTTGCTGCGGGTTCTCTAATCAGTTTTGTGACATGGTATCAAAGCGGGTCTAACTATCTGATTACTTAATCATATTGCTGGTTTGAGAGTCCCCTAGTAACTCTACTTCTTCTCTGGTTAATTGATGGAGTCAATTACATCTGATTATACATTAGCGTTGCTACTTTGTTACTTGCACTCAAGTTTCAGCCTCCTTGATTAGTGGTAGATATACTTATATTGAGATTATCATCATGAGTGATACTAAGGCTTCTACAGATAGTGTCAACGTTCAAATTACCACTATTAAATTAAATGAATCCTCCAATTACTTGTTATGGGCCCAAGCTGTGAAGGTTTATATTAATGCCAAAGGGAAACTTCATTATCTTACCACAGACCCTCCTGATGAAAATTCTAGAGACTATAATGGTTGGATGAGAGAGAATGATACACTTCTGGTGTGGTTATGGAATAGCATGGAACCATCCATCGCTGCTAATGTCATGTTCCACACAACTGCTAAAGGAGTGTGGGATGATCTTATGGAGAGTTACTCACAAGACAAAAATATGTCTAGAGTTTATGAACTATATGAGAAGATTTTTAATTTTAAACAGGAGACAAGTCTCTTGGAGAATATTATAGTGCTTTGAAAGGTATGTGGGAAGAACTCAATCTTTATCAGCCCATCACTACTGATCTTGAGAGACTAAAGACACAACGATCTGAATTTCAAGTGGCCAAATTTTTATCTGGCTTAAATGCTGACTTACAGCCTGTGAAGAGTCGCTTCTTCTTTGAGAGAGAGTTCCTTCTATGAATGAAGCATTTTGTCGAATTCAGCGCATTGTCCCTCTGTCTTCTACTTCATCTAAAGACAATTCAGCATTTGTGGCTGGTAGTGGTGGTCGTGGTCGTGGTGGATTTTCCAATAGAGGTCGTGGTTTCGAGGGAAATCGTAGTCGTGGTGGTGGACGTAATGGACAAAGTTCTTATCGAGATAGCCGTCAGTGTATACACCGTGGCAAATTCGGTCATATTGTTGACACTTGTTGGGCCAAGCATGGCAAGCCTGAGTGGGCTCAATGATCAGTTACTGCAAATACTGCTGTGTCTGAAGGGAGTGCTTGAAATGTGTCTTACAGTGACATGAACCCATCTCTCCCACCTGGGGGTAGTTCTTCTGAGTCTGCGGCTCGAGATGATATGGTTGCACAACTCATCAAACGTGTCCAACAACTAGAGGCTTCCAATTTCTCATCCACTTTGCTACTCTTGCACGTACAGGTAACATGGCCTCTTTCTCTACTTTGTCTCCTAACGCCTCTTGGGTCATTGACTCGGGGGCTTCTAGTCATATGACGGGTAAGCAAGAACTATTTTCTTCCCACACTAATTCTAGTCCTTCATCCGAAGTTATTTTAGCTAATGGTTCATCGACTCAAGTGGTTGGATCGGGACTGTTCCACTTACATCTTCCTTATCTTTGTCCTCTGTTTTACATGTTCCCCAACTTCCTTTAAATTTGTTATCTGTTAGTCCGTTAACTAAAGCTCTTAGTTGTTCAGTTACATTTTATCCATCTCATTGCATTTTTCAGGACCTTCGACAAAGAAGATGATTGGTGGAGGGCATGAATGTGATGGACTCTACTATCTCAATGGTGTCTCCATCGCCGACGCCAATGGTCTAGCTGCTAGTTCTATTACCCCCTATTATGGCATTCTCGTTTAGGGCATTTATCTTTATTTAAGTTACAACAAATAATTCCCGAGTGTAAATCAATTTCTACTCTTGAGTGTGAGGCTTGTGAACTTGGGAAACATCATCGTAGTTCCTTTCCTAATCGTAATGATTCTCGTGCATCTACTTTACTTGAACTTATTCATTCGGACATCTGGGGACCTTCCCGTATTGCTAGTAGAAATGGTTTTAAGTACTTTGTTACTTTTGTGGATGATTATTCTCGTTTAACATGGCTCTATATGCTTCATGACCGCTCTGAATTTTTACATGTTTTTCAATTATTTCATCATAAGGTTACTAATCAGTTTAATACATCTCTGAAAATTTTGCGAACAGATAATGCTCTAGAATATACACAGAAATCAATTTCTTTGTTTTGTTCTAATCGTGGCATTATACATCAAACAAGTTGTACTTATACCCCTCAGCAGAATGGTGTGGCCGAGAGAAAATACCGTCACCTTCTAGAAGTTGCTCGTTCACTCTTATTTCATATGAATGTGCCAAAATCATTTTGGAGTGATGCTGTCCTTACCGCATGTTACCTCATAAATCGTATGCCTTCCACTGTCCTCAATCATCAGTCACCAATCAGTGTTGCATTTCCTGACAAGCCGTTATTCTCTCTTACCCCGCGCGTCTTTGGGTGTGTCTGTTTTGTTCATAACCTACGTTCCGGTTCTGATAAACTATCTCCTCGTGCTACTAAATGTATTTTTCTCGGGTATTCACGTACACAGAAGGGATATCGGTGTTATGATCCTACAACTTATACTCAATATGTTAGTGCTGATGTTACTTTTTTCGAGGGCACACCATACTATTCTACTGAGGGTAAAGAGTTTTCAACTGACATTGTAGCTGATCCTCCTATCCCACAACAAATCCCCTTAGATTCTGTTAGTCCGTCTCTAGTATCTCCTCCCTTGCAGGTGTATCAGCGGCGAAAGCAGTCTACGGCACCACCAGTCTCCAGCTCTTCAATGCCCTCCAATCAATCTTCCTCCTTGTCTCTTGGTCCAGACGATCTTCCTATTGCCCTTCGCAAAGGTACTCGGTCTTGCACACAAAAATCCTCTTTGGCTTACCCTATTGAGCGTTATCTGTCTCTCTCTCACATCTTCCTTCTCCATTACATGACTTTGCTCTATCATTACAAACTCACACAATTCCTACTTCTACCACTGAGGCTTTGTCTCGCCTTGAGTGGAAGAAAGCTATGGATGTGGAAATGGAAGCTCTAGTCTCTCGCCAAACGTGGTCATTGGTTGATCTTCCCCTTGGGAAAGATGTGGTGAAGTGTCGTTGGGTGTACACTATCAAGTACAATCCGGATGGCTCAATCGAGCGTCTTAAAGCTCGACTCGTTGCTAAAGGTTTTACTCAAACTTATGGAGTGGATTATTTTGAGACTTTTTCCCCGTGGCACGTCTCAACTCGTTCGTGTTGTTATTTCTCTTGCTGTGAATTTCGATTGGCCATTATATCAATTAGATGTCAAAAATGCTTTTCTTTATGGTGATTTGTCTGAAGAAGTATATATGGAGCAACCTCCTGGGTATGTTGCTCGGGAGAATCGTAGTAAAGTATGTCGGCTACATAAGGCAATTTATGGGTTGAAACAGTCTCCAAGAGCATGGTTTGAAAAATTCAGTTCGGTGATTTCCAGATGTGGTTTCCACCAATGTTATTCTGATCATTCTATTTTTGTTCGCAAGAAGGAATCAGGGGTAGTCATTCTTGTGGTATATGTGGATGATATAATTGTCTCTGGTAGTGATGTGACTGGCATTTTTGAGATTAAGTCCTTTCTTCAGCAGCAATTTCAGATTAAGGACTTGGGAACTCTTAGATATTTTCTGGGAATTGAAGTTTTACGAAGTAAAAAAGGTATTAATTTGTCTCAAATAAAGTATGTTCTTGATCTTTTGTCTCGAGACAGGTACACTAGCTTCCAAGCCGTTGATACTCCTATGGATCCAAATCAAAAGTTTGGAGTTGATGATGGAAAGAAATTGAAGACAAGCATCAATATCGGCGTCTAGTTGGGAAACTAATTTATCTTACTGTTACACGTCCCGATATTTCTTTTGCTATTGGCGTGGTGAGTCGTTTATGGAGTCACCTAAGAAAGTTCATTGGGATGCTGTATGTCGCATTCTTCGATATCTTAAAAGCTCTCTGGTAAGGGACTCATTTATAAATCTAATGGTTCTTCTACTTTGGTTGGTTATTCTGATGCTGATTGGGCTGGGTCAACATATGATCGACGGTCTACATCTGGGTATTGCACTTTTATTGGTGGTAATTTGGTTACTTGGAGAAGTAAGAAACAAACTACCATTGCCAGGTCTAGTGCAGAGGCTGAATATCGTGCTATGGCACATACTGTGGCTGAATTGTTGTGGTTGAAATCTCTTCTCCAGGAGCTTGGATTTTCTATTAATCAACCTATTGACATGATGTGTGATAATCAAGCAGCCATTTATATTGCTGGGAATCCTGTTTTCAAGAGCGAACTAAGCATATAGAAGTTGACTGTCACTTTGTTCGTGATGCTGTGAAGCAGAAGTTGGTTGCTACTCCTTACGTTGCCTCTAGAGATCAATTTGTTGATATGTTTACCAAAGCATTATTTCGTCCTGCTTTTGTTGCTGGTTGTTCCAAGCTAGGCATGGGTGACCTATATGCTCCAGCTTGAGGGGGAGTGTTAAGTTACTTTAATTGAGTTTCCTTTATTATCAGAGTTTTATTTCCTTTTTTACTTACATAAGGATATTATTGTTATATACAATTTATATTCAATATAAATACAATGGGTGTAGGGTTTCTGTGATTACAGAAAACTACAGCCCTCTCTTTCTTTCTTTTACGTTCTCTTTCTCCTCCTTCTCTCTTCCTTCTTTCTCTCTTTCTACTTGCTGCGGGTTCTCTAATCAGTTTTGTGACAAAAATATTGCATATGACTTGACCAAAGCCACTACCATGCACAATTCAATATCACCCTGTAGCATATTCAAGAGAATATAGCTGAAGGGACCATCTAATACTTGACTTGGAGCTTAACTATATTTCCATACTCCCACTGGGGTTGAACTAAACAGGTTGCCAAATTCTATTGTTTTGAACTCTCCATATCATAAGTCCTAAATCTTTTCATTAACATAATAAAGGACATTGAGATGCAAAAATGTATGGGAACATCTTAAAAGACAATTCACAAATCGTCATTTAATCAATAGGACTAAATTTCGCGCCACCATATCAAGATAATTAGTAAGTTACAACTTCAAATAGAGTGGAAGGGCATGCCAGTATTGCTTTTATCTAGATAAAATGGATATGTTTGTTGTGCATCTCAAGAATTGGCAGTCAACAACGAGGGAACATAATGGGGGACATTTACGAGAGGCAAGTAACGGGAGCAACGGGACTTAAGCCAATCCACTTTATATAATTGTGTATCCACTTTATATATGTTTGTTGTGCATCTCAAGAATTGGCAGTCAACAACGAGGGAACATAATGGGGGACATTTACGAGAGGCAAGTAACGGGAGCAACGGGACTTAAGCCAATCCACTTTATATAATTGTGTATTCATTATGCACTTTAACAACTACATGAGACTCCAAAGACGTCACAGGAGTGACTTATTACGCCCAAGAAGAACTTAAACAAAAGAATCTACGAAAGAATTAATTTTACCGGCACGTTACCACTACCATGAGCAACTTTGCATCCAGACTTTAGATAATGATGCCTCGAATCTTTATGAACCTTAAAAAAAAAAAAAAAAAAATGACTTACTAGTCAAATTGCATGATATAACACTCAGAAAAACCAGCAGTAAGCCATACAATTTTGCTCTCTCCAGTCATGCTAGATTCATCGATTGCAAGAGAATGACCATGACCAGAAACCAAAACTCCATCAGCGGGTACCTAAGGATGATCGAGTGGAAATCAGGTCGCATAACTACCAAACAGCGTGTAGAAATCTCAAAAGATGAAGCAGCTTACCTGATCGCCAATATTAAGGGATACAATGTCACCAACAACTCTATCATATGTTGACACCTTAACTCTTCGGTCACCTCTGGAAACCTACAATTATGCTCCGCCATATCTATGCTTAAAACTCAGCTATGCTACGCAAAATATCCTGATTGATTAACAATCATCCCGAAAGCAATATTTTTTCTACAGTTGAAGCACCTCATATTTGGAAACCTAAATTTGATTGTAGAAGAACAAAAACGACAGGAATTCTGATTGACCAAGCTCAACACAAATATTTCTGAAGGCCTTTGACATAGATTATGTGAGATATCCCGGAAATCAAAGTAGAATTCCCACATCAATGGATGGGAACAAAACTTTCCTAATGTGGCATCCCAAAAATAACTCATGGCCATGTGTTTTATAAGTAGGAGTTTATTGATTTATGATTTCAAGATTTATGGCCAAGTGAATAAGAATGATCTGGTATTTATATAAATGGATAATTATTTTTGTTGGAAACGCGTCCTATGTCCATGTGAGACCAAGGATTTTATTTGACGAGGAAATTATGTTTTTGGCCATGAATTTTATAAGTTGGATTTTATTAAATTATGTTACAAAGTATTATGGCCATTTAAATTTGTAATTTGGTACCTTGTATAAGTGGGATTAAGATGGATTACCAAAAATAAATATGGGCCATTTAAGTTTGGACCTTAGGCCCAAGTGAGTTGGACCTAAAGTGGGCCAAGAGGCCCGGCCCATAGAGCCCATGGGGTTGTCGACGCATGGAGGGGGGGAAGGAGCCGAATGGCCTCCTCCAAGTGTCTTCGGCAAGGGAGACACTTGTCTCCTTCTTGGGAACAAGTGTCCCCCATGCAAAATGAGGAGCATGCAAAGCAAACACTTGTCTTCCACCATAATCCCACCTGTCCTTTCTCTTTTGCCATCTGTCCATTTTAAACTTATTGATTAATAAAAAAAAAACAAAGAAAAGGGGGAGGGGGGTTTCGTACGAAGGCAGGAGAGACCGAGAGAGAGTTTGAGAGGAAACCAAAAGAGAGAAAGAGAGGAAGAGAGGAAGAGGAGACGCCGTCGAGCCCGCCTAGTCCCGCCGTCGTTCTTGCTGTGTTTTCCTTTGATTTGAGGCAAGTGAAGTCCTAAAACCTACTCTTTGCATTGCTGTGTGTATTTGTGGTTGATGGTAAGTCTTGGTTGTGGTAGATGGGATGAAATTTTGGAGCTATGGAGAAAGATTCGTTGGCCATGCATGCTGTTTCTGGAAAGACCAGTTTGACCATCCTTGAGTTTGTGTATTGCATGTGACTTTTTAGTCGGAATCTTGCTTCGATTTCTTCATGAAAGTTGTAGAGAACATCTTGAATAAAAACATACTAAAATTTGAGGCAAAAATAACAAGAAATGGTTAGTGAAATGATTTTTCTTTGGAGAGACTAGATCTGGAATTCGTCGTGGTGACCTTCAGTGGTTTCGTGGTCTGTAAAGTAACCTTATTGTTGAAATTTCACTTTTATTTCTTAATGAAAGTTGTAAAGGACATCCTGAAGTTTGACATATCAAAAATTTAGAGAAAACCAACGATAATAGGTAGGTGAAATCGTGGTTTTTCAGAGGTAGTTAGATCTGGAAATTTCGGTACTAAGAACAGAAGTTTTAACTGCCTATATTTAATTTCCTAGGACGAATCTGACTTTGATCCTTCATGAAAAAATCTATCTTAGGGCTTGACTACCACATAGTCGAATTTCATAAATTTTGAAGGCCATTAGGGTATTTAATCGGAAATGTTTCTAAAACCGTGTAATCCAATGTGTTCAGACATAGTCAGTTTCAATGCGTGGGCTGTATCGTTTTGTATGAAGTTCTTTCGGCAAAGTGTTCTGCATAAAATATCTCTCTTTATGTCTTCCCTACAACATATTCAAATTTCATAATTTTTTAAGTTCATTTGCCTATTTAACTAAAAAATTTTAAAAAACCGTGCAAGTTAAATTGTTAGAATAATGGTGTTGTGATGCTTGGTCTATACCGAATGGTATGAAGGCCTGGTATGAAGGCCTTTTGGTGTAGTTTTCTTCATGAAATATCTGCCTTTATGTCTTGACTATCACATGTTCGAATTTTATAATTTTTGAAGGTTATTTGGGTATTTAATTAAAATGTTTTCTAAAACTGTGCAAGCTGGATTGTGCGAATTTCAAAAGCTGTAATGCATGGAATGCATGGACTATTCTGTTTTGTATGAGCCCCATAAATTGTATTGTTTTAAGTGATTGAATCTTGTTGCACATGTGATGATGTTTGGCATTACATATAAAATTAAAAGCTGAAATTGACCTTGTTGCCATCACATCATGTGCCATATTGATATTGAGACATAAATTGTGAATATGAATTATGATAAATGAGGATACCGTTGGAGGGGTGAGCCGACGATGCCCCGGGAGTGTCGGAATGCCCAGACAGGGGAGTGCTGGATGCCCGAGATGTGGGGGTGCCGGATGTCCTCGGGAGTTTCGAGATGCCCGAGATGTGGGGGTGTCGGATATCCTCGGAGTTTCCGAGATGCCCGGGATGTGGGGGTGCAGGAAGCCTCGGAGGTGTGTGTCGAGGAGATACCTTGTGATGTCAGTTGGGATACGAGATGCCCGGAATGTGGGGGTAACGGATGCCCGGTTGTATTTTGAATACATACCCGGAGGTTCCTTGCGATGCCAGGTTGGGTGCGAGCGATAAATTGTGGGATACAAACATTGGTCCCTGGAAAGAAAAACTGATGAGATCCTTGTGAAAGATAAGAATTGAAAATGAATCACATGCATGGGTGTATATGCATATGGCATGATGCATGATCTGCTTATGAAAGTAAATTAATGTTATTTGATATTGAAAATGCGATCATGAAGGTATGAATGGATCTCATGGTGATGTATGTTTGATAGCATGGATGATATGAATCATGGTAGTATATGCACGATGGCATGGTGAGATATACATGACTGCATTATGGTATATGCACATATGGTATGAATATGCATGAATGCTTGATGATGAGTGCATGGTGGTATATGCACATATGGCATGGTGATATATGCATGAATGCTTGATGATGAGTGCATGGTGGTATATGCACATATGGTATGATGACATATGCATGGCTGTAAGGTAAGTTATGCTTGAATGCATGAATGATATGTGCTTTGTTATGATGCCTTAATTTTTCTGTTTGACGCAATGAGTAGTTTGGTGGATCTTTACTGCTAAGTGGTTGTACTCACCCCTTTTGGGGATTAACATTCCAGACTAAATAAGATTCTTCTGCTGCCACTGCTACTAGTAAATAGATCAAGTGATTAGATATGACCGCGAGGAGGAGGATAGTAAAGGAAGGAACTTTTGGACGCCGACACTAATCGATGGACTTTAAGTATACGAGTGTTGGAGGAGATGTCGGTCATCTTTTGAAGTATAGCCAAGTATAGATAACCATGGCATTTTGATGTACTGATGAATGATGTATATCTAGTTTAAGTAAATAAAAGTGTTCGACTTTTACTTATAAATGTTTAGTTGGTGTGTATCGTTTTCTGAATATAGAGAAGGGAGTTGTTGGATATGCTTCCGTTATATGAATTGCGCAAGAGACTGATAAAAAAAAAATGTAAACCCACAGGTTGTATGGACCCACTGCAATTGAAATGGTATTAGAGTGACATGTTATTAAGGAAAGTGAAAGGTAGGCGAATTATGGCGACCTAACGGATCGGGGGCCGTCGAGGGGTGCCACACCTAACATACAAGGTAAGCAATCAAAATTTTTATCATCGAACAAAACTTAAATGACCACTTGAAATTAAAAATCTTAATCTAGAGGAAGAAGCACAACCTAGCTAAGAATGATGAGTTTTAGATGCCCCTGTGACCACATAACCACCAAAAAAGTTGGGACTTTTGAGGTAATAAGCTCAACTAGGGGGCCCACTCTATGGCCTATCCCAATGGTACGTTGCATATGTGGATCCTACACGTGACAACCATAATAAGCAAAATGAATATTGAAACCAAGTTCACACGATTGTCTTACAAAAATCAAATTTAGTAAGAGTTGGGTTATGAGGAAAGTGTTAAGTAAGGATAACTTGGATGTTAAAATATTTCCTATGATTCTCATTTGTGAATGATCGGCTGTGTTAATAGGTGGTGCACACAATTTGAAACAAATTAGAATTTGAATCCATATAATTGCAAAAGGTAGAGTTCATGATACTTGGAGTGGCAAACATAGCCAATTGGATTCTTGAAGAATGGAATGCAGATCCTCTAAGAATAGAGTGATATATAATCTATCAAAGCTTTTATGGTAGTAGTAGCAAATGGATTTACACGTGGACCTCTATTTATGGGTCAATTGTACGGCCTTGTAGGTTACATAGGTTATAGTCAATAGCAAGTAGCCTTTCAAACTTCAATTTATCCATAGTATACGCATTACCAATTAAACAAAGCAAATTGAACAAGGAATGTAAAGAAACTAGTACCTAAGGATCATATATGGAGAAACCAAGGCAAAAAATGGACTCAACACATAGATATACCTAACGAATTTGTTAGAAAACATCAAGAACCAGCCAAAGACAAGTTGAAACGATCAGAAAAGTAATTGAACCGGTCTGGTCGCCCATCAATAATGGTCAACAACAATTAACATCGGTCAAAGATGGTCAATAATCAACAGTCTCCAACGCTAACATGGACTATTGATATGGCAAGTGCTGACACGACGGAGGATGTGTCCTAATGACGTGGTGGATGACATCAATAATGGAGTCAGTGGATTCAATTGATGTGCAACACGTGATGATGACACCAGCAATGACGTCACTCTATGCGGCAGGTCACCGTATGGCATGTGGGCGCATGGATCTCACGTGTATAGGCTTCTAGTGACGCTTAAAGGCACATCCATCAGTGGATCTAGACATTATTGCTATTATGTGACTTGTTAGAACACGATGAGGTTGATGGCAGTGTTTATTTTCCAAAACAATCAACAAAAAGTGTTGAAATCAGCACTCGAAGATGTTGTGCTCGGTGGATTCGAGTGTGGTTGTTCGTGGTAGCGCATGAGATGGCGTTATGGGCGTGAACTATAAGGGGCAAGAAGACAATTTTGTCCCCATCCAAGTAAAGGGCTTCTAGAAGGCTTGAAGGCAAAATGGTAATTTCACCATTCAAAATACTATTCATGCCACAAAAGTCAAAATCTTATAGAAATCTTAAATGGGCTTAACATGGGCTTGGGCCCATTATCTCTCTCTCTCCCCTTGCACCTTGCCATGGCTAAAATTGTCTATGGGCTTGATTTCTTGTGGGCTTCTCATCTTGGGCCCTTTATGTATAAATTTCACAAAATAATACAAAATGGGCCTTAAATGGCAAAACTGTAATTTCCACTTATTTGGGCTCTTGTGGTCGAAATTTAAGGAAATGTGTGTGGGCCCCATTGAGCTTCCAATTTTCGGTCCAATTTTACTTATCCAAAAATTCATGGTTTATCGATAAATAAGTAATTTGATGAAGCAATATCCAATAGTTGTCTCTTAATCTTTTAAAGTTCGATTAGAATGCGGCCTTAGCATAATTTAATAGTTGTCTCTTAATCTCTTAATTTAATAGTTTGAAATAGATCAAATGCGGCCTTAGCATAATTAAAAGTAATGGGCGGCCTTTAGGGGTTTCATGAGTTCTATATGTGGTGAGCTTTTTCAATTCATGGATGACTATTGATTGTCATGTAATCGTGATGGGTTAATTGCTTGTCCTAAAGTACACGATTATTTGGAATTAGTTTAGTATCGTTCGTAATTAATATAGTAATTGTGCAGAATCACCTGCAATCCGATTATATATTATTGTTGAATCGATCTATAACTGTTTTTAAATTGGTTTGAAATGGCTTAAATTTGTCCCTCATCGATTCTTATGATCGAAATATCAATCCATAGTTGAATTCTCTGATCGTGCACATCAAAATCCCAAATTGCCTTTCCCAATAGGTTTAACACTCTTGAATGGTTCAAAACTAATTCAAAGTCTAATTCTATTAATTGCACATTGATAAAAGTAACTCTTTATCATATCCCGAATAAGGTTGAATTTTGAGGATATTACAATATTATTATATCATGTAAACAAATTGAATTAATTTAATAGGTAGTATTGTGTTTTCAAAATAAGCAATGAATAAATAATAACAGAAAATAAGCAATGAATAAAAATAATAACAGAGATGATTCGGTATTTAAAAAATAATTTCACAAACTAGCCTCACAATGGCAACTGACTTCTCTTCATACCCGACTGCTTTTCTCACGAAAAGTAATATTATACTATCTTTCTCTCTAACTCTCTCTCTCTCTCTCGGTCCAAGGAACCCGGCCCGCGGATGAAGCACCGAAGCGTCATCAATGACGAAAGCCTCACAATTGCGGCGCTTTCAATCCTTCTACTCCTCTCTGTAACAAAAGCATACGAAAAATTGCGCCATCAAATACGTCAACCACCAGCAGGTCCTTCGGATGGCGATTCTGACCTGAATTTGCAATTAATAAAAGTTTATTCTAAAAATGGATTCACCTTATTAAAATAATTTTACGATGTATTACCATGTTGTTGTACCAACGTGATTCATACCATACACTGTCAACATCGTAGAAGTGCCACGTCTTCAATAGCAACTTCAGATGAATTTGAATTATAGTTGAGCATGAAGTTGTTTAACATGATTTTGAAATATAGAAAAAGGACTGAAATTTACAAACGTCATTTGTAGCAAATAAATATAAATTACAAGCATTATCATCCCATGCACGAATTTTGGATAATGATGGAGTGAGAAGTCAGCATCTAACCGTAATCAATGACGATTCCATCTCATGGTAGTCACTTTGCTTTCAATTTCTTCTCTTCGTCTCTAAAATTGACGGGTACCAGGTGGTCCTTGAGATGGGGATTCTGACAAGTATTAGATTCCAATATATAAATATTCATCGATCAGAAAATTAACCACAGTGAGATGCATAACAATTTTACACGCCAAATTGATTGTTAGTTGGGCTTAAGGCCTTTAAATTAGTATAATTCTAAACTCAATGAAGCGTATACTCTAGTTTCCAAAAGCGCGTTAAGATATATTTTTGTTTGGCTATAAAAATAATGAGTGAAATAGACGTATTAACGTATCGAGTTCCAGTACTAAAAGGCCGATAATTTCATAAGAGAGACTACTAAAAAGAAATTCAAGTGCAAACTTATCAATATATTTAATTGGCCCCATTTTCATTTAAAATTTTAAATTAATAAGTTATAAATCAATTATGATACATTAACCATTTCACACTGTGCTGAATTTTCAATGTTTGATTTTTTCAACTCCCGCGTGTAAAATTATAATAAGAGTTCCATGGCATACAGCTTTGACTATTATTATAAGAGGTGCTCAATGAGACAAAATTGAGGCAAGAGTCGACCATTCCTTCCGAATTACAGGACCAATGTCTCAAACCTGCCGGGGCAGGAGGGATGAACCTCGAAAAGAGCATTGTCCAGATTTGAAGTTAAAATATTCGCCCTATAAATATAATCGATGTGATTATAAAACTGAAAATGTCCAAAACCCGCCAATAATAGAGTACGCCCACCACTTGTCCTTTGCGGCTTCTGGCAACAAGGATTTGGCCTCTGGTCTCGATATATAAACACACCCCCGTGCGAAGAACCACCATCAGCAACTCGTAACACGAAGCAAAGTAAAAGCAATGGAAGGCACAGTTCTTTATGCGATCCTCCTCGCTGCCCTCTCATTTGTTATTCTCTACTTCTTTCGAGCAAGAGAATCCAAAAACCTTCCCCCATCCCCTCCTTCTCTCCCCATCATCGGCCACCTCCACCACTTGAAGTTGCCCCTTCACAGGACCCTCCACAGCCTCTCCACCAAGTATGGCCCCATCATGAGCCTCCGGTTCGGGGTCCAACAGTTCGTGGTCGTGTCGTCGCTGCCGCTGGCTGAGGAATGCTTCACCAAGAACGACATCGTGCTCGCCAACCGCCCCAAGCTGTTCATTGAGAGTGCTAGTATGAACAAAATAAAGGAGTTAAGGAAGAGAATAAGAACACGAAATTATAGTGGTTCGGCTTAATCCAAGCCTACGTCCACTCTCCCACGATAACAGCCTTCTTGGGATTCCACTATGCAATCAACAAGAGATTACAACTCCGAGTGCAAACACTTAGTAGTAGATCACACTATCTCACTAAGTCACTCTCTTGGTATTTCTCTCACGATTACAAACGTTTAAGCTCTCAAGAGACAAGTATATGATCTAAAGTCGCTTAGACTTTGGAATTATAAATTCTACGCTCCGTCTCTTACTTGCTCATCGGTCCATGATCTCCTTAAATACTCCTCCACTTCCAAACTACCGTTGGACAGCATCCCGGAGAATCGTCTTCCAATATACCCATTGGACAGCTCTGTATCTTAGAAGATTTGGTAGCCGTTGAGTGACAAAGGTAAAATCCCAAATTGATTCCGATCGCCCATACAAACGAAATCTTGGTTTCCATAAGTAAAGCTTCTTCGTATAGAAAGTCCTTGTCTTCAATCAAATCAATCTTGATGTGGAATCCAAACCCAGATCACTAGCCGTTGTATGATTGGGCAGTTACGATTCATCGAACTGGATGTAAAGTCTCGAGTCTTGAGACTTTACGATATGAGTCTTGAGACTTTACAATCTGGTCTTGAGACTTTACAACTGAAATCAGACTTTACAATCGAGTCCACCGTACCCGGTTCGGCAAAGATAGAGTCTGTCTTCGCACTTTGAGTCTTGAGTCCGATGCCTTCGACTTTGAGTCTCGAGTCCGGCGCCTTCGACTTTGATAATATCCTCTACATGTTCTATTATCTCGCATGGTCTATTACTCAACCATCAAACATGTTAGTAGCCTTTGATTTATTTTGTCATCTTCAAAACATCATAAGGGATTTCCCTAACAATCTCCCCTTTTTGATGATGACAAAACAATCTCTCGAATATGTAGATTTGTAAACATATTTTTAAATCAAAGGATATCGAAGATAGCAAATAAATTGAGCATAAGAATATATAGAAAAATAATCGCAGCTCAATATTATGCCATAGATAATATCAACCAATTAGCACATATGCATATTCATATCTTCTCCCCCTTTTTGTCATAATCAAAAAGCAATAATAATAGATTCACGTAGAGAATGATAATCAATATCTTGCATGAATCACAATTTCGAAAAAATCAGCTTTTATCGAATATTAAAGATATGCAATATAGCTCACTTCGATTATATCAGTAAATATTCAATAAAAATCACGGATGCATCATAAAATTCACGTACCATTTTTGTCATAATAAAATGATAATATCAATATGAGATTTGTTAATGACAAAAGGTAATAAGATATGCACTAACCGGATTTTGTAGAATAAATTCTGACACAATTACCTTTCCTTCCATCCATAATAAGATCATAATCAATCCAAAAGATTTTTCCATAATTGATCAAAGCTCCCCTCAATTTGTTGCCTTTTGAGATGATCACGATTCTTTTCCTTTTCTTTGGATTCGATTTCTCCCCTTGATTTCCTCATCGAATTCTCGAGTCTGGTTAGAATCGACTCGATTCTCAGTCTCTGTCTGGAGTGAGACTCGGATTCGAATGTTCCATCAAGCATAAATTTTCTTGCTCATCATCTTCTTCTTTTTTGTTCTTTTCTGGCCATTCTGCTTGTATTTTCTTCCATCGAAATATGGTGGCCTTGTGTTGCTTTGCCCTTCCATAAGACCTGGTGCCAACATACTAGCCATAAAGAATCTTTAGCTCAAAAGTAAAAACACTTTTATAAACCGAGCACTTGGCTCGATACCAATTGAGAGTGCTAGTATGAACAAAATAAAGGAGTTAAGGAAGAGAATAAGAACACAGAAATTATAGTGGTTCGGCTTAATCCAAGCCTACGTCCACTCTCCCACGATAACCTTTTCTTACTTTGATTCCACTATGCAATCAACAAGAGATTACAACTCCGAGTGCAAACACTTAGTAGTAGATCACACTATCTCACTAAGTCACTCTCTTGGTATTTCTCTCACGATTACAAACGTTTAAGCTCTCAAGAGACAAGTATATGATCTAAAGTCGCTTAGACTTTGGAATTATAAATTCTACGCTCCGTCTCTTACTTGCTCATCGGTCCATGATCTCCTTAAATACTCCTCCACTTCCAAACTACCGTTGGACAGCATCCCGGAGAATCGTCTTCCAATATACCCATTGGACACTCCGTATCTTAAAGATTTGGTGAGAAATTATTGAGTGACAAAGGTAAAATCCCAAATCGATTCCGATCGCCCATACAAACGAAATCTTGGTTTCCATAAGTAAAGCTTCTTCGTATAGAAAAAGTCCTTGTCTTCAATCAAATCAATCTTGATGTGGAATCCAAACCAGATCACTAGCCGTTGATGATTGGGCTTGAGTTACGATTCATCGAATCTGGATGTAAAGTCCGAGTCTTGAGACTTTACGATACGAGTCTTGAGACTTTACAATCCTGGGTCTTGAGACTTTACAACTGAAATCAGACTTTACAACTGAGCCAGACCCGGGTTCACCCAAGATGTAGTTGTCTTCAGACTTGGGTCTTGAGTCCCACGCCTTCGCACTTTTGAGTCTCGAGTCCAGCGTCTTCGGACTTTGATAATATCCTCTACATGTTCTATTATCTGCATGGTCTATTACTCAACCATCAAACATGTTAGTAGCCTTTGATTTATTTTGTCATCTTCAAAACATCATAAGGGATTTCCCTAACATTCATGACCAAACACCTTGGCTACGACTACACCACCCTCGCCTCGTCACCCTACGGCGACAGGTGGCGCAACCTCCGGAAGATCGCCACCATCGAGGTTCTCTCGGCGCACCGCCTCAACATGCTCTCCCACGTCCGGAGGGACGAGATCCGGCGGCTGATGCTCCGGCTGGGCCGGGGCGGGTTCGGGTCCCACCACCGCGTCGAGCTCAAGACTCTCTTGTCGGAGCTGACGTTCAACATCATGATGAGGATGATCGCGGGGAAGCGGTACTACGGGGAGGGCGTGAACGTCGACGAGGCCGAGGCGAGGGAGGCGAGGGAGGTCATTAAGCAGATCCCTGGGAGTGGCGGGATAAGTTACGCGGGCGATTTCCTGCCCATTCTTAAGTTGGTCGATTACAATGGGCTCAAGAAGAAGGTGGTGTTGCTGAAGGCGAAGATCGACGCGTTCTTGCAGAGCTTGATCGATGAACATCGGAGGAAGAAGGGCGACCCGGAGCTCGCGAGCAGCATGATCAGTCATCTCCTGCGTCTACAGGAGTCTCAGCCGGAAGACTACTCGGACGTCATGATCAAAGGGCTTGTCCTTGTAAGCGTTGTTTCTTGCTCTCCTCTCTACATCTCCATTTGTTATTTTTTTGGGGTAAATCCGTGCCGTGTCTCATCAGTCGTTTCCCCCTGCCAGCTGGTGTACGTTGTCAGTCGTTGCATTAATATCTTGTCACGTCACCGTAGATTGACCGTTGTATCTTAGCTTCTATTTTTCGAAGATTTAGAACGCACCTTCGCCACAAATGATAATACTAATTATCATAATGGTGAAAAATCTTAAACAGAAATTCGCGCTCTCTCTCTCTCTCTCTCTCAAAAATACTAAAATCTTGGATAATACTATTTTACTGAATAAATGTATAACTAGTGGTCGCAATAACTATTGTAGTTTTTTTCTCCACATGTATTGTCTATTTTCCTTGAGAGTGACATTGCGATTGGGCTGATGTTTGTGGATGTGGATGCTAGGCCATTCACTCTGAGTCGTACTTGGATATTTTCATTACTGGTGGGCCTGTGGAAAATGAGGTGTCGTGTTTCAATTTTCTTTCCCGACTTATTATTATAAGTACGGTGCCCTTTTCTTTTCTTTTATATGGTCTTATTGTAAGTATTGTTATTGTCATTTCAAGTCTTATTATCTTGACTCCTAAAGTCAATTTACCCAATAACTTCTTATATTTATGTACAGGTTTTGTTAGTTGCCGGAACAGACACATCATCACTTACATTAGAGTGGATGATGGCAAATTTATTAAACAACCCTGAAAAGTTAATGAAGGCCCAAGATGAGATTGATTCTATGATTGGCCATGATAGTTTGTTAGAAGAATCGGATGTTTCAAAACTACCTTACCTTCAGTGCATTATCTTGGAGACCCTTCGACTAAACACGACGGCACCACTTCTCCTCCCACACGCGTCATCGGCTGATTGCACTATAGGAGGATACTTCGTCCCACGCGACACTATTGTGATGGTGAATGCATGGGCCATTCACAAAGACCCTCAGTTGTGGGAGGATCCATTGAGCTTCAAGCCTGAAAGGTTCGAGGGCAATGGCAGCGAAAAGCAACAAAAGCTACTATTGCCTTTTGGACTGGGACGGAGGGCATGCCCTGGTGCCCCCTTGGCTCATCGGGTCATGGGGTGGACGTTGGGCTTGTTGATTCAGTGTTTTGATTGGAAAAGAGTAAGCGAAGAAGAGATTGACATGACGGAGGGCCCAGGAACAACCATGCCAAAAGTAGTACCTTTAGAATTAATGTGTAAAGTACGCCCTTCAATGGAGAAACTCGTCCCCAAAGATTAAGTTGGTAAATTAGTTTGTCATAAAATGGTTGGTTGACATACTTTCATGCTATATGTAGTAAGAGTCCACATCTAATTTATGAGTTCAGCTTTTGTATATTTTCATTTTCTTAATTGTTTTGGAACTTTTTAAACTAGGCTCCTAGTGTTAAGGATATGTATGGTGCTAATGGTGACTCTATGGATTGTTCTTGTAAAAGCTCAGTATTACTTTTCTTGAATAAATGTATTTATTCTGAAAGTATACTCTTAGCGTTTTTTGTTTTTTTAATTTATAATTTTGTGCTTTAATTTTCTCTCGCTAATGCAAGGTCACATGCTTTTTTAGTCTGCCTTCTTTTTGCGATTTTCTTTCTTTACCCCCATGTTTATGCTATCGAGGAAGCTGCTCTTCTCAATGATCTTTCTATAGATATAATGCAAGAATATGCTTCTTCTCGTTTTTTTTTTAATTGAAAATCAGTTACAGAGAATTATTTGTTTGCTAAATTAGTTACCAGCAAATGTTTTTCACAATTGAATGCCATGCCCTTATTCAAGTGCCCAACAAAAAAATTTACTACATCATTGAGCAAATCCATCACTTTTCAACTGTTCACTAGCTTATGATGTACTATGGCATGTAGCCATACTATGGCAAATTTAATACATAATTGTGCCCAAAGATTCCCATGGTTGGTGTAATTGATTGAATGTCACTTGCTCAAATCACACATACGGCACACAAATTGATCTGAGTCGGGTTGACGCCCAAAGTTTTCGATCCATTATTGCATATTTGTATGTAATTGGAATTTATATCCTACCAAAAAGATTTTCCACCATACATTACATTTCATGTTCTGACATTTTAGTGGCGTTTCATGCATACACCTAAATAAAAGGGCATATCGTTCACCTTTCGAGTCCAGAGGTTACTTTCGTCACTGTTCAAGTTCGGGGTTCTCTGGTAATTTTATTAAAGAATTAGTCCGAAGTGATCCTGCCTGTTCCAACCGTGGCAGGTGACAAACTTAAGCCGTTGACAGGAGACGGCCTAGACCAACAAGCTTGGTTAAGTTGTGGCTCAGCTACAATGAGGCAATGGTCAGGCCACGCCCAGGTCGACTAAAAGGAGGGAATGATTTCTCCAGATTGAGGCGACCTGTAAGGTTTCTGAGGTTCCTATAGGCTATAAATGACAATTTTTGAGCTTGAGAGAAGGAGGCGACGATTGAAACACCAAAGGCCTCAGCAACCTTTTTTTATTTTACCCCTCTTGGCCAACCCCCTTTTCCGATCACCAGATCGAGCCCCGTCTTTCCATACACTCAAAACATATAAAAACAGCATGAAATCTTTATTTACAGAAAAAAAAATGTAATATTCTGAATATTGCCACGTGAAGAGCACGAGAACCTATACATAGGAACAGAATACAATTATACTCGATTACAAGTAATTTAAACTACAAGTGACCTAACCCCGACTAGTCATCTCTAACAATATACATTTATATATATACATACTAGAAGTCAAATTTCCTTAAGTATCCTCTTTGGCTTTTGGTGGAGCGGCTTCAATTAGGAGTTGATCTCCTTTTCTTGTTTTCTATCCAAAAGTAAGAAACAATACAAGTCTAATATGGACTTTGCCGATGCATGCCGCATTTGAGGACGCCAAAAATCAAGAGTCAGATTTTCACATGTACTTTTGGATCGGGTTTGTTTATGGCGTCAAATTAAAGGTACAATTTACTAGACACCGGACAATTAGGTCTCTTAAGATGGGTTATCATCTCTGCTGTTTTTTTTCTAGATGGATAGCAAAAAACTAAGTCCTCTATATAGTTTGAGACCGTGCATGGACTTGTCCTTTTAAACTAATTTTTATTTTTATTTTTATGGAGAACCCTTTGAGCTGATGTAGATACATCAGGGCATGAAACTTTGAATTTGAAAACATTTAAGGTGGGGAAATTTTTGTCGTCTGCCAATCTTGACTGACCCATCAATATCTTGGGTTCCTAGCTTCTCGTTTATTACTTGTTAATAACACTTAGGGTGTGTTTGTTTCACGAAAAACATAACGTTTTTGAAAATGTTTTCCGGGAAACTATTTTCCAGGAAAACAGTTATTTTTCCTTTGTTTGGTGATACAAGACTGAAAATACTTTATGATGTTTGGATTGCATTTGAAAAATGATTGAAGGTGTAGAAGACATCAACAAAGAGGAAGAGGAGGGAGCGAAGCCAATGGGAGCGCAGGAGGGGCTAGGGTTGGAGGAGGCGGCAGTGACGAAAGGGAAGGGGCGAAGAAGAAGGAGAGAGGGAGGAGGAGTTAGGGTTTACGTTCACAGGCAATGAAAGAAAAGAGAAACAAGAAAAAGAAAAGAAAAAAAAAGGAAGAAGAAAGAAAATAAAAGATATAATAATAACAAATTCAAAAATTTTAATTAGAAATTCTTTTTAATAATAAAATTTCATTAAGCAAAGACTTTAAAATATTTTGGAATACGTTTTTGGTTCTTTCAAAGGGGAAATCGTTTTCCTGAATTTAAGTTTTAGAAGGAAAACATTTTTCGTTGATTAGGAAAATATTTTCCATTGACTCATTTTCCTAAATGAACCAAACGTTGGAAAATGAGGGAAATGTTTTCCCGAAAATTATTTTTTGCAAAAAAAACAAACCCTTAAATTAATCTTTATCCGTGAACATTTAGGTGGCAGTTCTATGGACTTGTTACCTTAATCATCCAAATAATTTCAAAGTTAATGGTTGAATTCTTTTAATTATGCTTACTTGCATTTTACTTATTCACTTTACCCTGATGTATATTATCATATCATGTAAACAAATTAAATTAAATTAAATTAAAAGGCTACAATATGTTGTCTCATTTCTTTTTATGTAATTCTGTGCGAGAATTTTGAAGATTAAATTGTTTTTCCAAGATAAGCAAGGATAAATCAATATAGAGATGAGTCAATATTTAAAAAATGATTTCACAAGCCTCACAATTCATCAAACCCGACAACTGTTCTCACAAGAAGTTTCAGGTAATATTACTCTCTCTCTCTCTCTGGTTTAGAGGCCTAAAGAACCAGGCCGACGGAGGAAGCACCGAAACGTCATCAATGACGAAAGCCTCGCAATTGTGGTGCGATCGCTTGCAATCCTTCCGCTCGTATCTAGAATTAAAGCGCGTGGACAATTGCGTCATCAAATACGTCAACCACCAGCTGGTCCTTTGGAGGGCAATTCTCACCTGAATTTGCAATTAATAAAAGTTTATTCTAAAAAGGAAAAATTCCAAACAAATACTTAAAGTACCATCATTTTTTTTTTTCAAATAAAGACATTGAATTGGACTTTATATCAACTAAAGACATAAAGTGGCCATATCGATCTCAAATATGAGCCCGAAGTGGCCATGATGGTTTTAATTATAGACCTGACCTCATTGGTCACCGGCCAGCTAAATATTTTAGTAAGTCAAAAGCATTTTTTTTTTGTCCTAATACAATTTTAATTTAAATATTTACATTCTTTTTTTTTCCTTCATTTTTTATAGCTTTTTGGCCGATGAGGTGACCATCACCCAAATTTAGCAAGGATTGATCTCGCTAATGGCCATAGGGCTATCCTCCCCTAAGGCCGTCCCTTGCTGGCCATTTGCAAGGTGACCCTTGCCCAAATCTAGAGAGGGCTGGCTTGCCTATGGCCATGAGGGCGGCCTCCCCAAGGCAAGGGTCACCATCCCTTACTAGATTGGATGATGTTGCCTCCCTCACACAAGGTCGTCCCTCACTTGTAAGAGGGTGGCCCTTACTAGATCAGGCAATGATGACCCTCGCAACTCTATTGAGACCTTGTGGAGAAGAAAGCAATTACTAGAAAAATAGGAAGAAAGAAAGAGAAAAGGACCATCTACTTCGGTGGCTCCGTTGGTAGTTCTTCCCCATCGTGGGGGGACCCGCTAACCCCTTGCTCAAGGGAGAGGGTTCGAATCACCATGAAATCGCATGTATCTTACTCGGTGGCTGGGGTGGTGGGTCCTCTAGTTCGCCCCCAGGGTGGGTCCTCTAGTTCGCCCCCAGGGTTTACTCCAGCCATCCACGGCGTACGGGGCTTCCTTGGGTCATCAAAAAAGAAAAAAAAAAGAGAAAAGGAAAAAAATTCAAAAAATGGTAAAGGACAAAAATACTCTTGACCGGTCTAAAAGTCTAACTCTTTTTTGAAACTGACATAGTTACTTCAAGGTATTATTTGAAATAAGATTTACTTCAAGTCCTTATTTAGGAAAATGATGACACTCCCTTCCCTTATTTTAAATAATGTCCATTTTGAGCCATTATTTGAAAAATGAAGGTATTTTAAGTCTTTATGTAGAATGATTCCTTCTAAAAACGGCTTCACCTTATTAAAATAATTTTACGATGTGTTACCATATTGTTGTGTTCGGCTATAAGACACATTGCAATGTGATTTGATACTATACATCTGTCACATCGTAAAAGTGCGCACAACTTCAATAGCAATCCGGATGAATTTGAATTATAATTGAGCATGAAGTTGATCAAACATTATCTGGAAATATAGAAAAATGGCTAAAATTTATAGACATCAGTTGCAGTAAATAAACATAAATTACAAGCATTATCATCCCATACATTAACTTTGGAATACGATTAAGTTAGCACAAAAATGTAATCAATATGGTGTCTTCTCACGGCATGATATTGATTTCAATTTCTTCTACTCATCTGTAAAATTGACGCGTACGGACAATTGCGTCATTGAATACGTCAACCACCAGGTGGTCCTTGGGAGGGGAATTCTAACATGAATTTGCAATTCATAGAAGTTCTATCTAAAAATGGGTTCACGTACGTTAATACACGGCACTACCTCATCTTTTGCAATTCTTTTACCATAATTACGATGGACAATTAGTAAAATAAATTTCTGACGTGTTCTTATATTTTGTGTTTAATAATAAGACGGGTTGTAATGTGATTTGATATATTTGTCACATTGTAAAAAATTTAGTGCACTCGGGGCGTCCGTGAGGATCATTAGTTTAGAAAAGACAAGTTCATATATCTTTTCTTAACCTCACCTCAGATCCAGGTGGTTTTCCGCCTATGAGGGTTGCCTATAGTAATCTCCTAATTGAGAGGCTTGTTAGGCTGCATTTCTTATTTCAACATGCCAGTACCTGCCTGTCTCGCATTCCTTATTGGTCGGTGCTTATTTTTTTCCCTCACCAACCAGCAAATACAAGAGGCATAGTAAAGTCTCTCACCTCATGTGGAATTCCTGCCTGTTTTTTCTCTATTGAACCTTTTAAGCACCTGCTCAGGTCCTAACATATGTTAATATACGGCACCACCTCATCTTTTGCAATTCTTTTACCTTAATTTTGATGAACAATCAATAAAATAAATTTTTGATGTGTTATTATATTTTGTGTTTAATTATAACAGGGGTTGTATTGTGATTTGATACATTCGTCACATCGTACAAAACTTCAATGGGCAGCTTCCGCTGAATTTGAATTATCGTTGAGCATGAAGTTCTTTGAACATCATTTGGACATATAGAAGAATGGCTAAAATTTACAAACAAAACATCACTTATAGCAATTAAAAATAAAAATAACAAGCATATTTATCCCGTACATAAATATTTGTCGATTAAAGAATTGACCATAATCAGACACATAATAATTTTACACTCCAAATTGCCTGTTAGCTAGGCTTGAGGCCCTTTCAATGAGCTTAATTGTATTGAAGTTTCAAAAACTTAATTATGGACAAATTAGAAAAATCAAATTCAAACAAACACATTCATTTTATGTGCCCACGGGTACCTATACATATTTTCGTTGAGATTCCAGCTCTCCGCTCATTTTCTGGATTAGATGTCCAATCCCCGAAAGCACTCGAAGGTAAATTTTTGTTTGGCTATAACAAAATAAAAAGAGTGAAATAGATGTATTAACGTGTTGAGATCTAGTAGCAAAAACCTAATAACTTTGTAGGGGGAGAGTACTAAGAAGGAGCCCAAGTGTAAGCTTATCAACATATTTGGGAAAATTGTTCAAAAGGTTTTAACTTATTGCATTTTTGTCAATTCAATGATGAACTTTTTAGTTTTACTAATGTAGTCTTAAACCTTTTCACTTCTTTCCATTTGAGTCAATCTAGCCAATTTAGGCTAGAAAATGCCAACATGAAGCCGGTAGTGTAATGTAGGATCTCCGGTGTTGACGTGGACAATATTTAATAATATTTTAAAATATTTTAAAATTTTTTCTTTTCTTTTTGGCTTTCTTCTTTTTCTTTTGCTAGTGCCGGCCATCGGCCACAGCTAATCGGCTAGCCTAGCCCACCATAGGTGAGGCCAAGCCGAGCCTCGGTGAGGGGAGCCCTCGCCCAAGCGCGACTTGGTGAGGGTTGGCCCGCCAAATTTGACCTAGGCTAGGCCAACACTCACTTGGCAAGGGCAAGCCCCAGCCCTAGCGAGGGCTCCCCTCGCCAGATCTTGTTGGGCCAGCCCTCACCTAGGGTAAGGCAACCTTGCTGGCGTGGCCTTTGCCAGACCAACGCTCAGCGAGGTCGCCCTGGCCTAGGTGAAGGCTGGCCTTGCTAGATTTGGCCTAGGCGAGGCCAACCCTTGCTGGGCCATGCTTGTGTAAAGGCTTCCCTCACCAAGGCTTGCCCTCATCCAATTGGGCCCATGGCCAACAAGGCCATTTGGCTAGCCGTGGCCTATGGGTAGTGGTTGGCAATCGAAAAGGAAATGAAAAAAGCCAAAAAGAAAAGGAGAAATGAAGAAGAAGAAAATCCAAAAAAGAAAAAAATGCAAAAAATATTAAAATATTATTAAAATTTCTCCACGTCGACACCAATGGTCCTACATGGCACCGTTGGCATCCATGTTAGCATTTTCTGGGCAAAATTAAGTGGATGGACTTAATTGGCAAGAAGTGAAAATATCTAGGACTAAATTGGCAAAAATAAAAGGTTTATGACTGACTTAATCAAAAGTATAATAGGTTTATGACATTTTGTACAATTCTTCCAAACATATTTAATTAGACTCATTTTTATCTAAGATCTTAAGCTAATGAGTTATGAGCTAATTTTGATGTATTAATTACTTCACACCATATTAAATTTTCAATGTATGACTTTTTTAAACTTGTCCATGTAAATTATCAAAAGAGTTCCATGGCGTATAGCTTTGATCATTATTCCATGGCGTATAGCTTTGATCATTATTATGAGAGGTGTTTGATCCCTATGGAAGGAAAAATTGACATATGGTTGATATTGCTTACAAATTACATAACAAATGTCTCAAACTATATAGGGCAAGAGGGATGAACCTTGTAAAGAGCATTGTACAGAGTTGAAGTCAAAATTTTTGCAATCCAAATATAATTGATGCAATTATAATGATTAGTCTTCAATTATAAAATTGAACAAATCCATGATACTCCAATAGATTACGCCAACACTTTTCCTTCGAGGCTTTTGGGAACAAGGATTTGGCTTCTGGTCTCTATATTATAAATACAAAGAACCTCCATTAGCAATTTGTAATATGAAACAAAGCAAAAACAATGGAAAACATAATTTTGTTGGACCTAAGCAGGTTGTTAAAAGTCTTAAGGAGAAAAGACACTACGTAGGGGTGAGAGAACTTGCTTTGTCTGGACTTCGTATTCCCCTCCCACCGGGAAGAAAAAAACTTGGTAGGGAGCTGGAGGTGTTGGGCGCCAAGTCCCTAAGGCATTGTATCGGGGGAATCCAAATAGCTTGCCGTCATTTTATATCAAATGGATAAGCACTGATAGACCTGGAATGGTCATTCAAACTGCCTCCTAGTTTAAGGGGGAGGTAAGAAGGGAACCATGTAACTATGTCCTTTCTTACTAAACTTTAGGCTAGCCCTTTGTTCTTTATGCTTAACACGAAGCAAAGCATAAACAATGGAAAACACAATTCGTTGTGCGATCCTTCTCCCTACCCTCTCTTTTGTTATTCTCTACTTCTTCCGAACAAGAGAACCCAAAAATCTTCCCCCATCCCCTCCTCTCCCCATAATTGGCCACCTCCACCACTCGAAATTGCCCCTTCACCGGAACCTCCACAGCCTCTCCCTTAAATATGGCCCCATCATGACACTCCAGCAAAAGTGTAATAGGTTTATGACATTTTAGATGATTTTCCCCAACACATTTAATTAGACTCGTTTTCATTTAAGATTTTAAGCCAATGAGTTATGAGCTAATTTTGATATGTTAATTACTTCACACCATATTAAATTTTAATGTATGACTTTTTAAAACTTGTACGTGTAAAATTATCAAAAGAGTTCCATGGCGTACAACTTTGATCATTATTATGAGAGGTGTTCAATCCCCGTGGAAGGCAAAATTGAGATGGAGTTGATATTGCTTACAAATTACACAACAAATGTCTCAAACCATATAGGGTAGAAGGGATTAACCTCATAAAGAGCATTGTATAGATTTGAAGTCAAATTTTTTGTGATCCAAATATAATTGATGCGATTATAATGATTAGTCTTCAATTATAAAATTGAACATATCCATAATACTCCAATAGATTACGCTAACACTTTTCCATCAAGGCTTCTGGAAATGAGGATTTGGCTTCTGGTCTCTATATTATAAATATGAAGAACCCCTATTATCAATTTGTAACATGAAGCAAAGCATAAACAATGGATATCATAGTTTGGTTAGACCTAAGTAGGTACTTAAAAGCCTAAAGGAGAAAAAACAGCACCTAGGGGTGAGAGACCTACTTTGTTAGGACTTCGTATTCCCCTCCTACCGAGAAGAAAAGAACTTGGTAGGGAGCTGGAGGTGTCAAGAGCCAGGTCCTTAATGCATTGTATGGGGAGAATCCAGATAGCTTGCTGTCACTGTATACCAAACGGATAAGCACTGGTAGACCAGGAATGGGTGGCCACACTGCTTCTTAGTTTAAGGGGGAGGTGAGAAAGAAACCATGTAACCATGTCCTTTCTTACTAAACCTTAGGCTAAACCTTGGTTCTTTAAGCTTAACACGAAGCAAATCATAAACAATGGAAAACACAATTCATTAGGCGATCCTCCTCCCTGCCCCCTCTCTAGTTATTCTCTACTTCTTTTGAACAAAAGAACCCAAAAATCTTCCCCTTATCCCCTCCTTCTCTCCCCATCATTGGCCACCTCCACCACTTGAAATTGCCCCTTCATTGCACCCTCCACAGCCTCTCCTCCAAATATGGCCCCATCATGACACTCTAGTTCGGGGTTCGCTAGGTGGTGGTCATGTCATCGCTGCCACTGGCCGAGGAATGCTTCACAAATAATAACATTGTGCTTGCTAACCGCCCCAAGCTACTCACCGAAAAGCACCTCAGCTATGACTACACCATTCTTGTCTCATCACCCTATGGTGACAAGTGGCACAGCCTTTGGAAGATCGCCGCCATTGAGGTTCTCTCGTCACACCGCCTCAACGAGCTCTCCCACAACTAGAGGGAGGAGATTCGACAGCTAATGCTCCAGTTGGCTTGGGGCGAGTTCAGGTCCCATTCTTGGGTTGAGCTTAAGACTCTTCTTGGAGCTGACATTCAACATCATGGTGAGAATGATTGCCGGGAAGCGGTGTAAGAGTTTTCCTAATGTATGCTATATTAATTGATATTATAATTTACCATTTTACGAGGTTGGTTTAAGGTCGGATAGAAAATTTCTTAATTAGTTTAATATGGGGCTGGTTAGTATGGACCGAGTTGAGTCTGGCCCATAATAAAAGGACTTGGCTAGAAATTCTGTCAATAGTGCTTAAATCTTTCCTCTAACCCTAATCCTCACAATCATCCTCACAAATGAGCGTTTACTTAACGCTACAGGAAGAGGGGACTGTCTCATTAAATTAGTGATACAAAGGGTAATAGAGGAGAAAAACTTGCCTTTGGAACGTCATTTTCCACTTTTGCATCAAGAACAATGGATTCTAAAACAGGTGGTTTAATTTTTCTATTTGATTATACATGCTCTTGTTCTAACTATGGAGATTGTGGGATTGCATGTTTTAGAGTCTAACATGTGGTATCGGAGCCTTCATAGATTATAACACAAACATGTAGTTTTTTGCCCTTTCCCGTGATTTTTTTGTGTAACAAAAATCATTTTTTCAATATATAAATAGAGAGAACTCGACGAGACGAGAAAAAGTGTGGGTGGCGTGCCATCAGGGGAGGCCGCATGTGCCCCCATGTGTAGCCACGCGCCATTGAGGTGTTGAGCACACGGCACATGTGCCGTCATGAGCCTTTACGCCCGCTCACGAATGGGCATGGCTTGCATGTGCACTGCACACGCTAGGGCTGACGTCATCTGATATCGCCAACCCAGCAACTTGTGAGACCTGACTCTTTGACTTGATGACTCAAACCCATTAACCCACCCAAATCGGGTTATTATTGTCATGACCCCAACTCCATTCCCAAGGTCACGAGCAGCAAGGGTTATTTTCGCGACATCCCAGGCACATCATCGTCTCATTTCTCTTTATTTTTTCATTAAACACATGCAGAAGTGTATATACAACACCCGAACAAAAACAAGCAGCTAGGAAAATAACTATTTACAAAACATACAATTACATTAGCTACGTTTACAAGCCCTTCTATCACGGGCCGTTATATTTACAACTACCACATCTTCAAAAGTTCAGGGTAAACTTTAACTCCTCTAGCAAGATTGCAACTCCCAAAATTGACATGATACTTCCATGCCTACAAGACTAAAAGGATGAAGGGAGTTTTGGGGAAACTCAGTAAGTAAAACTCCTAATTATCTATTAGGAAGACATCTCATCATCAAAATTTAATGGGTACAACACTCGCAATGCAATATCAATGGTAAATCATTAGCAAACTTATTGCTACACCTCAACTACATGCCAATGCCCATTGCAACATACTTCAATGCATGCTTACATTTAGTTTGTCAATGAACATATCAACATATCATACTTATGCATATAACAACATTCATGCAAATTCATTTATCATCGTCCTGACTCAACCAGGCTCTCCTGGCTTAATCGAGGCATTTAGTTTCCATCTAGGAATCCTAGCTCAACCAGGGCATCCGGGCTCAACCGAGTTATCCTGGCGTTAGCTCACCAAGGCATTCAGGCTCAACCCAGTTATTATGGCTCAACCAGGGGATCCCGGGGCTAGTTTATCTAAGGCATTCGAGCTCAAACCCAGGCATTCTGGCTCAACTAGGGCATCTTGTTCAATGAACGAGGCATCGTCACCAACGCTATGTGACGACAGACGCCTTTTCCTCTTTAAGTGCATACACAAGTACATCACACAAGCTGGTCTTTCATCTTTTATCTTAGATGACACATGCATAGCCTGAGGGTGTGCTCATTCAAGTGAGTGTGCCATGATCCTCAACATCATATTATAAAATATGCCGGGAGCGATTCTTGGTTCGTGGCTTGGGTCGCATACTTAGGCCATCGCGACTTGATGTCGATTCCAAGCCGAGCGAACCTTGATCTCGTTTGGGGGCATGAACATACTCAAACATGCAAACATGAGCAAATACACGAAAGAACATTACAACATACACACGGCTTACATGAGTGAGCACACCACTAAAGTCGACGATGTAGGCTATCGCCCTAGCCAAGAGTTAGAGATTCTACTTACTTTCGATAAACCTCGATGAACTATAAGTGATTTTACCAAGAAAGGGTTGTGTTGTGAGGTGGTGGGCGAGCAAGGCTGAGAGAGGAAGAGCAAGAAATGAGGGGAAGAAGTGACCAAAGGATGATGATGAATGGGGGTGGTCCTCCTATTTATAGGCCAAACCAAGCTTCTTTAATGGCCTTAACTTATTCTTTAAGGAAGATCCTATCATCATGATTACCAAATCTTCTCCTTGCCACCTAAGTTAGTGAGTCATGCCATCATTTAAGGACTAGCTCCAAGGAACATGTGCTACTTATTCTCTAAGCCACTCTTAATTGTCCACCTAAGCTTGTGAGTTACCATTTCATCATTACTTGACATAACTTAATCTCCAAGGAAAATCCTATACAATGATGATCAAATATGGCCACCTAAGCTAGTGATTCATCCCTTCATTTAATGCCTAAGATATGACCATCATAAGTCTTGGATTTTGGGGTACATTTTTCATGGCTTTTCTTGATCATTAAGCCAAACATTCTAAAACCTTTCATGGTATGATTTACTTAAACCATAAATCACTAACTTATTTATCAAGGCAAATCTTTTGGCATTATTATATAATTTTTAAGATGGATACCTAAGATGTTGAGAAGGATTCCTCATCAAGTTGGGCATGCAACTCCTTCCTCTCCAAGTTTGGTGTGTGACCTCCCATTAAAAGTTGAAGAATAGTTTCGAACAACTTTCAAAATCAGTAACATTACTTTATCAAACAAACTTGAAAAATTATAAAATTTTAATATGTTGTAGAGAAGAATTAAATGATATTTTTCATGAAGAAAGTAAAGTCAAATTTGTGCTATGGAAAGAGCAGAAATTCACTAAACACAATCCAAAAATTCGTCCATCGAGCATATTCAACAGTTAGAGAGAGAGAGACTTATTTCAAAATCTAAATCTTCACAAAACTCTTTTAAATTTTAATATGTTATAGATATGGATGTCATTTAAAACTCTTATGAGGAATCATGATTAAATTTGAAAAGGAAATTTTATAAAAATTCGAGAAGGTGACCCGGTCACCATTTTCACCATATGGGAAAAGTTCCAAACGGCGAATGAGTGGGCCTTTTTCCCTACCATTTCACCTCATAAAAAAATATGAAATTTAAGTATTTTTTAGATAAATATGTTTAGAACAACTTTCATGAAGGGAGTTTCTTTAAATTCGCACCACAAAAATCTGTGTAAAATTGACAAATAGCAGAGGTCCAGAAATTTCGAAAATCAAAGGTGGCAATCTTAGTTGGGAAAAGGAGGCGTCCCACTTGGTCAAGAAGTATTAATTGTCGGGCATCCTTATCTCCCAAGTTTTCAACTAGGCTCTAGGTTAGCTTGGACACTTCATCTCGGTATTGAATAAATAGAAGCCAAATGTAATTAATGTGCTCTTAGCTTGTCTAAGAAGGTTTGACTTGCTTGCTCTTTCTTCCAATGGATGGTGTATTTCATTCATTGGCCTCCAAGATCTCCTACTTAGTTTAGGGTTATAACTAGGCTAGGCTATAGGGACACATAAGCCTTTACATTCATCATCCTCATTTAATGCTTTTCACACTTGTTCACACTTATTTTCTAGGAAGGTTTGACTAACCTAAGGCCTATCTAGCTTAGCCTCCTAGTTGAGACCAAAATAAGGGTCAAAATCAAGGATGTTACAATCATTGACCCAACTGGTCAACCGGTTGGACCATACAGTTGAACCGGAACCAATAGGATTGCTATCGATCGAACTAGATTGTAGGGCTTGAGGTTGCCTGTGTGTGTGCTCCATGCACCACACACTCAGGTGGCGCATGTAGGTGCGTAGAGCCTCCAATCGACGTGTGGTCAGCGGCTACGTGCTTGTACGGTGATGCTCTATCTTGTGGTGTATTTATTTTGCATATTTGATAATTTTATAGATATGAAAATAGATACGAAATCTTGAATACGTGTATTTTTTGGTGTATTTTTGCGTATTTTCTTGTATTTTTTTTTCATGATTTTGGAAATACATATGTTGGTTTACAAGTATGTCATCTCATAGATATTATGTAGAGTTGATAGATATAAAGTTTAACTTGTATCAATGAATAGAGTAGTATAATTAGCATTATGTGTGATTCTTGTGATAAATTACCTTTGTTACTAATGTTTTAAATCACATGTATATGGTGTATGTGAGTAGTAAAGTTTATATCCCCGGTATAAGAGAGTTTCAAGAATTTAATTGAGTTATGATCACCAAAGTGGCACACGTGATTGGATTTGAAAAAATCAGGTATCGTATAATGATGTGATGTCTCATGTTCGAAATGTATGGTCATATTCCCAAAGGAGAAGATTGCGTATTAGTTCATAAAGGGATACAAGACAGTATGGTGGAGAAGTGACTAATTTTGGTGATTCATTCACCCAAAGGGGATGAATTCACAAAGGTTAGAATATATCCTTATAGTTGTTGTCATGTGGGAAGTATGCAACTGCATGTCATGTATTATGCCAAAATGTGATTATGTGATTATGTATGTAACTTTCTGAATGTGTACTTGTGCATCTTCAAGTTACACAATATTCGCATGATACTAATTATATTTTTAGACATTTTCTCTATATTCCATAGCTATTAAGGGTTTTATTAGTTCAAATTTTAAGTAGTAGAAATAGGATTTTCTGTTTGGGAAAAAATGATGTTTTTTTTGTTCTTTAATCCAAATAAGATTGAGTACTAAATTATGTCAAATGGATTGTACAAATTGTATATAACTTGCAATAATATATATGTCGCGTATATAGTTGAAAAGAATGTTTCCAAAAGTTTTTTTACCTAAGGAATAATCTTATAAAATAATGTCTCGGTTACATGTCTAGAGAAAGAGTAGAAAGGCTGATAAAATCAATATTCTATCTACTCTTGATAGTTACCTAAAGACTTGTGTAAATTATTATAGAAGTAAGATGATTGAGATAAAGAATAAAACTGTAATCTAAAGTTCTGACATGTTAGATATCATTTACATTTATCTTAGTGGATCTTATATGGTAACATTATAGAAATTTTTTATTTCAACATAGTCTTTGACGACTATTTCTTCTATACTTAATCTCTATATAAATTTAAGATTTTTTCAGACTAAAAATTGAAAAAAAAAAACAGTTGGGATAAGTCTAAAAAGTTGTCAAACCTGACCGTGGTGGTAAGTATTTTGGCAAGTATATTAATACTAGATAACTTAAAGGGCTATTGTCAAATACTTGAAACATTTTGGGATAGTAACTTAATTTACTATACTTGAAAATCCATTAATTCTCTTTAAGTGCTGGATTTGACGTAAACCTAACTTAAATCATACGTCAAACCTAGTAGTGATGTTATATAATCCAACGTTAAGTAAGTTGAAATTCAGAACTACTCGGTATTATTTTGTGCCTTACCTAGATAGTTCAAAAGGGTATCGATTTTATGACCCTTATGAAGGTACAAGAATTATGGAATCATATACAGTAAAGTTTCTAAGGTTCAATATAGCTACAGAGGATAGCTGCTCTCAGACTTTTAAGGATAGTGGTATGGTGGAAATCACTGTGTCTTTGTCTTTGCCTATATAAACAATTATGAAGTCTCATACACCACAGATTAAGCTTGTGGAAGTTCAAGGTATTGTTCTTGAGACAGTTCTTGATAAAATTCAAGCCTCTCAAGTATAGAATAAAGTTGTTGTAGCTCTACTCAGAAATCTGTTAAGAAGATCAGTTATCCCATCAGACTATATAGTCTATCTATGAGAGTAAGCCTATCGTATCTGTTGCATAGTTGATTTAGTGACTTATACAAATGATGTTTTCTTGTATTCAATCAGATTTGTGGTTAAATGCAGTGAAAGACAAGATGCAATCAATAAAACATAATTATGTTTGGGAACTTATTGAGTTGCTTGCAATGTCATGAACTCATCAGTTGCAAATTGGTGTATAAGACTAAAAGGGATTCCAAAGAAAGATTGAAGAGTTTAAAGCCAAATTGGTAGCCACGAATTTCACTTAGAAAGAAGGGTGTAAATAGTGAAGAAATTTTTTCTAATCTCTTCTAAGATTCTTTTAGAGTGAATATGTCATTAGCAATTCATTTTTATATGGAGTTACGCCATATGGATGTTAAAATTATCTTTCCAAATGTATACCTTGATAACTAAGTCTATATGGTGCAATTGGAAAGTTTTGTAGCACATGATTAAGGTAAGCTTGTCTATAGACTGAAAAGTCTTATTCATGGTCTTAAGTGAGTTTACAGACAATGTTATTAAAGTTTCAAAGTGTTGTTACTTCGTTCAATTGAAGACAATGTATATTGATGTATATAATGCAAGGTCAGTGGGAGAAAATTTATTTTTCTCACACTCTATGCACATAATATCTTGTTTGCAAATAGTGGTCTTGAATTACTATATGAGACAAAGTGTATTTTATTGAAAAATTTGACATTGAGGACCTTGATGTGGCATCTTTTATCGTTGGCACTGAGATTTGTAAGGATAGTTCTCGTCATATATTGAGTTTATCTCAAAGGACATTTGCTAATCATATTTTGGAAATATTCAGTATTCATCACTACAAGCTAGAAATTGCAGTGAATGATGTACCTTATTTAGAAATTGTCACATTGTCCTCATTCAGAAATTGAGACAACACAATTGAATGATGTACCTTATGTTAGTGCAATTAAAAGCATCATGTATGCGTAAATTTGCACTAAACCAAATATCGCTTTTGTGACAAGACTTTTAGGCAGATATTAGTTAAATATAGGACACGATCATTAGGCCATTGCCAATGATGTTTTGAGATACTTAAAGAAGACAAAAGACTATATGCTGATTTATACACATGTTCAAATCTTGTAGCTAGTTAATAATTCATATATAGATTGTACTGGCTATTAGGATGACATGAAATCAACAATGAAATACATCTTTATGTTAGCAAGAGGTGCAATAAGCAAAAATCTATGCTGTTCTTTATCATGTAAGCGGAGTTTGGAGCATGCTTTTCAGTTGTTACTCAGGTTATTAGGCTTTGAAACCTCATTAAGAAGTTGACCATATTAGACTTTATAGATAGATCCATACCGTTGCATTGAAACAATAACTCTGCATTATTGTTTACTAACAATAACAGAGATCTCAAAGGGTCTAAACATAAGGCAGTCAAGTTTTTGATCATAAAGAAATGATACAGAATGTTGACGTTATAGTAGAAAATATTTTCATAGATGGTATGGTTGTAGATCCATTAACTAAAGGCCTTTGTCCTTGTGTTCTCAAACAACATGTCATTAACATGGGCTTATGAGCATCATGAGATGCTATTATTTAGTGGAAGTTATTTCAATTTTGCTCTAATAAAACTTGCGTATGTGGTTGTCACATTTAGTAATGATTTGATATGTATCAATTTTTGCATCTAATAAAATATTTATGAATGTGTTGTTATTATGTTAAATATATATTGATAAAAGTCTAAATGTATTGTATGTACCTTAAGCGAAGGCTAGAAGCATCCAGGTTCACTAGAACCATGAATACTACAGGTTTTTGTGAATCTTAAGGTAAGAGAATAGTGATTGACAAATGTGATCTATCTATGTGAGGTATTATTCATTTGTCACACCATCATATTGAAACCATATCAATAAGTTAAAAGCACTTATGATCATCTAAGGTTCTGTGTGTGTACATATAGTTACCCCTATGATCTCGTGTTTGCGACTTTATGGAACATGATTGACTATTAAGAATTATCTCTAAATCAAGATGTACACATACAGTACAATTTCAATTAATATAGTTAAATGAGAGTAAGAGTTTTCCTAATGTAGGCTATATTAATTGTTATTGTAATTTACTCTTTTAAAGAGTTGGTTTAAGATGAGATATAAAGTTTATTAATTAGTCTAATATGGAACTAGCTAGTGTGGGCCGAGTTAAGCTTGGTCTGTAATGAGATTGCCTGACTAGAAATTCTATAAATAATGCTTAAATCTCTCATCTAACCTAACTCTCACAATTATCCTCACAAAAGAGTATTTACTTTGCGCTACAGGGAGATGGGGTCGTCTTATTGAGCCAGTGATACAAATGGCAATAGAGGTGAATGACATTTGTTTGGAACATCGATTTTCCACTTCTGTATAAAAAATAATGGATTTTAAAACAGATGTGTTAATTTTTATATTCCATCATATGTGTTCTTTTTTCTAGCTATGGAGATCGTGAGATTGCGTGTTTTAGGGTCTAACAAATTGTACTACGGGGAGGGCGTGAATGTACACGAGGCCAAGGTGATGGAGGCGAGGGAGGTCATTAAGTAGATCGTTGGGAATATCAGGATAAGATACGTTGGCAACTTCGTGCCCATACTTAATTTGGTCGATTACAATGGAGTCAAGAAGAGAATGGTGGAGCTGAATAAGAAGATCGATGTGTTCATGCAGGGCTTGATCGATGAGCACCGGAGGAAGAAGGGCGATCTAGAGCTCGCGGACAGCATGATCAGTCATCTCCTGCATCTACAAGAGTCTCAGCCGGAAGGCTACTCGGACTTCGCGATCAAAGGGCTTGTCATTGTAGGCGTTGTTTCTTTATTCCTCTCTCTACATCTAGTTTTGTTATTTTTGAGGCAAATCCCACCGTCCCAATAGAATATTCGCGGCAAACTTGTCCTATCTCATCAGTCGTTTCCCCGTGTCAAATGTTATCGGTCATTGCATTAAAATGTTGTCCTTGACGGTCAAATTCAGTCGGGCAATTTTGTCGGGCCCAAAGTCACGTCAGAGTAAAATTGACTACTTTACATTTGCTCTTATTTTGAAGATTTAAAATGCACCTCCACCACAAACGATGTTAATAATTATAGACGTCACACTCTCTCTCAAAAATACTAAAATCTTAGAGATTACCATTTTACTGAATAAATGTATAACCAGTAGTTGCAATTACTAGTTTTTTTTTTTTTTCCACTAGTACTGCCAATTTTCCTCTAGACTGACTTCGTGATTGGGCTAATATTTGTGGTTGGGGATGCTGGGCCATTCACTCTCAGTCTACCACTTAGAGCAATCCCTTTCTGTGTTCTTCGTAGAAGATAATGATGTCTCACGTAGATTTAGATGAAAGGTCCTAATATTTCTGATTTTGTGGGTTCGGTTGGGTTTTTATTTTTTATTTATTTTTATTGTAGTTTTTCAAATTGGATTTGATTTCACTTTTTAAATGCTTAATTATTGTTTGCATATTGGGCACAACGTTTAGGACTATTGGTGCAAATGTCAATCTAAATATCAAGTTGAGACACGGCAACAACTTATTAAGATTCATATTCTTTCTTTTTAGATTTTTTCCCTGAATAGGTATAATTTTATGCACTGAGACGGCCATGTACCAATTATTTGTAGTGATTATTTACTACGATATTGTTAGTCACAATATCAAAAGTTCCCTTTCGGAATGGCATTGATCCAAAGTAGTCTCATCATCAGAAAGAAATTAAGTACATAAACTGATTCGTGAGAAAGGATATTTTCATTACCAGGGGGTCTCTGAAAAATACATGTCATGTTTGTCATGACTAAAATATCACCTACAGAGGAGTAAATAGGTGATTTTGCAAATAGATGATTTTGTGGAAACGAAGTAATTTAAATAGATATTGCAATAAGATAATTTCCGATGAAGTGGTTTGATCTTACCGATGTACAATTCTACCACAATTAAAAAATAGAATAAGTGATAGAGAATTGCACACTCAAGATTATAGTGGTTCCGCTTTTGCAAGCTTACGTCCACTCTCCCGTGCTACAACTAATTGGCTAGAATCCACTAATAAGAACCGATTAGAGGTTACAAGGTTTGAGCTCTCAACACTCAAGCTCGTGTGTATAACTCCTCACACACTCTCAACCTCTAAATAGTTACACAATGATGCTCACGGAGATGAATATAAAAAAATCATAAAACACTCTTCAAACTTTGGAATTACTTCAATGCTTGTGAATGCGAATTCTAATTCCTTCAAATTCGAGATCTTCTCTTATACTCCTCCTAGTCCAAGCTAACCGTTGGACATATCTCTAGGAGGACTTATCTAGCCAATCTACCCGTTGGCCTGTATCTAGTTGAGAAGATCTGATGGCTTCGGGATTGCCGAGGTTGATACTTCCCATAATTTCTGTTGCCTATACAACAATTTGGGTTTCCATACGTCAAGTGCTTCAATTTTGGAAAGAATGTTTCACCCCAAGTCTAACATTCCAAGAAATCTAAATCTTCAAAAGACAGGAAATCCAACCAATCGCTACTAGCCGTTGCACAAGAATATTAACTTCTTCCTAGCCGTTTGATAGAACACATAAAGAAGGAAATATTTAAACCACAACTCTGGTTATGATTTATAACGTCTGATCACATCCCATCAGACTTTCAACTGTGGTCCTTGATTATCATAACACATTCTTCATCATAGGCAACCACAACGTCTTGATAAGTTTTAAGTCTAGTTCTCTGAATTTGATGAGAAACGTTTGATGATACATATCGGAGTTTCCATCAGAACTTCTTGATCAACAAAATTGCTCCAAGAATATCATCTGGAAATTCTTTCATCAGAATCATTAAACACTTATGGAAACGTTTTGTCAATCTTCACAATCAATTTAGGAAATTTCCTCAACAATCTTCTCATTTTTATGATAACAAAACTTTCCAAGTAGAACTTAATAAAATATTTTGAAAAGATTTCTAAATAGAATAGCTTTCATTGAAAGCAAGATTTTATATAAGGCACAAATGTGAATTCTATAAGAATTTTGCTGATTTTGGAGAGATAAGCACATATTTCTTATAGAAAGTCGAGTTAATCAGAATAAATAAGATTTGTGAAGAAATTCTTTGCTCTGATTAAGGAAGTTCACGATATAAATAAATTGAAAGAAAAACTTCATGTTCCCATATAGCTCCCCCTGAGCAAGATCATGAAAGATCTTCAAAATCTTCATGCTGCATTTAGCGTTCAGCTTTTCTTTCATTTTCTTCCCCTTTTTGTCAGCATCACAAAAGAAACAATAATAATGGAAGGAGTATCACATAAAGAACATGTGATTCAGTTCATCTTCACACACAATCTTCAAAACATATTTGGCATGAAACATAATTTTCCGAAACAATATCTTATAGATGCTACGATGAATATATAATATATGCAATATATCTCATGTTCTTGTAAAATCAAATACCACATACATCAGCAAATATATATCAATGATTATGAATGCAATGTGTAAATTTCACATACCTTTTTGTCATAATAAAATGATAATGAAAATATGAGATTTATAGTGACAAAAGGTAAGTGAAAATAGGAAATATACTAACCGGATCATGTAGAACTTAGCAAATTCAAACATACATTACATTTTCTTTAATCAAGAGGAGGCAAACATTAAATTGACTCAATAAGGATTTTCTCACACATGATTTACGCTCCCCTCAAATTGATGCCCTTTTGAAATGATTGCAATTTTCTGCCTTTAATGTACATCCCCTTTCTCCTCCTTTAATAATTTGCACAAATTTTACTAAAATAAAAGAAATTTTTGATCCTTTGAAAATGGTGTGAAATCTTCATAATTTTTCGGATCAGAACCTTTGAAACTCTATATGGGAAGATTCTTTTGCCACTTGCAATTTCTTGTAAAAAAAAATCTTTGCAAAATATAGAGAATATCATGTACATACCTTCCTTTGATTAGCGGATAAATCTTGCCAATTATAAGATATACTTCCAAAGATAGCAAGTATACACAATAATATCTTTTGAGATTGAAAATACTCTTCCTTCACCATAAAACTCAATTGCAAATGGATATTAACATAATATTAACATATTTCGCAAATAGAATGTAAATAAAATAAAAGCGTTAAATCTATGCAAGATCTTATAAATATGGCAACATATATTACCAATTCATATTCCAATGTGCATGTGCATAATATACCTTTTTTTTTTTTTTAAATTCTCACTTGAAATCCTTCTTTGATTACATCATGATTTGCATAAATCACAATCATTTTTTTTTTGTACAACTGCCTGCAATATACTCATCCCTTCTTGGTAGCCATGTATGTGGATTCTTTCCTTTTGTTAGTCACAAAATAGGAAACTTTGTATAATCTAATGGCATATAAAGATCATCACGTGAACAATATGCATAATAAAAAAATTCTCATTTCGCGACACATGATAAAAATATGAGTGTAGAATCAGTTTAAAAAAAATGAATTATTTCTAAACAACAATCATGTGGATATTTCAATCATAACCAATGATAGAACACATCATATAAATCAAGCACAATATGAAGGTAGAAATATTATATGAGATATAATGAGAATTTATAAATATACATTCCCTTAACCAATTTTTCTCTTTCTTTATTCCTGCAAAAAGAACAATTCATCTATTCTTTGGTACCCAAATTTGTTTGGGTCCTTTCTGGTTAGTGGAAGCATCAAATCTCCAGTTGATTGATTTGGATTTCTTCCAATCAAATGGACATTCTTGGTTAAAGTGATTAGGATCGCCACAATTCGAGCAATTATAATATTGAAATCCAATAGGCTTGACAAATGGCTTACCAAAATGATTTTGATAATGTTGGATTGGTGGTCAGCGCTTTAATCTTTCCTTGACCTTTGAAAAGTCATTCTTGATCTTACTTGCATTTTCAAAGCCTAGGTCAGATTTGTTGTAGTATGGCATTTGTATAGAGAGAACATGCTCCAATGTTTTCGAGCCGAGAGAAAATTTCTTGCAAACTTTTGAGATTTCTTCCTTATAAGAATCAACTTCTTTTTGCAAAATATCCTTATCTTCCTTGATTGAAGAATTCTCCTTTTCCAGCTCATTGATCTTTTTTCTCGTTCATAATATTTTGCTATCTCAATTTAGAGACTTCCCTTTTCAACTCGGAAATTTTCTTCAACGCTTTCTTATGTTCCACGCATAACTCTTCAAAAAGATCATCATCATCGAGAATAAGATCTAAACTACTTATCTCATCTTCTTCAGATTCAATGTTCACCATTAAGCATAGATTTCATTGCTTATCATAGCTAGAATCAGATTCCATATCGCTCCACGTCTCAACTTTTAGAGCTTTCTTCTTCTTTTCAAATTTCCATTTCCTTTTCCTGAATAAAGGAAAATTGGCTTTTATGTGACCCTTTTTCCTGCACTCAAAACATATTACATCCTTACGTTCATTGTCGTCTCCATCATAAAAATTTCTTCCTCCGGATTTCTTTGTTGGCTTCTTCCCGTTGGAGTTTCTTCTCTTTCTCATATGGTGTTGAAATCTTTTGATTAGTAACTCCATCTACTCATTGCCATCTTCTTCAACTTCTGAATCTGAAACATCATAATCAATATTAGACTTTAAGGTAATCAATTTCTTCTTGCAGGATCTTTGTCATTTAGACGTTCTTCTTCATAGGATTGGAGTGTTCCCATGAGTTCATCCACGAAGAGAGGTGATATCCTTCGAGTTTCTCAAATGGACGTCTTAATATTGTTCCATTCTTTTGGTCCTCGAATAATCTTGTTCACTTTAATAGGATTTGATACAGGTTGCCCTTGATATGCCAATCCGTTGACAATGTCAGTAAATCTACTGAACATGTCAATTATGGATTCTTTTGGTTTCATTTTGAAGGCTTCGTATTGTTGGAGAAGAATATTATTTTTGTCTCCTTAACCCTATTAGTTCCTTCTTATGTCACCTACAACCTATCTCAAATTTCTTTCGCTAATTCATAGGAAGAAATTCGATTATATTCAGATGAAGATAATGTGCAATATAACGAATAAACAGCTTTAACATCTAGTGCTTCTTCTTTTCTTTTCTTTTTTTTTTTTTTTTTTTTATGTTTGCATCAGATGAGGCTGAGACTTCAGGTTTTTTGCCTTCTTCTTTGGACGAAGAAGTGTCGGGATTATGCCCTTCAGAACAACGTCCCACTCTAAGGGATCCTTGGATTTGATGAATGCTTTCATCTTGTTCTTCCAAATGTTATAATATTTTCTGTCGATGTAAAGAGGTCTTGTATCACTCTATCCTTCCATAAGACCTAGTGCAATATTGCTAGCCATAGATTGATCATTAACTCAGAAGTAGTAAAATACTTTAATTAAGAGTAACCAAGCTCTGATATCAATTGTTATGGATAAAATATCACCTAGGGGGATGAATAAGTGATTCTGCGGAAACAAAGTAATTTAAATAGATATTGCAATGAGACAACTTCTGATGCAGTGGTCAGATTTTATTAGTGTACAATTCTACCACAATTAATAAATAGAGTAAGGGATAGAAAATTGCACACTCAAGATTATAGTGGTTCAACTTTTGCAAGCCTACGTCCACTCTCTCGCATTATAGCCAATTAGCCGGAATCCACTGATAAGAACCGATTAGAGGTTACAAGGTCTGAGGTCTCAACACTCAAGCTCATGTGTATAAGTCCTCACACACTCTCAACCTCTAAATGGTTACATAATGATGCTCACAAGACGAATGTAAAAGATCACAAAACACTCTTTAGACTTTGGAATTAAAAGCTTCAATTCTCGTGAATGCGAATTCTGATTCCTTTAGCTTCGAGATCTTCTCTTATACTCCTCCTAGTCCAAGCTGACCGTTGGACATATCTCTAGGAGGACTTATCCGGCCAATCTACCCATTGGCCTGGATCTGGTTGAGAAGATCTGATGGTTTCAGGATCGTCGAGGTTGATATACTTCCCATAATTTCTGTTGCCCATACAGCAGTTTGAGTTTCCATAAGTCAAGTGCTTCAATCTTGGAAAGAATGTTTTGCCCCAAGTCTAACATTCCCGGAAATCCAAATCTTCGAAAGACACTTTCCTTTGGAACTCCTTATATATAAGGCAAGAAATCCAACCAATCGGTACTAGCTGTTGTATGATGATATTATCTTCTTCCTAGCCGTTTGACAAAACACATAAGGAAGGAAATAATTAAACCACAACTCCGATTCTAATTTATAACGTTTGATCACATCCCATTAGACTTTCAACCGTAGTCTTTGATTATCATAATACAATCTTCATCATAGGCAACCATAACGTCTTGATAAGTCTTTAAGTCTGGTTCTCTAAGTCTGATGAGCAACGTCTGATGATACATATCGGAGTTTCCATCAGAACTTCTTGATCAACCAAATTGCTCCAAGAATATCACTTGGAAATTCTTTCATCAGAATCATTGAACACTTATGGAAACGTTTTGTCAATCTTCAAAATCAATTTAGGAAATTTCCTCAACAATGTTTTATTTTTCTACTATTATAAGTACAATGCCTTTTTGTTTTCTTTTAGATAGTCTCATTGGAATTATTAGTGCCACTTGAAGTCTTATTATCTCAACTTGAAAAGTTGATTTAAACAATAACTTCTTACACACGTGCAGGTTTTTTTTATTGCTAGAACAGACACATCATCACTTACATTAGAATGGATATTGACAAATTTATTAAACAACCCTTGAAAAGTTAAGGAAGGCCCAAAACAAGATTGATTGCGTTATCGGCTTCGACAATCTGTTGGAAGAATCGGATGTTTCGAAGGTACCTTACCTTCAATGCATTATCTTTGAGACCCTTCGACTAAACCCGACGGCGCCACTTCTCCTCCCACATGCGTCATCGGATGGTTGCACCATAGGAGGATACTTTGTTCCACGTGACACTATTGTGGTGGTGAATGCATTGGCCATTCATAGAGATCCTGACTTGTGGGAGGATCCATTGTGCTTCAAGGCCAGAAGGTTTGAGGGCAAAGGCGGTGAAAAGCAACATAAGCTGATATTTGCCTTTTGGGCCGGGACGGAGGGCATGCCCTGGTGCCCCCTTGGCTCAGCGGGTCATGGGTGGACGTTTGGCTTGCTGATTCAATGTTTTGATTGGAAAAAAGTGAGCGAAGAAGATATTGACATGAGGGAGGGACCAGGAACCACCATGCCAAAGGCAGTACCATTAGAATTAATGTGTAAAGTACCCCTTTAATGGAGAAACTCGTCCCCAGAGATTAAGTTGGTCAACTAGTTTGTGGCAAAATGGTTGGTCGACATGCTTTCACGCTATATGTAGTAAGAGTCCACGTCTAATTTCTAAGTTTCAACTTTTGTATATTTTCATTTCCTTTTTGTATTGTAACTTCTCCTAGTGTTAAGAAGATATATGGTGCCAATGTTGGCTCTATGGATTGTTCTCATATGAACTTAGTATTACCTTTCTTCAATGAATTTATCCGTTCTTGAAGTATACATTTAGAGTATTTTTTTGTGCCTTAATTTTTTCTTGCCAATGCAAGGTGTCATGCCTTTTTAATCTGCCTTCTTTTCGCAATTTTCTTTCTTTCCCTCCATGTTTTTGCTTCCGATCCTCTTTCATTGTACGCATTTGATCCCGACCATGTATTGAGTTTTTAGATCAAGTTTGTAATAAACACCCGACGAGTTGTGGGTCTTTCTAGCATATCTTTTATTTCTTTTTGCGTGTTTACTTCATGTAAATGCAATTTCTGTGATTGTTTGCTTCGTTCTTTAATCATTGTGACTAGAGTTAGTGGAGAAAAAGAACCATTGATGTGTGATCACTTAGTGATACTTTAGATGGTTCTTGAACAAAAATGGAAAATAACAAATGCATAGTCATTTTGGTACAACCCAACCAATTTAGGTACTGAAAATGCGTTAATAGAATTATTAGCGTAATCTAAGTCCCTGAACCTTCAATATGTAGTTTCCTAGAAATCAAGGAAGCACTCATGATCCTTGACCGGGTGATCTAGCCAAACCCCAAAAATGAAGCTAGTGGTGAATCCTAGTTACTATTTTAGGTTGTTTAAAGAATAAAAAATGAATTTCCATCACGCAAGGTATAAGTTTGGAAGAATCCACGTTCTTGATTGATGGACCTCTTGGACGAACATTAAAAATGATGAATTTGAGCCTTCTTTATATGATGCACCTTGATTATTGTCACTTAAACAATTATCTCTAAATCTATTCTTTGGAATTAAAACCCCTTAAGGGTAGGTCGTGACATTCATCACATAAAGAAATCATGTTTACGTTGAGCTTTGATCGTGTTTGTGAAATAATAACATCCAATTTAAATTTGTTCTTTAAAAAATAATGTAATAAAAAAAATTGGCAATAAATCAGGAATAGATAATCTAGTCGTGGAGGGATATTTTTAAAAAAAGGGCGGTTTTGAGCTTGGAGCCAATTTCATTTGAAATTCCGGATTGATGCGCAGAAGTTGAGCGAATTGAGGGAAAGAAATTTTTACTTCTCAATGACCCTGATCTTTTCACCTCTTATTTCGTGGGTATATAATCTTATTCATAGGGTCCATACGTCACACGCACAGAAGGTTGGGTGGGTATGCCCGGAGGGCGGTTGTGCTCATGAGCAAAACCAGCGAAGATGATAAAAAAATATATGTAATTCATATTCTGAACTTGCATGTGCGTGTCGGATGATAAGAGAAAAAAATAAATTTGGGGGCTGAATCTATGTCACGGGAAGTGAGAGTTAGAAAAGAAAAGAAAATTAAGTTTTTCTTCTTTTCCCATTTAATATTTTTAATATTTTTAATATATTTATATTTTGACTTCTCATTTATTGAAAATTTTTAAAATTAACTCATGCTTGTTGGAATTTTGAGCTCGTATGTAAGAATTCTGGACTTACGTATCGAAGAGTGTCGGAAGAGTTTATGACACTTGTTAAACGAGTATCAACGAGTGTTGAAGAGTGTCGGACACGTGTCGAAGTTTTCAACACGACATAAAAACTCCCGAAGAGTACCGGTACTTACTAGGTCACTTCTCCACGTTAAGGTTCACTTTTCAGATTCTTCTCTCCTCCATTACCTCTTTCTCCCATGCGCTACCCTCTCTCTTCAATTACTCCTCCTTGATGCACCACACCACAAATTAGGAAATGCTTGCCCTCCATTAACACGCTCAGCAAAGAAAGATGCGCACGGCAAGATGGCCGAATTTACGGGGAAAATTCACAAGCGAAATCGCTGAGCTTTTACACTCAATTAAATTTCTTTTCTAGGGTTTGTTACCTCCGCAGACAAATCTCGAGATTATTGAAGTAATGAAACAGAAGGAGAACTCAAAAGCTGCTTCAAGTTGCAGAAATATTCATAAACTCATACCTAATCCCGAAAAACACTTGCCCACCTCACAAAAAGCCTAAGCACGAGCCTTCCTCTCTCTCACCATTGTTCCTGAGAACATGAAGCGCAATGTGCAATAACTAGGCTCGGTGAAGTTGGGAGCTCTAAAATTTTATGGGGTTACTGCCAATTATTTTAAAAACTTAAGGAGTTAGATAAAAATGTGTTTTAATAATTAAATAATTGATCAATCACCCTTATATTTAGTCTGATTTTTTTTTTAATCTAGTACTAAGTGTAGATATATTTAATTGGGAAGCAAATGGGGCCTATAAAAATTTGTACTCATGATCTCTTTTCTGATAATATATAAAATTTTGTGAGATCACTGCAAACATTGTTTAAAGTTTAAAATTAGATGGATGGATAATTTAATATTTAAATATTCTCCCTTACCAAAAAGAAAAACATTTAAATATTCTAAGGAGCAAAGAGAGACACCTTGGGCAAAGAAACAGGGAGCAAGCGAAGAGGGAGAAATGGAACAACTTTCTATGCTTTGAGAGAGAGCAGAGAGAATGTCAGTAACAGTAACTGAGGGACAAGAAAAGTAAAAGAGAGTTTTAAAAAGGTCCGATGGGTGGGATTCGTATGAATACATGGCAACCACCGAATGGAATGGTCGATCGCTGATATGGCAAATCAGGCCTAGCAATGTTTTCTCGTTCTGGCTAAATTTTAACAACAAAAAGGTTGAAGCGTGTCCAACCGAAAGACAGAAAAGTAGAAGGGTGGGTTGCGTGCCCCGCATGAGCATGTGGCGGATTCTAGAAAATCAATCGTTCCCTTTCAATCTCTTTTACTTTCCAAGGTAACGGTATCGTCATCAAGTTTGATACGTAATATGATTGATCTGGTGAAAGGTCAAAAAGTTCAATTCCTAGCGGACACAGGCAGCCAAATTATACCCAACAAATTTGAGTTAGAATCTCCTTCTATCTTTTGACATTTATATTTGATCATCGTCTCTATATATACGGACAGTACCATGCGAAGAACCTCCATCGACAAATTATTACACGAAGCGAAAAAGAAAACATGGAAAACACATTCCTCTATGGGGTCCTCCTCCCTGTCCTCTCTCTAGTTATTCTCTATTTCTTCATAACAAGAGAACCCAAGAACCTCCCTCCATCCCCTCCTTCTCTCCCTATTATTGGCCACCTCCACCACTTGAAGTTGCCCCTTAACAGGACCCTTCTCAGCCTTTCCACTAAGTATGGCCCCATCATGACCCTTTGGTTCGGGGTCCGCCGGTTCGTGGTCGTGTCATCACTGCCGCTGGCCGAGGAATGCTTCACCAAGAATGACATCGTGCTTGCCAACCGCCCGAAGCTGTACATTGGCAAGCACCTCGGCTACAACTACACCACCCTCAGCTCGGCGCCCTACGGTGACCATTGGCGTAACCTCCGGAAGATCGCCACCATCGAGGTTCTCTCGTCGCACCGCCTCAATTTGCTCTCCCATGTCCGGAGGGACGAGATCCGGCGGCTGATGCTCCGTCTGGCCCGGGGCAGGTTCCAGTCCCACCACAGGGTCGAGCTCAAAACTCTATTCTCAGAGCTGACGTTCAACATCATGATGAGGATGATTGCGGGGAAACGGTACTACGGCGAGGGCTTGACCATCGACGAGGCCGAGGCAAGGGAGGCGAGGAAGCTGATTAAACAGATTGTTGGGAGTGGCGGGATAAGTTACGTTGGCGATTTCCTGCCCATACTAAAGTTGGTCGATTACAATGGGGTGAAGAAGAGGGTGGTTGAGCTGAAAGAGAAGATCGATGCGTTCATTCAGGGCTTGATCAACGAGCACCGGAGGAAGAAGGGCGACCCAGAGCTCGCAGACAGCATGATCAGTCATCTTCTGCATCTACAAGAATCTCAGCCGGAAGACTACTCGGACTTCATGATCAAAGGGCTTGTCTTTGTAAGTGTTGTTTCTTATTTCTACATCTGCTTTTTTTTTTCTTTTTCATTTTCACTGGACAAATCCTGCGCCCCAGCCCCCGCCCCCGCGGCCCGCTTCCCTCGTAAGAATTCTCGCGGCAAAGTTGCCGTGTGTCTTGTCATTCGTCCATTCTTGCTAACTTGATATATGTCGTCGGTGGTTGCATTAAAATATTGCCAATGACAACGGTTGAATTGAGTTGGGCAACTTACACATGCCAAAAGTCACGACAGCCTAGTATTGACCGCTGAATATTGCGTTTGTTTTGAAGATTTAGAATGCACTTCCACCACAAATGATGATAATACTTGCAATGAAGGTGAAAAATCTTAGGTTTCGTTTTTCAATAAACAGAAATACGTCGCTCTCTCTCTCAAATTTACTAAAATTTTGGGTAGTACTATTTTACTGAATAAATGTCTAGCCAGTAGTTGCCATCATTATTGTCGTTTTTTCGCACATGTATTGTCAATTTTCCTCAAGACTGAACTTCGATTGGGCGGATGTTTGCTGGGCAATTAACTCTCACCCCACCACTTGGAGCAATCCCTTTCTGTGTTCTTCGTAGAAGATAATGATGTTTCACATAGATTTAGATGAAGGGTCCTAGTTTTTCTGATTTTGGGAGTTCATAAAAGGAGCAGATTTGGATGTGGGTTTTTGTGATTGGCTTACCCACGAATCTGCTCAACCAGACCTTGCCTGAATTAGTTGACCCCAAAAACAACACTTTCCTTTTTGGTCGTTTGGGTTCGTAATTGAAGGGGTCGGTTATCAAATGGAGCAAAGGAAAAAGGAGAGACTAATAATATATGGAAGGCAAAAAAGAAAAGAGAAAAATTGGTAATAATGATTGATTGAATTGAGTTCATTTGGTTTGGTTTGGTTGCAATTTTTCAATTAGGATCTGACTTTACTTTTTTTAAAGATTAGGACTTGATTGCATATTCTGCACAACGTTTAGGACTATTGGTGCAAATGACAATCTATATATCAAGTTGGGACAGCTTATTAAGACTTCAAAGTCTGCAAATAAGAGAGTCCAATTACTAATTGAGATTTACTTTTTGTAAAATGTCAGCACTCTTTCCTTCTAGATTTTCTCCATGAAATCGTATACGTTTATGTACCTTCACGACCATATACCAATTATACCTAGTGATTATCTTACCAAGGTATGATTAGCTAAGTCAAAAGATCCCTATTCGAACAGCGTTGATCAAAGTAGTCTAATGATTGGCAAAAATTAGGTAAAGAAGCTGATTTGTAGGAAATAAATTTTCATTACTGGGGGGCCTATGGTAAAGAAACTGACTTATTTTGCTTTATTCATCATTTGAAGTCTTATTATCTCGACTTTTAAATTTGATTTGCACAATTAACTTTTTATACATGTACAGGTTTTGTTAGTTGCGGGAACAGACACATCATCGCTTACATTAGAATGGATAATGGCAAACTTACTAAACAATCCTGAAAAGTTAGAGAAGGCCCAAAACGAGATCGATTCTGTTATTGGCCATGATCGTCTGGTAGAAGAATCAGATGTTTCGAATCTACCTTACCTTCATTGCGTCATCTTAGAGACCCTTCGACTAAACACCACGGCGCCACTTCTCATCCCGCACGCGTCATCAGCTGATTGCACCATAGGTGGATACTTTGTTCCACGCGACACTATTGTTATGGTGAATGCATGGGCTATTCACAGAGATCGTGAGTTGTGGGAGGACCCATTGAGCTTCAAGCCTGAAAGGTTCGAGGGCAATGGCAGTGAAAAACAACAAAAGCTGATATTGCCTTTCGGGCTAGGACGGAGGGCATGCCCTGGTGCAGCCCTCGCTCAGCGGGTCATGGGGTGGACATTGAGCTTGTTGATTCAGGGTTTTGATTGGAAAAGAGTGAGCGAAGAAAAGATTGACATGACGGAAGGCCCAGGAACCACCATGCCAAAGGTAGTACCGTTAGAATTAATGTGTAAAGTACGCCCTTGTATGAAGAAACTTGTCCCTAAAGATTAAGTTGGTCGTTTAGTTTGTGCTAACTGGTTGGTTGGCATGCTTTCATGTTGTATGTAGTAAGAGTCTCGACTTTTTTGTATTTACATCATTTTCCGATCTATTTGTTTTCATTATAATATGGAGGTTCCTAGTGTAAAGAAGAGATATGGTGCTGATGGCTAGGAATGTACTTATTTGAACCCAGTATTACTTTTCTTAAACAACTTTATCAATTCTGAAATTATAGGTTTAGAGTATCTTTCTTCGTACTTTAATTGTCTCTTGCTCTTGCAAGGTCACATTCTACCTTCTTGCAATTTTATTTCTTTTCTCTTTACACATTTTTGCCTTTGGGCAAGTTACTCGTCTCGAATTATCTTTCTACAAATTTAGCACAAGAATATGCCTTTTCCAATTTTTCTTTGGAGAATAGTCATAGAAAGATAATTAGTTGCTAAATTAGTTACACACTAATGTTCTACAAATAAAATTGAGCGCCCTTATTCAAGAGCACAAATTTACTACATGATTTAGCATATTCATCAATTTTAATGTCTTGCTTACTAGCTTATGATGTACATCAGCAAGTGGCAATAGTATATGCGCCCCAAGATTCCCAGGGTGTTTTTTCGTTGTTGAAAGAGACAAGTCATATTTATTCAACAATAGTACATAGTGAACAATGATGGTAGGACTCAAAACATAAAAGGGTAAGGAGATTGAGGGGGCTTGGAAAGCCAATTAGAGGGAAGGTTCCGATTTCAGTGGGTGGGCTTTGGCTACTGAATCTGCAGCTTAATTGGCTTCCCGTGGATAATGGGCTAGGGACATGTCATTTTATTGGGCCAAAAGATTGGAGCACTCCATAAAGAGTTGCTGGATAACCCATGAGCTCTAGTTCACTCCTGATATGCCAATAAATACTAAATAGGTTACCAATTGGCAAGTAGATGTACAGAGCTACTTGAGAGAGTTGATTTTGTTTCTCCTTCAGAGTCAACAATAAGGGTGTGCAAAAGAACTGAAAACTGTCCGAATCACTTGGAACCAGACTAGAACAATTTCCATGGGGGTTGGTCTAGTTCCCGGTTCCAATTTAGTGAAACCGGTGAGTACCGTTTCGATCCCTAGTTCTAGGCGTGGAACCACTCGCCCATGCGAGATCGGTATATATCTATATAAAAAAAATTCCATCTTAATTATTTAATTTTTTTTATAGTTTTCTACCAATATATGTGTATATATATGTATATTTGTAGTTATTGGATATTTTTGACTAATTTTGTCTCTTGGGTATGTAATAGGATTAACCCCTTACTTTTTTTTTTAAATTCTAATAATCCATTTACTTGCTTTTTCAACCAAAACAAAATAAGCAAACGTAAATGAATGAGAGAACCGATTGGAGATATTCATAAGAGCCAAATGGTCATTTTAAGAGTATAATTAGGTCTCTCCTTAGCCACTTCCATGATTAAATTAGGTTAATGTTGAAAATAGATGAATCAAGCAATTAATATTTTAACTTTGGTGGTAATTAGGACTTTTAACATGGAGTCTAATTCTCCACATGTTTTCAATGTCTGAAAATCTTAAGAGGACTACACCATAACCTTCAAAGAAATTAAGTTTTTAGCTAATGAGTATTATCTATTTGTTTTGCCTTAAAGTTTTCAATCTGTAATCAAAATTAATTGCTTGCAATTTAGCCTAAATATAAGGTTGAATAAGCTTTGTAGGGATTGGAGATCAGTTCTATGGATCCACTCGAGATCCGAACATGGACTCATCCAAGAACCAAACTAGACTGGTGGTCCGGTTTGTAGGTAGATCCATGGACCAACGGATGGGTCTTGGTTCCAATTTTCTGAAATCGGTCCTTAGTGGGTAGTTGCTGATTCCAAGGTGGGAATCGTTCACTTGGATCATGCTCACCCCTAGTCGACAGGCATGCTTACGGCAAGGGTTTTGAGTTCCATAACTACAATTGCTTTGTGCTTGAGTGCAAATCCCATAATAATTGTCTCGACGAACTCCCTTAATCGAGCCCTCTAGATTGCCATCAAGCTGAGAGCAATTGACATTGAATTTCCAGCTTCCTTTGTCACACCCCAAACCTCGAGCACGTGCCCATCCCTCGGTGGTCGATAAAATTTGCGACGTCCCAGGACGCGTCGCCAATCTATTCATTTTAATGCACATGCGGAAGTCAATTACTAATCCCCTAACATCAACAACATGAGATAGAAAAGCAGGAAACATATTCACAAACAAAACATGCTTTTATATATACATTGAGTCAACTATAAAAGTCAACAACCAAAAACCTACAAAAGACCGGCTCTCAAAAGAAGTTATCCCATTTGACCTACACCTTGGATCCCCTTAGCTCGGCTCCAGATCCTCCACCCTATGGTCTTGAAAAGAATTGAGCCCATGACGGGGTGAGATATAAATCCCAGTGAGTTCACACTCTAAACTCCGATTAGGAGGGTAATACGCTTAGAGGCATCCTAACCACACAACCACACAACCATAGAGACTTACCTCATTTCAGATCCTCCCTGCATGTCAGCACAATTCATATCACAGACAGCCACAAAAGCATGAGCAACAAATAAGCTCATCAACTGGAATGCCACACTCAAATTCAACCCAATACAAAAGGTCTTGATTTTAGGGCCAAATTGTTATGATCCGTCCTATACCGTGCCACACAATTTTGTCCCATAATTCGGCACGTTCAACTCAATTAATCATGCGTTCCTAGTTTTGATCTCGACTTATAGCACAACCTACTCGTTGTTCGGTGGTCTTCTGGCATAGCCAGGCGTCGTCTCACCCCATTGAGCACGGCTACGTCTTTCTTAGATGGCTTTCTCGAAGGAGCAAAGGTCCAAAATCTACTACAATTGGCTTCTATTGTCCAGGGGCATCCCATATGGGGGCAACGTTTAGCTCAATAGCTCAGGATGGGTTCTCTTAACCAACACGTGACCATTCAATCTCGACCTAGGACACCGTGCATTGCACTCAAATGCCTCAATTAAAATGGTGAACCTGACCTATTTTCTTCATATTAAAAATACATGGTAAAATAGTCGTGTGTGGGTACGGTCAACTTGACTCAGAAAAAGTGATATCCTCCAATTTAAAATCCCACCGTTTTATATAGAATATAAAATCATTTTCAGTGTTAAAGTCCGACACCTAAGATTTTCTGAATAAATATCAAAAATCACAAATTTTGGAATAAATGGCCAAAATTCCAATTAGCACTCAATTTGCATGAATTAACATCCAATTGCATAAACTGAACACACCATTGCAATCAGCACGAAATTCTGGTCACTGGCTATCCCGGTCTAATTTCTAGAAAATATTAAATAATTAAATAATTACCAAAATTAATTAAATAATTCAATTTAAATACCAAAAATACTAACTTAGGTCGGAAATGCTTAATTAACGCCTAAATGGGCCGAGAAAATTCCCGAACCTATCTAGATAAATAATACATCCTGTCTAATCCTTAATTAATATAATCTAACCACTTAACATACATAATTGAATAATTAAATCGCTAATCTAATCTAACTAACCACCTAATCCCTAATTAACTTAAACTAAACACCCTTTAAACATAATTAACTCTCTAAGCAGATTTTAGCGAGTAAACTCACTGGTTTTGCAATCGGCTGAGTCCACGGCGATGGCGACATGGAGATGGGTGACAAACCTCCTAGCGGCGACACTAAACAAGGCCCAAAAGGTCTTAGAAAAGCCACATGAAGTCTCAGTTGGGTTGAGATCTTTAGCTTATGCTCCTTGAATTGAGGGGCTACTCGAGCGGCTGGTCAAGACCGAAACAGGCCAGGCAGCGACGGTGGGTTGCAGCGGGGCTAGGCGGGCAACATCGAAGGTTGACGGCGACTAAAATGGTGATGGGAGGTCTCGATGGCGGCCGATATGGCTTGGGATAGCAATTGGTCTCGAGTTGGAGGCAGGACGACAAGGACGCACGATTGGGCTCGCGGTTGGCGTGTGGGCGCGCAATGGGCGGTGAGGGAGCTCCAGTTGCTTCAAGCGACTAGTCGACGGCAAAGGGGAGGGGCTGGCTCAGTTTCTCTGGTTTTCCTCAAGCTCTCAACAACACACTAATGGAGAAAGGAGCTGCTGAAGGGAGAAGATGGCTGCTGGTCAAGGGGGGCCACCAAAATATCTTGAACTTTCAAGTGACTGCCCCACCACCTTGGTTGTCTTCCTCAGCCCATTTGTAGCAGCCAAAGCTTTATCAACACGCTCCAAGTGGTCCAAATGTTGCACACCACCAAGGTCTACGAATTTTGTGCGATCCCTCTTCAATTTCATTCAAATCCCCTTCCAATCTCCCTCGAATGGACTCATTTTGATGTCCATAAATCCCACCAAGATGCCCACATGTGAATTCACAATTTTCCTCACCCATTGTCCAACTTGAATCCTAAAAATGTGACAAAAAAGGGTCCCTTGAATTTTCCGGTCCAAAATGACCTTATTTTGAATTTTCGCAAAAAATCATGGTTTGCAGAATTTTTTTTGAAAGGTGAGTCGAGGTTCCTAAAATGAATTGAGACATGACAAAACTTTCAATTTTTGAAATCGGGTTCAAATTCTCGATGAATTTCAATCTGGCGCGATTTTAGCGTGACCTAACCTACCGGGTAGTTTTTAGGAATTTTTGGTGCAATTGACCCGTTGTCACTTATTTTCGAGCCACATTGTACATCTTCGACACATTAGTGACTCTCGATTATCGTGAAAATCTTGAGATTTCAAATACGGACACTAGGTACAGAAATGACAGAAAAATCTGTCTAGTGCCATTCGGCAGACATTTTGCAATTAGGTGGAATCACCCACACACCAATCCATACCTCTATCGAATTAACCTATCTTTAGTCTCTGATCAATTTTGACGGTGTTGTAAAAACTTTTGTAGATTAGCATGGTTGAGCAATTGATTCCTAATCGAATTCTTAAGTCTATTGCATTTAGATTCCTTAACGGCTTCACTTGATAGACTAGTTATCTCGTGAGTAGCCAACTCAGAAAAAAAAAAAAAACTATAGGCGTGTTGATGAAAAGCCATACTTATTCAATTGAAAACAGAACATGAAATTTCAGGATTCACACCAAATATCAGAGTGAATTTGATCAAAGAGACCATGAGAGATAGATTCACTAAAATTAAATGGCAATGGATGATGTTTTTCTAAAAAATAAGGTGGGCAATCGAAACATTTATTGTCGACAAAAATTAAATAACCAATAGAAATAAAAAATCATCATCTAGAGGAAGAAGCATGAGCCAACTAAGAATGACAAGTTTCAGATGCTACTATGGTAGCATAACTACTGAAAGAGTAGGGAATTTTGAGGTGACAAGCTCAACCAGGGGTCCCACCTTATGGCCTATTTCAATGGTTGTCCCATCTATGGATCGTGCACATGATAACCATGACAAAAGAAGTGAATATTGAAACCGAGTTCACACAATTGTCCTATAGAAATCAAATTTAGTAAGAGTTTGGTAATTAGGAAAATAGGTAAGCAAAAATTGGATGTTAAACTCATTTGTGAATTATCGGCTATGTGAATAGTAGAAGCATGTGAAGTGAAAGATTTAATTGAAACAAATTAGAATTTGAAGGCATATGATTGTAGAAGGCAGAGTTCATGAATAAGACTACTTGGAGTGACAAATGTGGCAAAAGTTCTAGAGACAAAGGAGCTAGAATTTCCAAATTCTCAAATAATCTACTTGGAAAAGAATTTATGGTAGCAGTAGTAGCAGATGGACTTCCACATGGATCTCCAAGTTTGGGTCAATTGTACAGCCTTGTAGGTTGCGTAGGTTGTAGTCAATAGCAAGTGGCCATTAAAACTTCAATTTATCCATGATATACGCTTAACTGATTTAAACAAAGCAAATTGAATGGAATGTAAAAGAAAACAATACCTAGCAGTCGAATGTGGAGAAACTAAGGTAACAAATGGACTCAACACCTAGAACAAGGCAAAAACAGGTTGAACCAATCAGAAAAGTAATTAAATCGGTGTGGTCATTGCCCATCAATGGTGGTCAACCACAATCAGCATCGGTCAAAGATGGTCAATAATCAACAATCTAGGTCAACCATCAACGATCCAAGGCTAACATGGGCTGTTGACGTGGTGAGTGCTGAAGTGATGGAAGACGTGTCTTAATGACGTGGTGGATGACGTCAGCAATGATATCAGCAGAGGCGATTGACGTGTGGCATGTGAGGATGACATCACCGATGACGTCTCTCTACACGGCTGTACATAGATAAGGCATGTGGGTGCATGGATCTCACGTGCAGAGACTTCTATTGGCACGTAAAGGCACGTTTGTCAATGGATCCAGACACTATCGCCGGTATGTGACTTGTCAAAATACAATGAGGTTGATGGTGGGATTTATTTCATCTATAAAAAAAAAAAAAAAAAAAAAAAACCAAAGCGTGGAAATATGTATTAGATGAGGCAAATGGATGCCAAGAAAAAAAATTCAACTTAGGACCTCCTCCTCTAATATTATATGAGATTTCGTGATAAAACAGAAAAAAATGTAATATTCTGAATATTGCCACGTGAAGAGTACGAGAACCTATACATAGGGACATAATATAATTATACTCGATTACAAGTAATTTAAACTACAAGTGACCTAATCCCGACTAGTCATCTCTAACAATATACATTTTATATACATACATACTAGAAGTCAAATTTCCTTGAGTATCCTCTTTGGCTTTTGGTGGAGCGGCTTCAATTAGGAGTTGATCTCCTTTTCTTGTTTTCTATCCAAAAGTCAGAAACAATACAAGTCTAATATGAACTTTGCCGATGCATGCCGCATTTGCGTACGCCAAAAATCAAGAGTCAGATTTTCACATGTACTTTTTGATCGGGTTTGTCTATGGCGTTATATCATCTCTGCTGTTTTTTCCTGGATGGATAGCAAAAAACTAAGTCTTCTATATAGTTTGAGACCGTGCATGGACTTGTCCTTTTAAACTAAACTTTGTATGGAGAACCCTTTGAGCTGATGTAGATACATCAGAGCATGAAACTTTGAATTTGAGAAATTTTAAGGTGGGGAAATTTTTGTCGTCTGCCAATCTTGACTGACCGATCAATATCTTGGGTTCCTGCCTTCTCTTTATTACTTGTTAATAACACTTAAATTAATCTTTATTCGTCAACATTTAGGTGGCAGTTCTATGGACTTGTTACCTTAATTATTCAAATAATTTCAAAGTTAATGGTTGAGTTCCTTTAATTATGCTGACTTGCATTTTACTTATTCACTTTACCTCGATGTACATTATCATATCATGTAAACAAAGTAAATTAATTTAAAAGGCTACAGTATGTTGTCTCATTTCTTTTTATGTAATTCTGCGTGAGAATTCTGAAGATTAAATTGTTTTTTCCAAGATAAGCAAGGATAAATCATAATAGAGATTCAGTATTTAAAAAAGGCAGTTCTATGGACTTGTTACCTTATGTTTTCTACTCGTGATGTGATGAACTTGTGAACTTATATGTGGTATAAATAAAAGAAATAGAAGTATGTTAGTTATAATTGTAAGGCTTTAATCATTAAAAGAATATTCGTAAATATTTATTTTTGCTTCCACACGCTAAAAGAGATTAGTAATATAAAATACATGTGTTCAATGATGTTCTGAGATGTCACAGCTTTGTTTTTGGTATTAGAGTAGGTTAATCTTTAGAGTGATAAGGTGTGCTTAGTGAATTGGGTAGTCGATCGCGAACACATGTGGAATGCATGTGTTTATCTTGATTGATTGAACAAGTAACTTTGATTACTTATTAGTTAAATTTGGCTGATTGAATAAGTAATTTCTATTACTTATTAGTACCCACTAAGTTAAGCCATACGATTAGGCTTTGTAAGAGAAAATGAGCTCTGGTGAGAACTCAAAATGAGATCCTCGAATGGAACAAATCTTTCAGGCGCTAGCTAATGTCAGAAGTTTGATGGAGCAACAGGCACAACAACGGACTGCTTGTTTCCAAAACAAATCAATGAATTTTCGAAGTGGATTTCAAGTCTCAAACCACATTTGTTCAAGGCCTATAATTTATCAAATCGAAGGTTATTGAACGTTAATCGAAAATCTAGAACATCTCAACTCAAGATTTCAAGGTTTAGGACCTCAAATTTACTAGAACAAAAACTCAGTATGACAATCCTACAAATTTTCAAAAAAGGCATATGAACATAATTAATGTGTACATCAGCCATAATCAGTTATAGCACCTATAATCCATGATTTCAAGCATATACAAGCTCTTAAACTTTGAATCCTAGCCTCAGTCAACTAACTTGACCTTGCTGCATCATATTCAAGCGTTGGATTAATACCATTGCAATTTTCTTGAACCACGACCAATTGAGCTTGATCAAAACTTGATCAAGGATCGCCAAAGCTCGAGGACACGTCGAGATGTGCTGAGGATCGTCGAACATCGCTAGATAGCACCATGATAGTCACTGGTTGGCTTGAAGGAATCACACCGGTGATTAGGCCGAGAGGGAGATCGGCCTTGGCGGGCTGATCGAGTGACCTTCAAGGGACTTGGCAGCGATGGTAAGGATTGATAGATGGTGGAGGAGCTTGGCGATGACAACACATCATCGAAGGAGAATGGACTAGCAACGATCAGCGCGACGAGAGATAGTGATTGAAGGAGAGTGTGCACGGGAAAGGGAGAGGGGGAGAGTAGGGGAGGAGCGAGAGATTGATCTTAAAAATGGCCTCCCCGTTTTGATTTTGGAGGGAAAAGTGGTTATATAATCTATGGCAAGACATAGTCCTAAAGGGATTGATCTCCCTCGTCTAACAAACTTATTTAACCCCTAATTAAGCACATGTTGATTTGAACGATCACGATGCATCTTCAGTCAATAGTGATGATCGATTTTCGGGCTAAATTTCAAATTACGGCCTAATTAGGGGTATTTTCGTAATTTTGAAATTCTAGGGACAATTGCATAATTTTGAAAGATGAAGGTATGGAGGTGTTGGTCATGAGGTGAGCCACCTCGTTGTAGTTGTCGGCCACCATGAGCCAGTTTGGAACCGGCCATTTCCACCGATGACTGGTCATACTGGTTTGATCGGTCATCTTTTTTGTTTTCTTTTGTACAATTTGGTCCTTTGAATCTTTGCTCAATTGAAGGTCTAAATTGGTAAATTTTCATAACTTCTTATCTCAAAATACCAATTGGTTAAAATTGAGTTTAATTAAAATAACAAGACATTAATTGATTCAATTGCCCATATTTGAGATGGCCTATCACATTCAAACTGAAATTAGAACAAGGGTGTGACCTTTACGTAAAAAATAAATAGAGGACCAATGTCAAAATTAGACCTCAATCTATCAAATTGAACCTTAATCTAGAATAGGTCAACTTTTTTTTTTTTTTGGTCAAAAGGAAACATTATATTCGTATAATCGGAATATTACATCCTACCACAAGGGCATTTGTATACACAAGATGCATCAAAAGGTAGGGTGGGAAGATATTCATATTTTGGGCCAAATTTTCTACTCGCTGGGCCTTAGCGGCCCAGTCGGCTACTACATTGGCTTCTCTTCGACACAACTGCACTGTCAAATTAGGGAAAAGGGACATCGAATCGACAACTTCGGCGAGCAAGGAAAGGAGTTCCCATGGCGGCGATCTCCCACCTGTGATGGCATCGAGAACGGTGCTACAGTCAGATTCAATCACAAGTCGTGCTCGATGCAAACCTTGCCGTTGCAAACATTGGATCATGAAAGAGAAGGCTTGGAACTCTGTAACCAGAGCTGATGTGGCTGGAAATCTACTGGTATAGATATCGGTGAGTCTTCCTTGATGATCTCTGGATATTGAAGCCATCGCTCCTTCTGTACTCCTTGGTTGATAGGATGCATCAATTTACATTTTAAGGTGCCTGGATTGGGTGGTCGCTAGAGGTGGGTAGGGATCTAGTTTGCAATAGCTTGTCTCGAAGAGGAAGGAGAAGAGATCTGGTAAAGTTGAGTCTCTGTCAAAGCAACCTCTACTGCAAGGGATGGATCCAGCTATTGATTGCGGGAATATGAAGCCATTCCGCATTTTTCAGATCTACCAACAAACGTTGGCTACTACTTCCAAAGAAGGTGAGTTGTTTGTCGATACAATTTTTATTGCTAACCATACGTCTATTCGATGGATTTGGTGAGGCTGTATGTCGATGTTGATCTGTGGATAAGCCCATATTGGTTGAGTCCATGAACAAAGTAGGAACAAATGCTCTAAAGTTTATAGGGTTTGCTGGTGACATAGCTGATAGTAGGGATCGGTTATGATTTGTTGGCGAAACAAATTTTCTCTGGAAGCTACTGCATTTTCACAGATTGACCAGAGAAAAGTCCTTATTTTGGGAGCCGTTCGCATTGACCAGATTTTTCTCCATAGTATTCTAGGGTTCTGATAAGAGGATGATGCCATGTGATTGTTGTTGTTGCTGGAGATTGCTTTTAAAATATGATAATTGTTCTTCACTGTGTGTCAACCATCCTTTGTTGCTAGCCAAATTAATTTATCTTCTATATAGTGAGGTCTAACTAGGATGGTTAGAATCTCTTGAATAGTTTGCTCATCCAGAAAACGATAGAGCAGAGATGTGTTCCAGTTATTATGGATTGGATCTATTAGATCAACCACCAGTTGTGGCTCCTCTCTGGTCGCGGGTCCACCAAGAATTCCTCTTGGTAACCATGGATCCTCTCGGATTCTAATTTCACTCACATTGCCGACGGACCATCTAAGATGTGGGAGAATAGCATCTCTACTCGTAAGAATGCTCTGCCAAACCCAGGATAGTCCAGTTCCTTTGTTCGCTGACTTAAATTCTGTAGAATGATAATACAGACCCTTGAGTAGCTAACTCCATAAAGCTTGAGGATGTTGTAGTAAACGCCACGCTTGCTTTCCAAGCATGGCTCTATTAAATTCAATAAGATCACGAAATCCGAGCCTGCCTTTATCCTTACTACCTTTGATGATATCTCATTTCTTCCAATGTATTCCTGCTCTATTCAAATCATTTTTCCACCAAAATCTTGCGATACTCTTTTCTATAGTTTTACAAAGAGACAAAGTTAGCTTGAAGACCGACATAGCATAATGTGGAATCGCCTGAATCACATACTTGATAAGAATTTCCTTACCTCCCTTTGAAATGAACTTTTCTTTCCATCCTTCTAGTTTGGAATGAACTCGCGCTAGAATCCAAGAAAACATGTCCTTTTTGGAACAACCCCAGTCAGATGGGATTCCCAGATAATTTCCATACCTTTGAAGCACGGGTATTTGTAACTCTGTAGACATATTTTCCTGTAGTCTGATAGGGCAATGCCTATTGAAAATAAGTTCGGATTTGTTGCGATTCAAAGCCTGCCCCGTGGCCACACATTACTAATTTAAAATGTTAGCAAGGTTTTGGCATTCCTAAATGCTGTCGTCTAGGAAAAAGATTGCATCATCAGCGAAAAACATATGGGAAAGGGTAGGGCACCATCTATTTAATCTTATACCTTTTATATGTCCCATATTGACTACTTGACTGATCAAAGTTGACAAAACATTCACTAAAAGAATAAGTGGTGGCAATGCATTGCATTACCTATTGTACCCACAATGGATGGAAACCCATTTTTAGAAGATAGGCCCTAAGGAAATCCTATTCAACTCTGTCATATGTCTTTTGCATGTTGGTCTTGAGAATTGCATTGAATTTCCTGGTCCGCTTTCAGGTTTTAAATTGAGGAAGAACTTTTTGAAAGATTAAGATATTGTCTTGGATCTGTCGTCCATTGACAAAGGCGGTTTGTTCCATAGAAATCAGCTTAGGTAACCAAGGTTTTAGGCAATTGGCAATTACCTTCGAAATGACTTTATATGCAAAGTTACAGAGATTGATTGGTATGTACTGCTCCGTTCTCTCTAGATGAGGAGTCTTGGGAATCAAAGCTATAATAGGGCGGTTTAGATTGGCCGGCATCCGTCCTGTCTGAAATTTTTTTTGAACTAGAAGAATAAGATCGTCTTTTATAACCTCCCAATGTGTTTGATAAAATATTCCATTGAAACCATCAGGGCTCGGTGCCTTAGTAGATCCCAGCTGAAAGGTAGCCCGACGAATCTCCTCTGAAGTAACCACTTCCAGCAATTGGTTGTTCATTTCCTTGGTAACCACCTGTGGGCATTGTTGAATTATGGGACTATAATCTCGATGACCCATCGCTGTATATAAACCTGAAAAGAAATTGCGTGCCATAACCTGTAAAGTATGAGGATCTCGAATCCATTGTTGGCGATCATCTTGAAGCATGCTAATTCTATTTCTTTGCTGTCTTTGAAGAGTGGTCGCATGAAAGAATTTCGTGTTCTTATCGCCCCACCTTAACCATTAAATTCTCGACCGCATAACCCAGTATTGCTCTTCTTGCTACCAAGTCCGCCTTATTTCCTCTCTGATCTTAGTTACTTCCTCTCTATTATAGTGAGCATGCTGCTGGTTTATGATCTGTCGAAGATGTTGCTGTAGAGAAGTTACTTTAAGATCACATTTGGAGAATTTTATCAGCTCCACTTAGTCAAGGCTTTAGAAACATGCTTTAACTTTGAAATTAGTCCAGATCCTTGAACCCTCACTGAGTTTCATGTTGCAGATATAATTTCTCGGCATTCTTCATCTTCATTCCAGAAAACTTCAAAATTAAAAGATTTCCTTTGTGCTTTATAGGTTGCTAAAGAGTTGATAATTAATGGGCTGTGGTCAGACCCAATGATGGGTAGTGCAAAGACCTCAGCTATAGGGAATAATAATTGCCAGTCCATCGTACACATCGCCCGATCTAGACGTTCCTTCACCAGCTCATCTCTCTCGTGGTTTTTCATCCAAGTAAACTTACAGCCCTTGCTTGGTAATTCCATAAGGGAACAATCATTGAGGACAGCTTGAAAGGATAACATTTGATAGGGATCTGCTTGTCTCTTTCCTATATTTTCCTAGGGGCAGAGTATTTCATTGAAATCCCCCACACATACCCAAGTAATGTGTTGGCATAGCTGATCTCTCTAAGTTCATCCCACAGAATTTGTCTATTGTGGTACACAAAAGGAGCATGAATACAAGTTAGATGCATAGTCCGATCATCTTGGAAATCCGTGTAGAGCATATCAAAATAATCCTGCGTTGAGCAAATCACATTTAAGCTTACCTAATTGTTTTCAAAATAGCACCATACCTCCTGCCAAACCTGTGGGGTTGATTATATGGTAGTTATTGAAGTGAAGGCAGCGCTGAATCGAAGCTTCGCCTCAGTATTCTTTGTTTCCATAAAAAAAAAAAAAAAACTATAGTGGGCTTTTCCTTGGTCGTCATGACCTTAAGAGCTTAAACTGTCGGGGAGTTGCCCAATCCCTAACAGTTCCAGCATATCATCTTCATTTGTGAGTTGGTGGCTGTTGAGGGCCAGCCACCAAAGCCCAATTTCCAGCTTCACTTGCTACAAACACAGGTGTCTCCGTGAGATTGGAGTCGTCTAGGTTCTCTAGTATTAAGCCTGTAGTGTTGTACGGAGTGTGTCTTTTCTATTTTTTGGTGACACCCACTTTCGGTGTCAATTTGGAACATCTCAGCTTCTTATTTAGTTGAACATCTGTAGATGGAGTCTGAATACCCTTCATTTTAGCTGCTGCAGGAATGAGCACAGTGTGGAAGGATGTCTCTTGCATAATTGCCTCCTTAGCATGTCGCTGATCAGGGATCATTACCTGGATAGCTGCCATAGTGATTGGAGTGGTAAAAGTGTCTGCTGCCATGTGTCTTGGAGGGGGCAGAAGGGGGATATTCTGAATTTGTGATGGAGGCGTTTTAGGTATGCTTTCTTCAGTCACTCTCTATTTTCTTATGGTGAGTAAAAGATGCACCAGTAAGGACTGCATTCTTTTCCTTCAGCCCTTGTCCATAGATCATTTTGTCCTATCCTTCTAATTTAGCGTCATCATATGGAATATCCTTACAATACATAACATAATGTCCCAATTTGCCACAAGAGTAACAGAAATGGGATAGACGCTCATAGCATAAATCAAGCCATATAATTTTTCCATTTAGACGGATGAATTTCCCTATTCTTAAAGGTGCTTGTAGGTTTAGCTCAACTCTAGCTCGACCAGCCCATAATGTAGCCCCTTCTTTGGTGTAAATTCTAACTTCTACTACGCGTCCCATGTCTTGCACAACTTTTGTAATTATTTTTTCTATAGTCCATTCTAATGGTAGACCAAAAATCTGTACCTAGAAAAGACAGGTTGAAAAATCATAACAGTGTAAAGGGGTATTAGGCTGCCACAACTTAAGAATGATGAGGTGGCCTGAAAAAAGCGAAGGACCTCCTTCAAGGACCCTTTGTTTGTTAGTGTGTGAGTTAAATTTTGCCACATATATGCCTGTTTCTCTCTGGGATAGATCGACTTGTTCAATCCGCCAAGCCCTCTTCAAAGTACTTTGGAAAGCTTGGAAGTTTATTGATGGGTTGGAAATGATTTTGCCTACTAATGTTAGTTGACATTATTCCAATTTTTCAGGGGAAGGATTGTCATCTCAGACTTCAATCTGTTGCTCAGTATTAAGGCGACCTAGTCTGGAACAAAGAGAAGCCAAATGCGCAAATTCATCCGGTTCACTAAAATCCATTCCAATGCGAAAAGTAGCATCACACAACAGAAAACGAGGGAAAACCATAATCTAAACAAGAACAGTCCAATTGCACCACAGAATTGTCTGAAGATAGAAGAACCTCACAGATCAACGGATACACAGGGGCAAGGAAACATGCAAAGAATGAACCAGTCGGAGAAGGTGTTTCGCTTGATTTTTTGTCCCGCAACCAAAATTGAAAGATGACGGAGATGGCCGATCGGAAAGGCTAACTGGGGTGAAAGGTAATTGACAACAACTGGGGTTGAGAGGGGGAATCGAGGAATGGAAGGAGGGTGTCGGTGGAATTGGGGATAGGGTTTCGGTGAAATTTTGCTACCTAGAGGTAGATAAAAACTCTACATTGTCGAGAGAGAGAGTAGGATCATCACACTCCAGGGGATTCCGAGAATATGTCAACTTGAATTACACTAATTAGAGCTCATTAGCTTGATTTTTTTTTTGGTAAGGGCATTAGCTTGAATTTTTCAAGTTCAAGTAAGTTTAAATCCATCAAATTGGCAAGTTCTTGAGTGTGAATTTGCCAAAATTGACCATGGATTTGGATTTAATTCAAGAAAATGAGTTGAATAGAAATGTTGATATGCAAATTGTGAAGGATCAACTTGAACCCATGATTAGGGCTAAAAATGACAGTTTGAACGCCTACATGCCAAATTCCAAAGCTAGCCAAACGAGTGAATGGGTAATGATTTTTAGATCAAATATTGCAAAAGGAACTACACTAAAATATGAAAAGAATAAAAGAAATTTTATTTTTGATTGATTTTGAACCTAAAACCGAAAATTTTGAAAAATGAGATTCTTAATTGATTTTTTGCAAATTTTTTTATGCTAAAGTCAAATTGAAGCTAAAACAAAGTGATTTGTGGATTTTTATATTTATCAATATATTCGGTTAAAAATTTAACTAAAGTCAACCATTTAGTAGATATTTTCCAAATGTTTGATTTTATGATCAAATCTTTGATTTTTTCCAAAACTAATGTGGCCAAAGTGATATAAGGCTAAAATAAATCTTTTTATGTAAAAAGTCAATTTGTAACCTGAGATTGACTTTTGATCAAAGGGTTGACTAAGGGGCTGCATGGTAACATTCCTGTTCTTTTTTTGTTCCAGGGAACAGAAATATATAAAAAAAAGTGTTTACATTCCTAACAGTTTTTGAACAAAAGAACGTGTTTGGTAACGTTTGTTCCGGGAATAAAAAATGAATAGAAACACGTTTGGTAGATTTTATTCTTTTTTGTTTCTTTTAATTTTTTAATATTTTTATTTTATTTTTCATTTCTTTTTTATTTTTCTTCTCTAGTGACCGGGACGGGGCCGGCAGCCTCGCCCAGCCACGGCGACGCTCCGACGAGGTCGCGGCCTCGACAATGGCCACCTGGCCATGGCCATGGCCGGTGACCGGCCAAAAAAAAAAAAAGAAGAAGAAAAGAAGAAGAAAAGAGGAGAGAAGAAGAAGTGTTTCTTCAAAATTGTTTCTAGAACAGAAGTAACTTTTTTTGTGTTTCTTTTTTTGATCCAATTTTGTTTCGGGAACAAAAAAACGAAAAAAGAACAAACGCAACCAAACGCGTTTGCTCTTTTTTTTGTTCCATGAACAAAAAAAGAAAAAAAAGTGTTCAAAACGTAAACGAGGAACGTTTCCATGCAGGCCCTAAAAAGTCAATTCAAAAGTCAATCATTTGACTTTTGAGTTTTCGATAAAAATGAGTCGGAAATTATCTACAAATGATTGGCCAAAATAAATAAATGAAAAAAAAGACACTTTGCTCTCGAGAAATGGACTTTGTCATGATCAGAAACTCCAATCTCGAGATTCTTACCTTTAGCGACGTATCAGCTAAAAATCAAGTGTCAACGTGATCCTTTAGTGAAAAAGTGACCGATAATCTATTGGAAGAAGACTATATAGCAGCAACATTAGCAGATGGATGTGCATGTAAACCTTGCCTTCAAAGTTGATTGTTCAGCCTGGTAGGTTGCTTATATCGTAATTAATAATAATTGGATGCCATATGACCATGTTAGTGATAGTGCTTCCAAATTTTCTCCATTATATGCACTTTACCTTGTTAAACACAGTAGGTTTGGACAATAAAAGCCAAAAATGAACTTAGCGTGTCGAAATACCTTAGGGATTGGTCATAAATCCCTAAAAAACCTGTCAGAAAATGATCAAACCAATAATGGAATGATCCAACCGATCTGATCTAAACTGGTCAATGGTCTGGTTCGGTCTCAACGGTCAACAGTCAGAAGTGACAAGGTGCTGATGTGCCAAATGACATGGCATGGACATGTCGAATGATTTGGCGCGGAGGTATCGAATGACATGGCGTTGACATGTCGAATGATGTCAACTAAGTTGAGACTGTGGCGTGTCTCTGGCAAAGCGCATGCATCTCACGTGCAAAATCTTTTGGTGGCACGTGGGGGCGCATCCGATGGCTTTCGGTAGCGAGACTTCATAGGCTGCTTCATTGGCAGACGATGAGTCATAGGTTGGTATTTGTTTTTTGAAAAACTCGGGGCTAGGAGTCCAAGTTACCACAAACAGTGGCGGGTTTCCAGGTCCGAAATGCGACGGCGCGTGGTGATGTGTGGTGGCGTTCGGTGTCGCTTGGCGACGAAATTTCAGTATTTCGCTCTTCCAAGGGCAACGAGTCAGATGGTGATGACGGTTTTTTGAAATGAGCAACTGAAGTATTCCAACTAACGGCTTCGGTCTTGGCAAAGAATCGGTAGAAACATGGCTAGTGCGGCTGGCATCGTAGTGGCCACCGTGTAGCAAACTTGATGGGTGCACTTCAGATAACAATGGCTCTAATATAAAGTTGAGATTTGAGAATGAAGAGAAAAATAATATTCTGTTTACTAACTAGTGAGCAGTAGTGTCTACTTATATGTTTCTATTTAAAGTAACAAATCAGGATTAATCAAAGAAAATATATAGAATCACAAAATATCCTAAATATATCTTTACCACTATTAATTCTACAAGAGAGTTCAGAAGATCATATTGTGTCTTCAAAATAGATGGAAAATCAATCATAGTAGAGAAAATTCAGTATTTGAAAATGATTTCACAAGCCTCACAATTGTATATGAATTTTCTTGAAACTCTACAACATAAAAAAATTTCTAAATTTTAATCCAATGTATAATGTAATTCTTGAAATTTTAATTTGTTTAGTGCACTCCCTGAACTTTTAATTTCTTATTGTAGTCCATAAAATTTTAGTACATATTTAAATTAGTCAATGAATAATATAAAAATGTTTAACATTGTCTTTCCATCAATTCAAATTGAAAATAATATAAAAAAATTTCATATAATTCAAGAAATAAATATAATATATACTAAAAGTTTAGGAATCACATTAAAAAATTTAAAATTCAAAGACATAATACATATTAAGTCAAAATTCAAAGGTTACATATCATTTTGCCCAAGTAATATCGTACTCCTCTCTCTCTCTCTCTCTCTCGCTCTCTGGTGGTCCAAAGAAACAGACCGACATGTGAAGCACCGAAACGGAATCAATGACGATATCATCTCATGGTACTGAGATCGCTTTCAATTTCTTCTGCTCATCTCTATAATTGAAGCACATGGACAATGCGTCATCGAATCCGTCAACCAATGGGAGGGGGATTCTGACATGAATTTGCAGTAAATAGGAGTCTATTCTTAAAAAAGACTTTACCATAGTAACATAAATTTACGATGTGATATTATATTTTTGTGTTTAACCATAAGACGCTTCGTAACGCATTTGTCACATTATAGAGGCGTCCTCATCTTAACTGGCAACTTCCTAATGAATTTGGATTATGATTATCGAGTTTATTTTTTTATTTTTAACATCATTTGAAAATATAGAAGGTGGTCTAATTTACAAACATCACTTATAGCAAATTGTCACGACCCCAACTCTATCTCCAAGATCCTGAGCAACACAAGTTACTTTTGTGACGTCTTAGGCTCGTCGCCATCCCGATTCTTTTTATCTCGTTATCATGCACATGCGAAAACGTGAATAAACAAATCCCTAGACAAACAATAGCTGAAAGACTAGGACCTACATCAAGCAGAACACACTAATTTATATTATAACGGTATTTTTACCAGCCCCTTCTCTATGGGCCATCTTTTCTTTTTACATCACAATACAAGTTTTCCCACATAGGCCAGAGAAATCCTATTTCCTCTCGCGTGATTGCAGCTCCCAAAAACTGACGTGAGACTTCTATGCCTACACGACTGAAAGATGAGGGATGAGTTTTGAGGAACTCAGTAAATAAAATTAATATTTCTCTACTAGGAAAACATCTCATCATCAAAGGCTAGCAAGTACAGCACTCGCAAATAGTGTCAATCACAGATCAATCACAAGTCTATTGCCACCTCTCGACTATTTGTATGTGATCCACTTTAAACTTACAAAATAAGCTATTTCACCAATCAAGCTTATCAACAGTACATAGTAACACACCACTGGCTCAGGTGGCTCCGCTAGGTAGGCTCCAGACCTCCACGGGGAGGTCGGGAGTTCGAAGCCTCTGCAACGTAAGTTGCAGGGAGGCTGGTGGATCATTAGGCGATTTAAGCGTGGCGTTGGGGTGGTGGTTTCCCTGCTAGCGTCACCAAGGGGTTTACGGCGCATTGTCGGTGTAAGCTGGTTCCTCCTGTCACAAAAAAAAAAAAAGAGTACATAGTAACACATACAATAAGTTCATTAACCGTATCAATAGTTTTTCCTATATTTTCAGGGGCTTCTAGCTGCAGGCTAAGTATTTGGCCTCAGGTCAAGCATCCAATACTCTCAAGGGCTTTTCATACTTTTAAAGGCTTCCTGACTCAAGCAAGGCATCCGGCCATCAGGCCAAGCATCCCATACTTTGAGGGGCTTCCCATACTTTCATCAACTTCCTAGTTCAACTAGGGCATCCGACCATCAAGCCAAGCATCCCATACTTTCATGAGCTTCCTAATTCAACCAGGGCATCCCTTTCAATGAACGATGCATTAACCAACACTATGTGACGATGGGCTTCCTAGCTCAACTAGGGCATCTGGCCATCAAATCGGACATCCTATACTTTGAAGGGCTTCTCACACTTTCAAGGGTTTCCTAACTCAACCAAGACATCTGGTCATCAAGCCAAGCATCTCATACTTTTAAGGGCTTCCCATACTTTCAAGGTCTTCCTAATTCAACTAGGGCATCCCGGTCAATGAATGAGGCATCGCCGCCAACCCTATGTGACGACGAGCGTTTTTTCCCATTTAATTACACACACAAATGCATCACACAAGTCGATTATTTTCTTTTCTCTTAACCGACACAGGCATGATTCGAAGGCGTGCTCATACAGTCGTGTGTACCATGAGTTCTTTCACTACAAAAGTTCAGCTTCTCAATTTAGTGACCTCCTAGTAGAACCCTCTGACCCAAAATTTATTATCTCCCTCTCACTTTTGTGTGTGAGTCTCATGTGCCACAAATGTGTTGTGTCTTGATTTAAAGCCTCAAAGAATCTAGTAGATAGGCAAATTACTATCGTTCCCATGAGAAGATATAATTCGCACTCTATTTTTCACCGCATCATAGTAAGCACACCTTGAGAGACCTTCAAAACTCCAAATTAAGTGGAGATTCGTTATTTGAACCCATCAAGAGCACTCAACATGATAAAGTTCCTTCTCAACTCAAGTACATGGATTGCGTTTGTACACAACTCTTCCATCCACTATTTTTAGACTCTCTGCAATCTTTTCTACATCAGATAATTGAAACTTACGCAAAACGTTGACATGCCCGTGTCTTAATGCTCCACAACTCAGAATTGTTCCTCCCTTTGAACTTCTCACTCTCTACTTTCACCCCAAATACAATTGCAGCAATAAAATTTCTCAACAGTGATCAAAAAAGCAAAAACCCTAGATTCACTCTAGAAATCCTAAGCTTAGCTCTAATACCAATTATTTGAAGAAAACATAGAATCCAGTGGCTCTTACAAATCAAGTTAAATGCAAAAGAATGAAATTACTAGAGAGATTAATGATGAACGATAAGCACACCGAAGATTTACATGATTTAGTTCAAGTGTCAATACTTAGTCCATGGGAGAGCCAACCACCAAGAAATACACTCTAAGCACACTGATGAATGTTATTTCACAATCTTTCATATGGATCTCACTCTAAAAACTCATAAAGAGAAAATCTGATACTCCTCTTGTTTGCTCTATTGCGTCTAATATCATAGTAGATTTTTTATTATATGTATAATATTCCTACTTAAATAAGAAATCCCTTTTAGGAAACCTATTCTAAATAAGAAATCTATTCAAACTTTTGACATATTCTCAATAATGTGAACCGTCTGCTCTAATGTATAGCTTGGATTAAAATTAAAAGACCTGACAGAAATCATAGAACAAAAATGAACAAAAGTTAGGGACGTAGAAGAAAGAGCAATGCGAGGATAAGTCCAGTCACCGTCCATACAACATTTTGAGCTTTGAATATTGATATTTAAAAGTATAAGTTAAATCCAGAACCTTCCAGGATTGGACATATGTATTATTTGTGGACCCACGAGCACGCGGTCTTAGGAGATATGCATCCGTTGAGGGTCCAGCTTTGACACGGAAACCAGAGCATTGGGGCATTTGAGCCACATTTTCTTCTGGCCGTGCATAAATGCATTCCTCACCACTCATTTTTCTGGATAAGACATCCAGTACCCCTAAAGCACGTGAAGAAAATTTGCTTTTCTGTGAAAAGGGAATGAGATAGATCTTTTAACTTTCGCTATAGCCTCTAACATCACCGCAAGAATTTTACTACCACGTCTAAACAGTACCACGAAAGTACAAAAGTTCTGCGGCAACACATTATGTTTGTTTTGACTCATAACTCTTGTTTATTTTTCGGTGAGTCTATCACCATTGCACCACTGTATCGCAAGTAGTAATAGAGCTTATATATTCATAATCTAGTAGAACCCGAATTAAAGACACAGACGATTGAAGGTTTTTCGGGACCGAGAACTGCGAAGCTATCGAATCGGTAATGAAAGGGGCTTGAAATGATATGTGAAGGGAATTTCTGATTCCCAAAAACCGGATTTGACATTAAATCGAACCCCTAAACTTGTGCAGAAGACGAGCCCGGGAAAGCACATGCATCACCGATCCTAAGGCACATCACAAAATCGAACGTACTTTGTTAGCCACAGATTAAACACCGACACCGATATGAGAAAGAGAATTTGGTTCTGTTCGATCCGATGACACCAATTCGCCTTGAAGGGAAGATAGTGTTGTCTCTTTTGTTTTTGTTCTTTCTTTTGGAGGGAGAGAGGGAGGAGGAACGTACGTTGCTTCAAAAGGTGCGTTCCTCCCTCTTTATTTCCCTCTTATATACGTTTCCTCAAAAAAGAAACGTGTCCTTTCATCATATTCCTCTATCCACGCTATAATATTACGCCATAATATTATGGTAACATGCAGACGTGGGCGACTTAGGCCCGTCACATTAATAATTAAAACCATAAATATGAAAATTTATCCTTCATCAATTAGCCAACCAAAGGAAGGTGTAAACGTGTAATAGTCAATGAAAACAATCTTACGTAATTGATGAGTTCATTTTTTAAAGTGAAAATATCCAAATACTCCAATAGATTACGCCGACAAGTTTTCCCTCGAGGCTTCTAGGAACCAGATCTGAACTCTCTGATCTCTATATATACTAACACCCACATGCGAACGGTCTCGATCGGCAATTCGTAACACGAAGCAAAGAAAATTCGATGGAAAACACAGTTCAGTATGCGATCCTCCTCACTGTCCTCTCTCTAGTTATTCTCTACTTCTTCCTAACAAGAGAACCCAAGAACCTCCCTCCATCCCCTCCTTCTCTCCCTATCATTGGCCACCTCCACCACTTGAAGTTGCCCCTTCACAGGACCCTTCTCAGCCTCTCCACTAAGTATGGCCCCATCATGACCCTTCGGTTCGGGGTCCGCCGGTTCGTGGTCGTGTCATCACTGCCGCTGGCCGAGGAATGCTTCACCAAGAATGACGTCGTGCTTGCCAACCGCCCGAAGCTGTTCATTGGCAAGTACCTCGGCTATGACTACACCACCCTCATCTTGTCGTCCTATGGCGACCATTGGCGTAACCTCCGGAAGATCGCCACCATCGAGGTTCTCTCGTCGCACCGCATCAATTTACTCTCCCATGTCCGGAGGGACGAGATCCGGCGGCTGATGCTCCGTCTGGCCCAGGGCAGGTTCCAGTCCCACCACAGGGTCGAGCTCAAAACTCTATTCTCAGAGCTGACGTTCAACATCATGATGAGGATGATTGCAGGGAAACGGTACTACGGCGAGGGCTTGACCATCGACGAGGCTGAGGCAAGGGAGGCGAGGAAGCTGATTAAACAGATTGTTGGGAGTGGCGGGACAAGTTACGTTGGCGATTTCCTGCCCATACTAAAGTTGGTCGATTACAATGGGGTCAAGAAGTGGGTGGTTGAGCTGAAAGAGAAGATCGATGCGTTCATTCAGGGCTTGATCAACGAGCACCGGAGGAAGAAGGGCGACCCAGAGCTCGCAGACAGCATGATCAGTCATCTTCTGCATCTACAAGAATCTCAGCCGGAAGACTACTCGGACTCCATGATCAAAGGGCTTGTCCTTGTAGGTGTTGTTTCTTATTTCTACATCTGCCTTTTTATTTTTATTTTCACTGGACAAATCCTGCGCCCCCGCCCCCGCGGCCCGCCTCCCTCGTGAGAATTCTCGCGGCAAAGTTGCCGTGTCTTGCCAGTCGTCCATTCTTGTTAACTTGATATATGTCGTCGGTGGTTGCATTAAAATGTTGTCAATGACAACGGTTAAATTGAGTTGGGCAACTTAGACATGCTCAAAGTCACGGCAGCCTAGAATTGACCGCTTTATATTGCTTTTGTGTCGAAGATTTAGAATGCACTTCCACCACAAATGATGATAATACTTGCAATGATGGTGAAAAATCTTAGGTTTCGTTTTTCAATAAACAGAAATACGTCGCTCTCTCTCTCAAATTTATTTAAATTTTGAGTAGTACTATTTTACTGAATAAATGTGTAACAGCAGTTGCCATCATTATTGTCGTTTTTTCGCACATGTATTGTCAATTTTCCTCAAGACTGAATTTCGATTGGGCGGATGTTTGTGGTGCTGGGCAATTAACTCTCACCCCTCCACTTGGAGCAATCCCTTTCTGTGCTCTTCGTAGAAGATAATGATGTTTCACATAGATTTAGATGAAGGGTCCTAGTTTTTCTGATTTTGGGAGTTCATAAAAGGAGCGGATTTGGATGTGGATTTTTGGGATTGGCTTACCCACGAATCTGCTCAACCAGACTTTGCCTGAATTAATTGACCCCAAAAACAACACTTTCCTTTTTGGTCGTTTGGGTTCGTAAATTGAAGGGGTCAGTTATCAAATGGAGCAAAGGAAAAAGGAGAGACTAATAATGTATGGAAGGCAAAAAAAAATGGTAGTAATGATTGATTGAGTAGAGTTGACTTGGTTGCAATTTTTCAAATAGGATCTGACTTTACTTTTTGAAAGATTAGGACTTGATTGCATATTATGCACAGCGTTTAGGACTATTGGTGCAAATGCCAATCTATATATCAAGTTGGAACAGCTTATTAAGACTTCAAAGTCTGCAATAAGAGAGTCCAATTACTAATTGAGATTTACTTTTTGTAAAATGTTAGCACTCTTTCTTTTTAGATTTTCTCCATGAAATCGTATACGTTTATGCACCTTCACGACCATATACCAATTATACCTAGTGATTATCTTACCAAGGTGTGATTAGTTAAGACATCAAAAGATCCCTAATCGAACGGCGTTGAGAAAAGTAGTCTAATGATTGGCAGAAGCTGATTTGTAGGAAAGAAATTTTCATTACTGGGGGGCCTATGGTAAAGAAACTGACTTATTTTGTTTTATTCATCATTTGAAGTCTTATTATCTCGACTTTTGCAGTTGATTTGCACAATAACTTTTTATACATGTACAGGTTTTGTTAGTTGCGGGAACAGACACATCATCGCTTACATTAGAATGGATAATGACAAACTTACTAAACAATCCTGAAAAGTTAGAGAAGGCCCGAAACGAGATTGATTCTGTTATTGGCCACGATCGTCTGGTAGAAGAATCGGATGTTTCGAATCTACCTTACCTTCAGTGCATCATCTTAGAGACCCTTCGACTAAACACCACGGTGCCACTTCTCGTCCCGCACGCATCATCAGCTGATTGCACCATTGGTGGATACTTTGTTCCACGCGACACTATTGTACTGGTGAATGCATGGGCTATTCACAGAGATCGTGAGGTGTGGGAGGACCCATTGAGCTTCAAGCCTGAAAGGTTCGAGGGCAATGGCGGTGAAAAACAACGAAAGCTGATGTTGCCTTTCGGGCTAGGACGGAGGGCATGCCCTGGTGCACCCCTCGCTCAGCGGGTCATGGGGTGGACATTGAGCTTGTTGATTCAGGGTTTTGATTGGAAAAGAGTGAGCGAAGAAAAGATTGACATGACGGAAGGCCCAGGAACCACCATGCCAAAGGTAGTACCATTAGAATTAATGTGTAAAGTACACCCTCGTATGGGGAAACTTGTCCCTAAAGATTAAGTTGGTCGACTAGTTTGTGCTAACTGATTGGTTGGTTGGCATGCTTTCATGTTGTATGTAGTAAGAGTCTACCTCCATTCTATGACTTTGAACTTTTTGTATTTACGTCATTTCCAATCCATTTGTTTTCGAACATTATAATGGAGGTTCCTAGTGTAAAGAAGAGATATGGTGCTGATGGCTACGGATTGTACTTATTTGAACCCAGTATTACTTTTCTTAAACAACTTTATCAATTCTGAAATTATATGTTTAGAGTATCTTTTTTCGTACTTTAATTGTCTCTTGCTCTTGCAAGGTCACATTCTGCCTTCTTCTTGAAATTTTATTTCTTTTATTTTCCCACATTTTTGCCTTTGGGCAAGTTACTCATCTCCAATTATCTTTCCACAAATTTAGCACAAGAATATGCCTTTTCCAATTTTTCTTTGGAGAATAGTCATAGAAAGATAATTAGTTGCTAAATTAGTTACACACTAATGTTCTACAAATAAAATTGTGCGCCCTTATTCAAGAGCACAAATTTACTACATGATTTAGCATATTCATCAATTTTAATGTCTTGCTTACTAGCTTATGATGTACATCATCAAGTGGCAATAGTATATGCGCCTCAGGATTCCTGGGGTGTCTTTTTTTTGTTGTTGAAAGAGACAAGTCATTTTTTTTATTTAACAATAGTATGTAGTGAACAATGATGGCAAGACTCAAAACATACAAGGCTAAAGGGATTGAGGGGGCTTGGAAAGCCAATTAGAGGGGAGGTTCCTATTTCAGTGGATGGGCTTTGGCTACCAAATCTGCAGATTAATTGGCTTCCCGTGGATAATGGGCTAGGGACATGTCATTTTATTGGGCCAAAAGACTAGAGCACTCCATAAAGAGTTGCTGGATAACCCATGAGCTCTAGTTCACTCCTGATATGCCAATAAGTACTAATAGGTTACCAATTGGCAAGTAGATGTGCATAGTAGGTCGAGAGAGTTGAGTTTGTGTCTCTTTAGAGTCGACAATAGGGATGTGCAAAAGAACTGAAAACTGTCTGAACCGCCTAAAATCGGACTAGAATGGATTCCATGGGGGTTGGTCTAGTTCCCAATTCCAATTTAGTGGAACCGGTGAGTATCGGTCCGATCCCCAGTTCTAGGCGTGGAACCACTCACCCACGCAAGATGGTATATATATCGTGAGTTGTGGGAGGACCTATTGAGCTTCAAGCTTTAAAGGTTCGAGGGCAATGGCGGTGAAAAACAACGAAAGCTGATATTGCCTTTCGGGCTAGGATGGAGGGCATGCCCTGGTGCACCCCTCGCTCAGTGGGTCATGGGGTGGACATTGAGCTTGTTGATTCAGGGTTTTGATTGGAAAAGAGTGAGCGAAGAAAAGATTGACATGACGGAAGGCCCAGGAACCACCATGCCGAAGGTAGTACCATTAGAATTAATGTGTAAAGTACGCCCTTGTATGAAGAAACTTGTCCCTAAAGATTAAGTTAGTTGTTTAGTTTGTGCTAACTAGTTGGTTGGCATGCTTTCATGTTGTATGTAGTAAGAGTCTACATCCATTCTATGACTTTCAACTTTGTTGTATTTACATCATTTTCCAATCTATTTGTTTTCAAACATTATAATATGGAGGTTCCTAGTGTAAAGAAGAGATAAGAGATATGGTGCTGATGGCTACGGATTGTACTTATTTGAACCCAGTATTACTTTTCTTAAACAACTTTATCAATTCTGAAATTTAATTGTCTCTTGCTCTTGCAAGAGATATGGTTTAGAGTGTATTTTTTCGTACTTTAATTGTCTCTTGCTCTTGCAAGGTCGCATTTTGCCTTCTTCTTGCAATTTTATTTCTTTTCTTCTTCCACATTTTTGCCTTTGGGCAAGTTACTCATCTCGAATTATCTTTTTACAAATTTAGCATAAGAATATGCCTTTTCCAATTTTTCTTTGGAGAATAGTCATAGAAAGATAATTAGTTGCTAAATTAGTTACACACTAATGTGCTACAAATAAAATTGTGCGCCCTTATTCAAGAGCACAAATTTACTACATGATTTAGCATATTCTTCAATTTTAATGTCTTGCTTACTAGCTTATGATGTACATCAGCAAGCGGCAATAGTATATCTGCCCCAACATTCCTGGGGTGTTTTTTTCGTTTTTGAAAGAGAGAAGTCATTTTTTTTATATTCAACAATAGTATGTAGTGAACAATGATGGCAGGACTCAAAACATAAAGGCTAAGGAGATTGAGGGGGCTTGGAAAGCCAATTAGAGGGATGGTTCCTATTTTGGTGGGTGGGCTTTGGCTACCAAATTTGCAGCTTAATTGGCTTCCCGTGGATAATGGGCTAGGGAAATGTCATTTTATTGGGCCAAAGGACTAGAGCACTCCATAAAGAGTTGTTGGATAACCCATGAGCTCTAGTTCACTCTTGATATGCCAATAAATACTAATAGGTTACCAATTGCCAAGTAGATATATGGAGCAGCTCGAGAGAGAGTTGAGTTTGTGTCTCCTTTAGAGTCAATAATAGGGGTGTGCAAAAGAATTGAAAATTGTCCGAACCAACCGGAACCAAACTAGAACAGTTTTCATGGGGGTTGGTCTAGTTCCAGTTCCAATTTAGTGAAACCGATGAGTACCTGTTCGATCCCCAGTTCTAGGCGTGGAATCACTCGCCCACACAAGACCGGTATATATATATATTTGTAGTTATTGGATATTTTTGACTAATTTTGTCTCTTGGGTATGTAATAGGATTAACCCCTTACTTTATTATTATTATTATTATTATTATTATTATTATTATCTATTTACTTGCTTTTTCAACCAAAACAAAATAAACAAACGTAAATGAATGAAAGAACTGATTGGAGATATTCATAAGAGCCAAAGGCTCATTTTAAGAGTATAATTAGGTCTCTCCTTAGCCACTTCCACGGTTAAATTAGGTTAACGTTGAAAATAGATGAATCAAGTGATTAATATTTTAACTTCTGTGGTAATTAAGACTTTCAACATGGAGTCTAATTCTCCACATGTTTTCGATGTCGGAAAATCTTAAGAGGACTACACCATAACCTTCAAAGAAATTAAGTTTTTAGCTAACGAATTTTATCTATTTGTTTTGCCTTAAAGTTTTCAATTCTTAATCAAAATTAATTGCTTTGTAGGGATTAGAGATCAATTATATGGATTCACCCGATAACTGAAGATGGACTCATCCAAGAACCGAACTAGAGTGGTGGTCCGGTTCCTAGGTAGATCCATGGACCAACAGGTGGGTCTCGGTTCCAAATTTTCTAAAATTGGTCCTTAGTGGGCAGTTGTTGATTCCAAGGTGAGAATCGTTCACGTAGATCATGCTCACCCCTAGTCAACAGGCATGCTTCACAACAAGGGTTTCAAGTTCCAGAACTAAAATTGCTTTGTCACGCCTCGAACCTTGAGCACGTGCCCATCCCTTGGTGGTCGATAAAATTTGCGATGTCCCAAGACGCGTCGCTGATCCATTCATTTTAATGCACATGCGGAAGCGAATTACTAATCCCTTGATATCAACAGCATGAGATAGAAAAGTAAGAAACAGATTTACAAACAAAACATGCTTTTATATACACACTAAGTCAAATACAAAAGTCAACAACCAAAAGCCTACAAAAGACCAGCTCTCAAAAGAAGCTCTTCTATTTGACTTACACCTCAGATCCCCTTAGCTCGGCTCCAAATGCTCCATCCTACAGTCTTGAAAAGAATTGAGCCCACGACAAGGTGAGATATAAATCCCAACGAGTTCACGCTCTAAACTCCGATTAGGAGGGTAATACGCATAGAGGCGTTCTAACCACACAACCACACAACCATAGAGAGTTACCTCATCTCAGATCCTCCATGTAGGTTAGCACAATTCATATCATTGATAGCCACAAAAGCATGAGCAGCAAATAAGCTCATTAACTGGAAAGCCACACTCAAATTCAACCTAGTACAAAGGTCCGGATTAAAGGGCCAAATTGTTATGATACATCCCATACCGTGCCATACAATTTTATCCCATAATTTGGCAGGGAAAAGTGCCAAAAAAGTCTTAAACCTTTTGGCTTTCTGCCGATTTAGTCCTAAACCTTTTTTTGGTGCCGATTTAGTCCTAAACCTTTTACGTTGTGCCGATTCAGTCCTTTCCGGCCAATTTTGGCCGGATTTTGCTGATTTGGACGCCGGCCGGCGACGTGGCTTGATCGGTGTTGATGTGTACAATTTTTAATAATATTTTAATATTTTTAAATATTATTTTTTATTTTTTATTTTATTTTTTCTCTTTTTTTTTTATTTTTATTCTTTTCTTTTTTTTCTTTTTTCTTTTTTTCTTGTCATCTTCTTCCTCCAGTAGGCCGCCGAGCCGGGCGACCGCCGAGGCGACGGCCGGCGAGGGCGACCTCGCCAGCCCGCCCTCGCGCCACCGGCGAGGTGGCCGGCGAGGATCGAGCCTCGCCCATGGCCGGCGAGGCTCGACCTCGCTAGATCCGGCTCGCCACCCAGCCGCGAGGGCCTCGCGCGGGCGGGCGAGGCTCGGCCTCGCCGGATCCTCGGCGAGGGCTGAGCCTCGCCCATGGCCGGCGAGGTGAGCCCCGCCAGCTCGGCGCGAGGCTAGCTGCCTCGGAGAACCCAAGAATCACAAAACCCCACCCTCGACAAATCGCCGCCGCGGAGAAACAAGCGAAAATCCGAGGCCGGAGCCGCGCAACCGAAGACACCCCGAGCTCCCGTAAACCCTAGAGACGACGACGACGATGAGCGGAGGAGGGAGGAAATTTCTAGGGCGAGATTGGGATCGGAGAACGGAGCCGGAGAGGAGTCCAGGCGGCCTCGCGCCAGGCCGGCGGGGCTCGCCCTCGCCGGCCATGGGCGAGCTCGACCTCGCCGGATCCGGCGAGGGCGAGCCTCGCCACCCGGCCGCGAGGGTAGCCTCGCGCCGGGCGGGCGAGCAAGGCTCGACCTTGCCGATCCGGCGAGGGCGAACCTCGCCCGCCCGGCGTGAGGCCGCCCTCGCGGCCACCGGCGTGGCCGGCCGATGTCGACCTTGCCGGCCGTCGCCTGCGGCGGTCGCCGAGCCGCGACCGACCGGCCGGAGGAAGAAGATGAGAAAGAAAAAAAGAAAAAGAAAAAGAAATAAAGAAAATAAAAATATTTAAAAATATTAAAATATTATTAAAATTTGTACATGTCGGCGCCGATCGTGCCACGTCGCCGGCCGGCGTCCAAATAGCAAAACCGGTCAAAATTGGCCGAAAGGACTGAATTGGCACAACATAAAAAGGTTTAGGACTAAATCGGTACCAAAAAAAGGTTTAGGACTAAATCGGCACAAAACCAAAAGGTTTAGGACTTTTTTGGCACTTTTCCCTAATTCGGCATGTCCAACTTAATTAATCATGCATTCCTAGTTTTGATCTCAACTTATAGCACGGCCTACTCACTATTCGGCGGTCTTCTGGCATAGCCAAGCGTTGTCTCACCCCATTGAGCATGGCTACGTCTTTCTTAAACGGCTTTTCCGAAGGAGCAAAGGTCTAGAATCTACTGTGACCGGCTTCCATTATCCAGGGGCATCCCATATAGGAGCAATGGGTTCTCTTAACCAACACGTGATCATTCAATCTCGGCTCAAAACACCGTGCATTGCAGTCAAATACCTCAATTAAAATGATAAACTTGACCTATTTTCTTTGTATTAGAAATACACAATAAAATAGTCGTGCATGGGGTACACGGTCAACTCGACCCAAAAAAAAAGTAATATCCTCCAATTTAAAATCCCACTGTTTTATATAGTATATAAAATCAATTTCGGTGTTAAAGTCCGACACTCGGGATTTTCTGAATACATATCGAAATTCACAAATTTTGTAATAAATGACCAAAATTCCAATCAACACTCAATTTGCATGAATTAACACCCACTTGCATAAACTGAACATACCATTGCAATTAGCACAAAATTTAGGTCATCGGCTATCCCGGTCTAATTTCTAGAAAATATTTAATAATTAGATAATTATCAAAATTAATTAAATAATTCAATTTAAATACCAAAAATGCTAACTTAGGTCGGAAATGCTTAATTAACTACCTAAATGGGCCGGGAAAATTCTTGAACCTATCTAGATAAATAATACATCCCGTCTAATCCTTAATTAATCTAATCTAACCACCTAACATGCATAATTGAATAATTAAATCGCTAATCTAATCTAACTAACCACCTAATCCCTAATTAACTTAAACTAAACACCCCTTAAGTATAATTTAACTCCCTAAGAAAATTTGAGAGAGTATACTCACCGGTTTTGCGATCCAGTGAGTCCATAGCGACGGCGATGCGGAGATGGGCGACTAACCTCCTAGCGACGACACCAAATAAGGCCTAGAGTGGCTTGAAAAAGCCTCACAGTCTCAGCTAGGCTGAGATCTTCGGCTTCTACTCCTTGGACCGAGGGGCTGCTCGAGCGGCTAGTTGAGGCCAAAACAAGCCAGGTGGCGATGGCGGGTTGTAGCGGGGCTAGGCAGGCAACGACGGAGGCTAACGGCGACGGTAGGTCTCAACGGCGGCCAAGATGGCTCGGGACAGTAGTTGGTCTCGAGTTGGAGGTGGGACAGCAAAGACGCACAGCTAGGCTCACGACTGGCGTGTGGGGGTGCAATAGGCGGCAAGGGAGCTTCGGTTGCTTCAGGCGGCTGGTTAATGGCAAGGGGGAGGGGCTAGCTTCGTTTCTCTAGTTTTCCTCCAGCTCTCAATAGCACTCCAATGGCGAAAGGAGCTACTGAAGGGAGAAGATGGCTGTTGGTCAAGGGTGGCCACCAAAATATCTTGAATTTTCAAGTGGTTGCCCCACCACCTTTCTTGTCTTCCTTAGCCCATTTGTAGCTGCCAAAGCTTTCTTAACAAGCCAAGTGGTCCAAATGTTGCACACCACCAACGCCTATGAATTTTGTGCAATCCCCCTTCAATTTCATTCAATTCCCCTTCCAATCTCCCTCAAATGGACTCAATTTGATATTCATAAATCCCACCAAGATGCCTACACATGAATTCACACTTTTCCTCGCCCATTTGTCCAACTTGAATCCTAAAAACGCGACCAAAAACGGTCCCTTGAATTTTCCCGGTCTAAAACAACCCTACTTCAAATTTTGGCCAAAAATCATAGTTTGCAGAAAAATCTTCAAAATGTGAATTGACGTTCCTAAAATGAATCGTGACATGATAGAACTTAATCAAGTTTGAATTTGCGGTTAATTTCAATCTAGCGCGATTTTAGCGTAACCTAACCTATCGGCTAGTTTTTAAGAATTTTTGGTGTAATTGACCAATGGTCGATTATTTTCGAGCCACATTGTACATCTTTGACACTTTGGCGACTCTCAGTTGTTGTGAAAATCTCGAGATCTCAAATACGGACACTAGGTACAGAAATGACAGAAAAATCGGTTTAGTACCATTCGACAGAAATTTTGCAATTAGGTGGAATTACCCACACACTAATCACATACCTCTATCAAATCGACTTATTTCTAGTCTCTGATTAATTTTGACGGTGCCGTAATGACCTTTATAGATTAGCATAGTCGAGCAATCGATTCCCGGTCGAATTCTCAAGTCTATTGTGTGTAGATTTCGTAATAGCTTCATCTGATAGACTAGTTATCTTGTGAGTACCCAACTCAGAGAAAAGAACTATAGGCGCATCGATAAAAAGCCATACTTATTCAATTGAAAACAGAACTTGAAATTTCAAGATGTCACACCAAATGTCAGAGTGAATTTGATCAAAGAGACCATGAGAGATGGATTCACTAAAGTTAAATGGCAATGGATGATGTTTTTCTAAAAAAATAAGGTGGGCAATCAAAACATTTATTGTCAACAAAACTTAAATAACCACTAGAAATAAAAAAAATCATCATCTAGAGGAAGAAGCATGAACCAACTGAGAATGACAAGTTTCAGATGCTACTATGGTAGCATAACTACCAAAAGAGTAGGGAATTTTAAGGTAACAAGCTCAACCAGAGGTCCCACCCTATGGCCTGTTTCAATGGTTGTCCCATCTATGGATCACGCACATGATAACCATGACAAAAGAAGTGAATATTGAAACCAAGTTCACACAATTGTCCTATAGAAATTAAATTTAGTAAGAGTTTGCTAATTAAGAAAATGTTAGGTAAGCAAAAACTGGATGTTAAATTCATTTGTGAAATATCGACTATGTGAATAGTAGAAGCATGTGAAGTGAAAGATTTAATTGAAACAAATTAGAATTTGAAGTCATATGATTGTAGAAGGCAGAGTTCATGAATAAGACAAATTGGAGTGACAAATGTGGCAAAAGTACTAGGGACAAACGAGCTAAAATTTTCAAATTCTCGAAAAATGGAATGAAGATCCTCTGAAAATAGAATGACAAATAATCTACTTAGAAAAGAATTTAAGATATTAGTAGTAGCAGATGGACTTCCACGTGGATCTCCAATTTTGGGTCAATTGTACAGCCTTGTAGGCTGCGTAGGTTGTAGTCAATAGCAAGTGGCCATTAAAACTTCAATTTATCCATGATATACGCTTTACCAATTTAAACAAAGCAAATTGAACAAGGAATGCAAAAGAAAACAGTACCTAGCGGTCGGATGTGGAGAAACTAAGGTAACAAATGGACTCAACACCTAGAACAAGCCAAAAAACAGGTTGAACCAATCAGAAAAGTAATTAAATCGTTGTGGTCATTGCCCATCAATGGTGGTCAACCACAATCAGCATCGGTCAAAGATGGTCAATAATCAACAATCCAGGTCAACGATGAACGATCCAAGGCTAACGTGGGCTGTCGACGTGGTGAGTGCTGAAGCGATGGAAGATGTGTCTTAATGACGTGGTGGATGACATCAGCTATGATATCAGCAGATTCGATTGACGTGTGGCATGTGAGGATGACATCACCGACGATGTCTCTCTACACGGCTGTTCATAGATAAGGCATGTGGGTGCATGGATCTCACGTGCAGAGACTTCTGTTGGCACGTAAAGGCACGTTTGTCAATGGATCCAGACACTATCGCCGGTATGTGACTTGTCAAAATACAATGAGGTTGATGGTGGGGTTTATTTCATCAAAGATGTGGGGCTCGGTGGATTCAAGTGTGGCTATTCATGATATCGCATGAGGCGGCATCCGACAGCCTTTTGTGATGGAAATTTCCGAAATTGGCTTGTTTGAGAACGGCGAGTCCGGCGGTGGTGTTCATTCTTTGAGACGGGCAATGGAAGGATATCAAAACTACAACTTAAGGCTACAGACTAGAAGAGAAAAACACGGCTAGTGCGGCTAATGTTGTTTTGACCACCACAAAATAGACTTGATGGGCACCTCCTCGGATAACGACGATAGCTTTGATACAATGTATGATTTTGTAAGACTATAACTAATTATTTTAAATTTAATTTGTTAGATCAAAATATAGTTTAATATTCCATAATTCTCATTCTCTTCCTCTAGTTTGGACTTTGGCCAAAAACCAAACCGTGGAAATATGTAATAGATGAGGCAAATGGATGCCAAGAAAAAATTCAACTCAGGGCCTCATTCTCTAATATTATATGAGATTTCGTGATAAAACAGAAGAAAATGTAATATTCTGAATATTGCCACGTGAAGAGCACGAGAAACTATACATAAGCAAGGATAAATCATAATAGAGATTCAGTATTTAAAAAATGATTTCACAAGCCTCACAAGCCTCACAATTCATCAAACCCGACAACTGTTCGCACAAGAAGTTTCAGGTAATATTACTCTCTCTCTCTCTCTCTCTCTCTCTCTCTCTCTCTCTCTGGTTTAGAGGTCTAAAGAACCAGGCCGACGGAGGAAGCACCGAAACGTCATCAATGACGAAAGCCTCGCAATTGTGGAGCGATCGCTTTCAATCCTTCCGCTCATATCTAGAATTAAAGCGCGCGGACAATTGCGTCATCAAATACGTCAACCACCAGCTGGTCCTTTGGAGGGCAATTCTCACCTGAATTTGCAATTAATAAAAATTTATTCTAAAAAATAAAAATTCCAAATAAAGATTTAAAGTATCATCATTTTTTCAAATAAAACATTGAATTGGACTTTATATCAAATAAAGGTATAAAATGGCTATATCAATCTCAAATATGAGTCTGAAGTGGTCACGATAGTTTTAATTATAAGCTTGACCTCGCCAGTCACTGGCCAGCTAAATATTTCAATCAATCAAGCATTTTTTTGTCCAAATACAATTTTAATTTAAAATTATTTGTATTCTTTTCTTTTCCTTTCTTTTCCTTTCTTTTCTCCCTTCCTTTTTTTTTTTTTTTTTTTTTTTAGCTTTTCGGCCGATGAGGTGACCATCGCCCAAATCTAGCAAAGATCAATCTCGCTGATGGCCATAGGGGTATCCTCTCCTAGGGCCATCCCTTGTTGGCCATTTGCAAGGTGACCCTTGCCCAAATCTAGAGAGGGCTGGCTTACCTATGGCCATGAGGGCGGCCTCCCCAAGGCAGGGGTCACCATCCCTTACTAGATCGAGTGATGTTGCCTCCCTCACACAAGGTCGTCCCTCACTTGTAACCACTGAGGGTGGCCCTTACTAGATCAAACAATGATGACCCTCACTCAACTCTATCCAGACCTAGTGGAGAAGAAAGAAATTACTAGAAAAATAGGAAGAAAGAAAGAGAAAAGGAAAAAATTCAAAGCAAGGTAAAGGACAAAAATGCTCTTGACCAGTCGAAAAGTCCGACTTTTCTTTGAAACTGACATAGTTACTTCAAGTCCTTATTTAAAAAAAATGATGACACTTGATCTCGTTATTTTAAATAATGTCCATTTTGAGCCATTATTTGAAAAATGAAGGCATTTTAAGTCCTTATGTAGATTTTTTTTCTAAAAATGGCTTCACCTTATTAAAATAATTTTACAATGTGTTACCATAGTTTTGTGTTCAGCTATAAGACATGTTGCAATGTGATTCGATACTATACATCTGTCACATCGTAGAAGTGCGCATGACTTCAATAGCAATCGGGATGAATTTGAATTATAATTGAGCATGAAGTTGATCAAACATTATTTGGAAATATAGAAAAAGGGCTAAAATTTATAGACATCAGTTGCAGTAAATAAACATAAATTACAAGCATTATCATCCCATACATTAACTTTGGATTACGATTAAGTTAGCACAAAAATGTAATCAATATGATGTCTTCTCACGGGTTGAGATTGATTTCAATTTCTTCTACTCATCTGTAAAATTGACGCGTACGGACAATTGCGTCATTGAATACGTCAACCACCAGGTGGTCCTTGGGAGGGGAATTCTGACATGAATTTGCAATTCATAGAAGTTCTATCTAAAAATGGTTTCACGTACGTTAATACACGGCACTACCTCATCTTTTGCAATTCTTTTACCATAATTACGATGGACAATTAGTAAAATAAATTTCTGACGTGTTCTTATATTTTGTGTTCAATAATAAGACGGGTTGTAATGTGATTTGATATATTTGTCACATTGTAAAAACTTTAATGCACTCGGGGCATCCGTGAGGATCATTAGTTTAGAAAAGACAAGTTTGTGTATCTTTTCTTAACCTCACCTTAGATCCGGGTGGTTTTCGGCCTACGAGGGTTGCCTGTAGTAATCTCCTAATTGAGAGGCCTGATAGGCTGCATTTCTTATTTCAACGTGCCGGTATCTACCTGTCACGCATTCCTTATTGGTTGGTGTTTATTTTTTTTGAATTATGGGCAGCTTCCGCTGAATTTTAATTATGGTTGAGCATGAAGTTCTTTGAACATCATTTGGAAATATAGAAGAATGGCTAAAATTTACAAACATCACTTATAACAAATTAAAAATAAAAATAACAAGCATATTTATCCCGTACATAAATATTTATCGATTAAAGAGTTGAATAATCAGACACATAATAATTTTACACTCCAAATTGCCTGTTAGCTGGGCTTGAGGCCCTTTAAATGAGCTAAATTGCATTGAAGTTTCACAAACTTAATTATGGACAAATTAGAAAAATCAAATTCAAACAAACACATTCATTTTATGTGCCCACGAGAACGTGGTTCCTATACATATTTTCGTTGAGATTCCAGCTCTCCGCTCATTTTCTGGATTAGATGTCCAATCCCCGAAAGAACTCGAAGGTAAATCTTTGTTTGGCTATAACAAAATAAAAAGAGTGAAATAGATGTATTAACGTGTTGAGATCCAGTAGCAAAGACCTAATAACTTCCTAGGGGAGATTACTTAGAAGGAGCCCAAGTCAAGCTTATCAACATATTTGGGAAAATTGTCCAAAAAGTCTTAAACTTATTACATTTTTGTCAATTCAATTATAAATTTTTAATTTTATTAATTTAGTCCTAAACCTTTTTATTTCTTGTCAATTGAGTCAATCTAGCCAATTTTGGCTAGAAAATGCCGACATGGAGCCGGTAGTGTCACGTAGGATCTCCGGTGTTGATATCAACATATTTGGGAAAATTGTCAAAAAAGTCTTAAACTTATTACATTTTTGTCAATTCAATTATAAACTTTTTAGTTTTACTAATTTAGTCCTAAATCTTTTCACTTCTTGCCAATTGAGTCAATCTAGCCAATTTTGGCTAGAAAATGCCGATGTGGAGCCGGTAGTGTCACATAGGATCTCTGGTGTTGATGTCAATAACATTTAATGATATTTTATAATTTTTATAATTTTTATCTTTTATTTTTGGCTTTCTTCTTTTCCTTTTGCCAGTTTCGGCCATTGGCCATAGCTAACTGGCTAACCTAGCCCACCACGGTAGGGCCGGCCGAGCGAAGGTGAGCCTCAGTGAGGGGAGCCCTTTGCCCAAGCGCGACTTGGTAAGGATCAGCCCACCAAATTTGGCCTAGGCTAGGCCAACACTCACCTGGGCAAGGGCAAGCCCAAGCAAGGGCTCCCCTTACCAGATCTGGTTGGGCTAGCCCTCGCCTAGGGTAGGGCAGCCTCGTATGGTGTTGCCTTTGCCCGACCGACACTCGGTGAGGCCGCCCTGGCCTAGGTGAAGGCTGGCCTTGCTAGATTTGGCCTAAGCGCCAAGCCATGCCTGGGTGAAAGCTCCCCTCACTGTGGGCTTGCCCTCACTCGGCCAGGCCGTGGCCGACAAGGCCGCTTGGCTAGTCGTGGTCTATGGGCAATGGCCGGCCACTGGAAAAAGGAATTGAAAAAGCCAAAAGGAAAAGGAAAAAGGAAGAAGAAGAAAATCCAAAAAAAGAAAAGAATAATAAAAATGAAAAAATATTAAAATATTATTAAAATTTATCTACGTCGACACCGGTGGTCCTACATGGCACCGTTGGCATCCACGTTAGCATTTTCTGGGCAAAATTAAGTGGATGGACTTAATTGGCAATAATTGAAAATATTTAGGACTAAATTGGCAAAACTAAAAAGTTTATGACTAAATTAATCAAAAGTATAATAGGTTTAGGACTTTTTGAACAGTTTTCCCTAACATATTTAATTAGACTCATTTTCATTTAAGATTTTAAGCCAATGAGTTATGAGCTAATTTCGATGTGTTAATTACTTCACACCATATTGAATTTTCAATGTATGACTTTTTTAAACTTGTACGTGTAAAATTATCAAAAGAGTTCCATGGTGTACAGTTTTTTTCTTTTTTTTGGTGACCCAGGGAACCTCGTAGAACCGATGTCACGCCCCGACCCTCAGGCACGCACACATCCCTTACTTTTGGTCGATTTAAAAATGCGATATCCCAGGACTATGTATCGCCGACCCTTTCATTTATATATGCACATGCGGAAGCAGTTATAATTCCCCAGACAATAAAGCAATGGGATAGAAAAGCAGGCCATACATTTTTCTTTCTTAAAATTCACAACTACAACTTTTTACAAGCAAACAAGGTCTGACAAGACAGGACAGGGTTTCAGTCCTCATCCAGGTCGTACTTGATGTCATACTCGGGGTCCTCCTCCACGTACTCCTCTTTGAGTTCCTCAACAGGGATCTCCTCATCAGATTCATGCTCCTTAGGCTCCTCATCCAGGTCCTGAAATGGTTATTCAATAACCACTGAGACCACGTCTCAGCAAGTTCTAGCTCCTAAGACCCAATTAGTAAACTAATATACCTTAGGGCTGCCTACGCACAACATGAGTCGAGAGGACGTACCTTAGCCTCGCATTCCACCCGCATATTAGTACGGTTCGAATAGGCACACAAGCAATCACATCATAGATCGAAGCATCGATCTAATCGACTTAGTCGATTTCACATTAGGAAGACCACTCACGATCATCTCCCTTCAATCATTCAATTCACAACATCAAACCAAGGCAATGAATCGCATCAAATCACCCTCGCATCGAATCATCGATCAATCGACCTAGTCGAATCATTTCTAGGTCATTCATCCCACATCAAGCAATTCCTTGGATTTAGTGGCTTTACGGTCCCACCCGACCCTCTCGAGAACTAGTGGCTTTACGGTCCCACCCGACCCTCTCCGAACTAGTGGCTTTGCGGTCCCACCCGACCCTCTCGAGAACTAGTGGCTTTTCGGTCCCACCCGACCCTCTCGAGAACTAGTGGCTTTTCGGTCCCACCCGACCCTCTCGAGAACTAGTGGCTTTTCGGTCCCACCCGACCCTCTCGAGAACTAGTGGCTTTTCGGTCCCACCCGACCCTCTCGAGAACTAGTGGCTTTTCGGTCCCACCCGACCCTCTCGAGAACTAGTGGCTTTTCGGTCCCACCCGACCCTCTCAAGATGTCATACTATGTCACCGAGCCACGTGCATTCCCCAGGAAGACATACCGAGTCTCCGAGCCACGTGCATTCTCTAAGGCTATCTTTTCGCCAAGATGACATATCAAATCACCGAGCCACGTGTCTTTCCCAAGTGATATTCCAATTCAGGGCCACGTGCATCCTCAAGGTGATTTACCAACTTACTTTCGATACTAACAACCGATATCCGACCAATTCTCAATCACAAGACCAAAATTGCATTATTTAATATCATACTTAAAAATGCACCATTAAATCAATTCGACACGAATTAAAGCTCAAATAAATAAACAGATCGCTCCATGACAATCAGCACGAAATTCGGTCACTAGGCCATCCCGGTTGAATTTCCGGAAAATAAATAATTAAATAATTAATTTCGAAAATTAAATAAATAAATACAATAAATTCAATTTAGCACAATATAAAGCTCAATTAAATAAACGGACTGCGCCACGATCATCAGCATAAAATCCCGGTCACTGGCCATCCCAGCTGAATTTCCGGAAATAAATAATTAAATAATTAATTTCGAAAATTAATATTTAATTCCTAAAAATACCACATAAGCCCGAATCGCTTAATTAACACCCGATAAGGGACGGAAAAATCCCAAGAAGCATCCAATAAATACTACAAGCAATTCTCTATCTAATTACACTAATCACACAACTAATATGCAAAGCAATTAACTAATAATCACTAATCAATTCTAATCTAACAACCTAATTACACTTAATTAACGCTAATCAACCTTTAAGTATAATTAGCGCACTAAGAAGGCGTTAGTGAGTAAAACTCACTCAAAACGACGGGCTCGACGCGAGGGTCGACTTTCCTCAAAGCGGGCCAAGCATCCGGGCTCGGGAAGGCGGCCAAAACGGGCCAAACAGTTGCTGCAAACCCATTTTCTGCACTCACTGATCGCTGCTGGTTGGAGGCGAAGGAGAGCGGATCCGGGGCTGGTTGAGCTCGGGAATGGGCGGAGGAGCTGAACAAGACCAAGGCGAGTCTTCACGGTGGCCGAGGTGGCCGAACCGTGGCTTATGCCGGCCAAAATGGAGCCGAACGAGGCGGAACAGGGGTTGGACAGCGGCTGCAGGAACAGCGAGTTGGGCGAGAGGGAGACCGAGCCGAGCGGAGTGCAGCGCGGAGTGCACGGCGTCGCGGCCCAGGCGGTGGTGCGGCGCTCGGTCCAGCAACGCCAGGCTGCCTAACTCCGGTGTCTTCCCATCTCGAGATCCCGAAAGAAACGGAGGGGAAGACACAGGTGGACGGCTTTCAAGCGGGCGAGCGAGAGACGGACGGTGGCAAAGTGTTCCCAAGCACGACGGCGAAGGCAGCTCCGGCGCGATTGCAACTCCTTCAAGCAACACCGATCGCGCCTTACATTGGGCTGGCCGGTTCTGTTCGAACCAGAGGGAGGAGAGGAGCGGAGATGTGCAGATGGCAGCACGGCAGCGGGCTCGGGTGCGCGAGCAGCTCCGGTGCTTGCGGGCGTCCGACGGCGGCGGCGAGAGGCGGCGACGGGCGAAGCCGCTGCCGCTTTGCTGCCGCTGCAGTCTTCGCACGGCCATGGCACGAGCGGCAAGAAGAGGGAGAGAGGGTGTCGACGGGAGAGAGAAGAGAAGAAGAGAAACCAAATTTTCTTTCTTTTTCTCTCACTCTCTCTCTCTCTTAGGTCAGCCATACGTGGGCCACCATGGCTGTCATCCACCCACCTTTCAAGCCCCAAAATGACCCTTCTAGAAGACTTTAGGTAGTTTAAAATATTGGGTCTATGGGCATACGAATTTGCTAGGTTTTCTTTCCAATCATGCCTTAATTCCTCTTGAATTAAATCAAATTGACCCCCATTAATTTATGCAACACCTCATCATTCCAATTGGTATTTTTCCTTACCAATATAGCCCACTTGCATTCCAATTTCACAATCCCTGGCTTCAATTGAACGAAAACGGCTCTATTTATCCAGTCGAATTAAAACCCGAAAATCTGGATGTCACAACTCTTCCCCTCTTATAAAAATTTCGTCCTCGAAATTTAAACCTTTATCAGTCCTTAAACGAAAGGTGGGAGTATTGTCGTCTCATCGAGTCTCACTTTTTCCCACGCTAATCCTTCGGTCTTATGGTGCTGTCCGACCATTTTGACTAAGGAGATCATCTTGGTACACAAACTCTGCTCTTTCTGAACCAATAACTGAACTGAGCTTCTCACATAAGACACTCTGTCATCCACATCTGATCTCTTTTTCTCGATTCCCTAATAAACCTTTGAACCTCAACGATTCAAAATTTCTGACAGTTCTAAGCAGTCTTTACTCTGACATTGATCTGACAACTGTAAACACCGATTTCTGAGCTGACTTTGGACTTGCGATTTTCTGATTTCTGATCTCATCTCAACCAACCGAAATCCTCGTACACTCGCTTTGCACCGATTAAAAGAATCTATCTCGACTGATTCGCTGAAACTGGGAACCTCTGGTCAAGATCTAATATAACTCTGGCACTGATCTTGGCAACTGCAATAACTGACTACTGTACTGACTTTGACCTGAAATCTTCTTCACTTTCTTTTCACCACTGAAATTCTGTACCCTCTTCTATAACACCGCTTAAGAAAGAACCCTCTGAAAACTTTGCCAACTTATAATCTCTGATCTAGATTTGAAATATAATTCATCCCCGGCACTCCATGCTGGCGAATTATCTGATGCACATACACTTCGATATATCCACTCTGTGACAAGATAGAATCTTCAATTTCTGAAATCGAACTTAGATTGGCGGTTAATTTCATTCCGACACGCTTTTAGTGTGACCTAGGCTACTGGGTAGTGTTCAGAGCTTTTTAGGACAAATGACCCGTGGTCGATTTTCTTCGAGCCACAATAAACCCACTCGACACATTGACGACTCTCAATTGTCGTGAAAATCTCAAATTCAAATACGGACACAGGGTACCAAACCGACAGTAAAGTCAAATTAGTGCCAGTCGACGAGAGTTTTCCAATTTAGTGGGGTCACCCACGATTGGTCACTTATCTCAGTCGAGCCAACCTATCTCCGATCTTAATTCGATTTTTAACTGTGCCGTAATGATTTCTAAGGATGAGCACGGTCGAGAAGTCGATCATTGGTCGAATTCTCAAGTCTATTTGCCTTAAGGTTCTTAATAACTCACCCAGCTAGTCTAGTTATCTCATGAGTGGCCAACTCAGAGAAAAACACTGTAATCGCGTCGATGAAATGCCCAATTTATCTAATCGAAATCAGAGCCCGACATCTGGATGTCACACACTCAAAACAAGATCTATTCGTACTGTACCAAAGTGGATCGACTCCATTTATCAATCGACCACTATTCTCAAATGGTATCAGTAATCCCATGAATCTTTAGTAAGCCCATCACAATGTTCCATTGTGATATATTTCCATTCCCACTTGGGACTCTCAAGTGATGATAAAAATTCTCCCGATTCACATTACTGAGCTTCCACTTACTGCCACTTCTGACACTTGCAACCTGCTCGGCAATATCTATCTTCATATCAGCTTACTAATCTAGCCGATGCCGATTCTAATTTACTTGCACCATCTGGTCAAAACTGTAATACTATAATGAACTTCCGACAAGATCTTTTCCCTGAGTGCTACACTGTCAAGTGTATTCAATCACTCATGGAACCTGAACTTTCCATTCTCATAAATCTTAAAGTCAGATTCTTTATTGCCAGTATCCTCTTATAAGATCTTCTGAACATTGCTTGATTCTAACTGGAACGTATGGTTCAATCTTGAGGGTGACTATAAAATTCAAAAGGTAGCCTGCCTCAATTTTGAAAACCCAAATTGCGAACCATTTTCAAGTAAAGTCTATACTTTAGCCAGTCTATGCACAATTGAAGACTCTCGGCTCAACACATTAATGGCTCATTTCATTCCTCCAAGGTGATACCCAATATCACTATTATAGGTCTGCCAAAATTCTGGTTCATGACACCGCTTCGTATTCCACTGATTGGGTCTCAACTGGCGGAACGGTGATACAACAATCTTCTCATGTTGTATCAATGCATACCCCGTCCTTTACAAGACACATCACTGAAGATTCCATGCTTTCCAGAGCCAAATGAAAAGTTCAGCACGAGTACGATAGTCAATTCTTACTTGAGCTTTGGAAACTATCCTCGTACTTGTCTATGCTGATGAATTTCTCTTCTTTCTTAAGAGATCAACCTCACGATGATGTTGATGCTGAAAATTCTCTCACGAACATTCTGTTGTAATCTGTCCAATCCCCACAACTTCTGATCTCTGACATTGATGTCAGTCTCGGTCCATAAACAACTGATTCAATCTAGGCTGGGTCCATGAAGATTTCTTAACCTGTAATCACATGACCATTCTTAAGGGCTCTCGTGATCCTCATCACTTATCGAATACCCTAGAATGTCACTACACCACACGATCACCATTGATCTAGATATTCTTTGAATACTCAGCTTGTCAAGTCTATGATAGCGGCTAAAGCGTTCGTCAAATCAAATGGCTTTACATTATTCTCACAAGGGCTAAATCAAGTGCGAAGTGTTGTCTTGATAACCTTTTTCTTGGTTCTCAATCAAGATAACCCGTCCTCAAGTCGATCATTAAAGACATCAACACTCTTTATAACAAGTCACCCAATTAAGTTGACAATGGTTGATGCATGATTGCAATGAACCATTTTCATTTCTCTTTCCACAAAACCGATGTTCCTTAAAGCGATGCACTAATATGCATGAATTCCTCATTCATCAATCTTCACATCCGTACCTTCGGTTCTATTAATCAAAGAACAATAACTGGTGATTCCCCTTTCTTCCACTTATTTCAATAAACTGAAGTTCCCCAAACTTCATCCAAACTCTGCTACGATACTCTGATAGAATTTTCCCCCAAAACATTCTTCCTCTGCCTAGTGCTAGGTCGGTTCCATTTCCGTTCTTCTCACCATACCTGGATACTGAATTCATCCAGGTTTTCTTCCACCATTTCGACACCTATCTGGTGAGTCTTTTACCTCTTGTCAAGTGCTAGGATGCACTACTTCTTGTGCCAGAGACCTATCCCAGCAATTCCACAATGCGTTCTATGGCGCACTTCTCCTGAACTGCTCTACCAACAGTAACAGCAGTAACCGTTGTCAAGATTCCATCTTCTTATGTGGATACACCATAAATCACTGTCCGTACTGGCGACACTTACCACAATTTCATGTCCTCAAAATACACGAGACTAATTCATACCATCTTCCATAGAACAACATGTTCCATTAATCTGAAGGCTGACCTGACTATGCCACCTTTCCTATTGGGTGGAATAGAATATCATTCTCTCAACATCAGTCTTTACCCTGACCAAATTCCCAATCTGCTTGCATTGAATCTTGACTCGGATATCGAAAGATATTCTCGATCAACCTTCCAGGTTGGACCTCAACAAAGGTAGCAACAACAACAACTTGATCCCGATCTTACCGGCTCATTCAGATCCCAAGAAACACTTGCATCAAATCAATCTTATCGGGCTTAGGATCAATCAACGATGCTACACTAGTGCCAACCTGCGGTGGCACTCTTACGCTCAAGCTGGCCAGAGTCAACACTCTGCCTTCCGAATCCACAACGATTAAAAGCAATCGATTCACACATGACAAACAATTCTACCAATCAACTATCAAACACATGCACCAGTCATGAATTTAAAGGCCTTTCCTACTACTATCCCATAGGTCATCGCACCTTATCACTCCAATACCTAACCATTGCTCGATACCACAAAAGGGGATGTCACGCCCGACCCTCGAGCACGCACACATCCCTTACTTTTGGTCGATTTAAAAATGCGATATCCCGGACTATGTATCGCCGACCCTTTCATTTATATATGCACATGCGGAAGCGATTATAATTCCCAGACAATAAAGCAATGGGATAGAAAAGCAGGCCATACATTTTTCTTTCTTAAAATTCACAACTACAACTTTTTACAAGCAAACAAGGTCTGACAAGACAGGACAGGGTTTCAGTCCTCATCCAGGTCGTACTTGATGTCATACTCGGGGTCCTCCTCCACGTACTCCTCTTTGAGTTCCTCAACGGGATCTCCTCATCGATTCATGCTCCTTAGGCTCCTCATCCAGGTCCTGAAATGGTTATTCAATAACCACCGAGACCACGTCTCGGCAAGTTCTAGCTCCTAAGACCCAATTAGTAAACTAATATACCTTAGGGCTGCCTACGCACAACATGAGTCGAGGACGTACCTTAGCCTCGATTCCACCCGCATATTAGTACAGTTCGAATAGGCACACAAGCAATCACATCATAGATCGAAGCATCGATCTAATCGACTTAGTCGATTTCACATTAGGAAGACCACTCACGATCATCTCCCTTCAATCATTCAATTCACAACATCAAACCAAGGCAATGAATCGCATCAAATCACCTCGCATCGAATCATCGATCAATCGACCTAGTCGAATCATTTCTAGGTCATTCATCCCACATCAAGCAATTCCTTGGATTTAGTGGCTTTACGGTCCCACCCGACCCTCTCGAGAACTAGTGGCTTTACGGTCCCACCCGACCCTCTCGGAACTAGTGGCTTTGCGGTCCCACCCGACCTCTCGAGAACTAGTGGCTTTTCGGTCCCACCCGACCCTCTCGAGAACTAGTGGCTTTTCGGTCCCACCCGACCCTCTCGAGAACTAGTGGCTTTTCGGTCCCACCCGACCCTCTCGAGAACTAGTGGCTTTTTCGGTCCCACCCGACCCTCTCGAGAACTAGTGGCTTTTCGGTCCCACCCGACCCTCTCGAGAACTAGTGGCTTTTCGGTCCCACCCGACCCTCTCAAGATGTCATACTATGTCACCGAGCCACGTGCATTCCCCAGGAAGACATACCGAGTCTCCGAGCCACGTGCATTCTCTAAGGCTATCTTTTCGCCAAGATGACATATCAAATCACCGAGCCACGTGTCTTTCCCAAGTGATATTCCAATTCACTGGGCCACGTGCATCCTCAAGGTGATTTACCAACTTACTTTCGATACTAACAACCGATATCCGACCAATTCTCAATCACAAGACCAAAATTGCATTATTTAATATCATACTTAAAAATGCACCATTAAATCAATTCGACACGAATTAAAGCTCAAATAAATAAACAGACTGCTCCATGACAATCAGCACGAAATTCCGGTCACTGGCCATCCCAGTTGAATTTCCGGAAAATAAATAATTAAATAATTAATTTCGAAAATTAAATAAATAAATACAATAAATTCAATTTAGCACAATATAAAGCTCAATTAAATAAACGGACTGCGCCACGATCATCAGCATAAAATCCCGGTCACCGGCCATCCCGAGTTGAATTTCCGGAAATAAATAATTAAATAATTAATTTCGAAAATTAATATTTAATTCCTAAAAATACCACATAAGCCCGAATCGCTTAATTAACACCCGATAAGGGACGGGAAAAATCCCAAGAAGCATCCAATAAATACTACAAGCAATTCTCTATCTAATTACACTAATCACACAACTAATATGCAAAGCAATTAACTAATAATCACTAATCAATTCTAATCTAACAACCTAATTACACTTAATTAACGCTAATCAACCTTTAAGTATAATTAGCGCACTAAGAAGGCGTTAGTGAGTAAAACTCACTCAAAACGACGGGCTCGACGCGAGGTCGACTTTCCTCAAAGCGGGCCAAGCATCCTGCTCGGGAAGGCGGCCAAAACGGGCCAAACAGTTGCCGCAAACCCATTTTCTGCACTCACCGATCGCTGCTGGTTGGAGGCGAAGGAGAGCGGATCCGGGCTGGTTGAGCTCGGGAATGGGCGGAGGAGCCGAACAAGACCAAGGCGAGTCTTCACGGTGGCCGGAGGTGGCTGAACCGTGGCTTATGCTGGCCAAAATGGAGCTGAACGAGGCGGAACAGGGGTTGGACAGCAGCCTGAACAAAGTTGGGCGAGAGGGAGACCGAGCCGGAGCGGGGCGGAGTGCACGGCGTCGCGGCCGCGGTGGTGCGGCAGCTCCGGTCCGGAACGCCGCCGCCGCCCCTAACTCCGGTGTCTTCCCGCATCCGAGATCCCGAGCAGCAAACGGAGGGGAAGACACAGGGTGGACGGCTTTCAAGCAGGCGAGCAGGAGACGGACGGTGGCAGTGTTCCGGCACGACGGCGAAGGCAGCTCCGGCGCGATTGCAACTCCTTCAAGCAACACCGATCGCTGCTTCTGTTTCTGCTGGCTGGTTCTGTTCGAACCAGAGGGAGGAGAGGAGCGGAGATGTGCAGATGGCAGCACGGCAGCGGGCTCGGTGCGCGAGCAGCCCGGTGCTTGCGGGCGTCCGACGGCGGCGGCGAGAGGCGGCGACGGCGAAGCCGCGCCGCTTCGGCCGCTTTGGTCTTCGCACAGCCCATGGCACGAGCAAGAAGAAGAGGGAGAGAGGGTGTCGACGGGAGAGAGAAGAGAAGAAGAGAAACCAAATTTTCTTTCTTTTTCTCTCTCTCTCTCTCTTAGGTCAGCCATACGTGGGCCACCATGGCTGTCATCCACCCACCTTTCAAGCCCCAAAATGACCCTTCATCCACTTTAGGTATTTTCTGCAAAATTAAGTGGATGGACTTAATTGGCAATAATTTGAAAATTTTAGGACTTTCCAATCAACTAAAAAGTTTATGACTAAATTAAATCAAATATAATAGGTTTAATTTTTGCAACACCTCATATTCCAATTAGACTCATTTTCATTTAAGATTTTAAGCCAATGAGTTATGCCCTAATTGCATTCCAATTACTCACACCATATTGAATTTTCAATGTATGACTTTTTTAAACTTGTACTGTAAAATTATCAAAAGAGTTCCATGGTGTAAAGTTTTTTTCTTTTTTTTGGTGACCCAGGGAACCTCGTACAACCGACAGCCGACGAGCAAATCCTGGGGTGACGCTAGCAGAGGACCCACCACCCCGACATCACGCTTAAGACCCCAAGCGACCGTGAGGGGATTCGAACTCCTCCCTTTCGTGAGAAGGAGAGAGCCCAAACCATTGCGGCTACCGAGGCGGTGGTTATGGCGTACAGCTTTGATCATTATTATGAGAGGTGTTCGATCCCTGTGGAAGGAAAAATTGAGATGGAGTTGATATTGCTTATAAATTACACGACAAATGTCTCAAACCATATAGGGCAGAAGGAATTAACCTCATAAAGTGCATTGTATAGATTTGAAGTCAAAATTTTTGCGAGCAAATATAATTGATGCGATTATAATGATTAGTCTTAAATTATAAAATTGAACATATCCATAATACTCCAATATATTACGCCAACACTTTTCCATTGAGGATTCTGGGAACAAAAATTTGGCTTCTGATCTCTATATTATAAATACGAAGAACCTCCATTAGCAATTTGTAACATGAAGCAAAGCATAAACAATGGAAAACATAAATCTGTTGGACCTGAGTAGGTCTTTAAAAGCCTCAAGGAGAAAAAACACCACCCGGGGGGTGAGAGACCCTGCTCTATTTGGACTTCGTATTCCCCTCCTACTAGGAAGAAAAAAACGTGGTAGGGAGCTGGAGGTGTCAAGAGCCAGGTCCTTAAGGCATTGTATTGGGAGAATTCAGACAACTCACCGTCACTATATATCAAATGGATAAGCACTGGTAGACCTGGAATGGGCGGCCATACTGCTTCTTAGTTTAAGGGGGAGGTGAGAAAGGAACCATGTAACCATGTCCTTTCTTACTAAACCTTAGGCTAGCCCTTGGTTCTTTATGCTTAACATGAAGCAAAGCATAAACAATGGAAAACACAATTCATTATGCGATCCTCCTCCCTGCCCCCTCTCTAGTTATTCTCTACTTCTTCTGAACAAGAGAACCCAAAAATCTTCCCCCATCCCCTACTTCTCTCCCCATCATTGGCCACCTCCACCACTTGAAATTGCCCCTTCATCGGACCCTCCACAGCCTCTCCTCTTAATATGGCCCCATCATGACACTCTAGTTCGGGGTTTGCCAAGTGGTGGTCATGTCATTGCTGCCACTGACCGAGGAATGCTTCACAAAGAATAACATTATGCTTGCTAACCGCCTCGAGCTACTCATCGGCAAGTACCTTAGCTATGACTACACTCTCGTCACACCGCGTCAACGAGCTCTCCTATAATCAGAGGGACGAGATTCGACACCTGATGCTCCGATTAGCCGAGGGTGAGTTCGGGTCCCACCCTTGGGTCAAGCTCAAGACTCTCTTCTTGGAGCTAACATTCAACATAATGATGAGGATGATTTTCGGGAAGCGGTGTAAGGGTTTTCTTAATGTGGGCTATTGATATTATAATTCACAATTTTACGAGGTTGGTCTAAGATTGGATAGAAGTTTCTCGATTAATTTAATATGAGACTGGCTAGTATAGACTGAGTTGAGTTTGGCCTGTAATACAAGAACCTGGCTAGAAACTCTATAAATAGTGCTCAAGTGTCTCCTCTAACCCTAACTCTCACAATTATTCTCACAAATGAGCATTTACTTAACGTTAGAAGAAGAGGGGGCTGTCTCATTAAGCTAGTGATACAAAGGGTAATAGAGGAGAAGGACTTGCCTTTTGAACATCGATTTTTCGCTTCTACATCAAGAACGATGGATTCTAAAACATGTAGGTTAATTTTTCTATTTGATTATACATGTTCTCGTTCTAGCCATGGAGATCGTGGGATTGCGTGTTTTAGAGTTTAACATGTGGTATTAGAGCCTCCATAAATTAGAACACGAACGTGTAGTTTTTTGCACTTTTTCGTGATTTTTTGTGTATCAAAAATCGTTTTTTAATTTATAAATAGAGAGAACTCGACAAGACAAGAAAAACTGTGGGTGGTGTGCCTCCGGGGGAGGCCTCACATGCCCCCACGTGCAGCCACACGCAATTGGGGTGTCGAGCACATGTCACACATGCTATCATGAGCCTTCACCCCCGCTCATGAGTGGGCATGGCTTGCATGTACACTACACACGCTAGGGCCGACGTCATTTGATGTCACCAACCTAGTGACTCGCGAGACCTGACTCTTTGATTTGATGACTCAACCTGTTGACCCACCCAAACCGGGTTATCGTTGACCTCACCGGTCAATCAGTTGGAGCGTACAATTGAACCAAAACTGATCGGACTACTACTGATCGAACCGGATTGTAGGGCTTGAGGTTGCCCGCATGTGTACTCCATGCACCGCACACTCAGGTGGTGCATGTGGGTTCATAAAGCCTCCGATCAGCATGTGGTCGGCTGCTACATGCTTGTATGGTGATGCTCTATCTTGTGGTGTATTTATTTTGAATATTTGATGATTTTATAGATGTTAAAATACATACAAAATCTTGAATACGTGTATTTTTTTAGTGTATTTTTGCATATTATCTTGTATTTTTTCATGATTTTGGAAATACATATGTTGGTTTACAAGCATGTCATCACATAGATATTGTGTAGAGTTGATATATATATATATATATATATATATATATAATATATAAAGTTTTACTTGTATCAATGAATAAAGTAGTATAATTAGCATTATGTGTGATTCTAGTGATAAATTACCTCTGTCACTAATGTTTAAATTATATGTATATGGTGTATGTGAGTAGTAAAGTTTATATCCCCGGTATAAGAGAGTTTCAATGATTTAATTGAGTTATGATCGCCAAAATAACACATGTGATCATATATAATGATGGGATATCTCATGTTTGAAATGCATGGTCATGCTCTCAAAGGAGGTGATTGTGTATTAGTTCATGAATGGATACATGATAGTATGGTGAATGAGTGATTGATTTTGGAGATTCATTGACCAAAAGGTGATAAATTCATGAAGATTGGAATATATCTGTATGGTTGCTATCATGTGGGGAGTATGCAACTGCATGTTATGTATTCTATCTAAAGGTGATTATGTGATTATGTATCTGGCTCTCTGGATGTGTACTTGTGCGTCTTCAAGTTACACAATACTCACATGATACTAATTATATTTTTAGACACATTCTCTATATTCCATAGCTATTGAGGTTTTTATTGGTTCGAATTTTAAATAGTGGAAATAGGATTTTTTGTTTGGGAAAAAATGATGTTTTTCTTTGTTTGTTCTTTAATTCGAATAATATTGAATTCGAATAAGATTGAGTACTAAATTATGTCAAATGGATTGTACAAATTGTATATAACTTGCAATAATATATACGTCGTGTATACAGTTGAAAATGATGTCTCCAAAAGTTTTTTGACCTAAGGAATAATCTTAAACATTAATGTCTTGGTTACATGTCTAGAGAAAGACTAGAAAGGCTGATAAAATTAATATTATGTCTACTCTTGATAGTTACCTTAAGACTTGTGTAGATTATTATAGAAGAAGATGATTGAGATAAAGAATAAAACAACAGTTTAAAGTTCTAACATGTTAGAGATCATTTACATTTATCTTATGGACCTTACATGGTAACATTGTAATTTTTTTTTTTTCAACATAATCATCGATGACTATTTCTTATGTACCTAATTAAAGAAAATTATTAATCTTTGGATAAATTTAAGATTTTTTCAAACTAAAAATTGAAAAAAACGGTTGGGATAAGTCTAGAAAGTTGTCAAACCAGACCGTGGTGGTAAGTATTTTGGCAAGTATGGCAATACTAGATAGCTTAAAGAGCTATTGTCAAATACTTGGAAGATTTTGGGATAGTAACTTAATTTACTATACTCGAAAATCCATTAATTCTCTTTAAGCGATAGATTTGATGTAAACCTAGCTTAAACCATACGTCAAATCTAACTTGAACCATCTTGAGATTTGGAGTGTCCTCTAGCAGTGATGTTATATAATCCAACGATAAGTAAGTTGGAATTTAGAACTACTTGATATTATTTTGTGCCTTATCTAGATAATTCAAAGGGATATATCGATCTTTTGACCCTTATGAAGGTACAAGAATTATGGAATCATAGGTAGTAAAGTTTCTAAAGTTCGATGTAGCCATAGAGGATAGCTGCTCTAAGACCTTTTAGGATAATAGTATGGTGGAAATCACCGTGTCTTTGTCTTTGTCTATATAAACAATTATGGAGTTTCTTACACCATATATTAAGATTGTTGAAGTTTAGGGTATTGTTCTTGAAATAGTTCTTGATAAAATTTCTCAAGCCTCCCAAGTGTAAAATAAAGTGGTTGTAACTTTATTTAGGAAATGGATAAGTGTTCCAGAAGTCCTACAACTTGTCACGAAAATGCATTTCAGTCCTAAAACTTGCAAAAAGTGCATGTAAGTCTTAAAACTTGTCAAATTGTTTCAAATGAGTCCTAAGATCGACGCTGTTAGCCTTTTCTATTAAAAATGCTGACGTGGCATTTTAAATATTTTTTATTTTCTAGGTTCATTTTTAATTAATTTTTATCCATTTTTTAAAATTATATTTAAAAACTAAAAAATAAAATTTATTCTTATCTTATTTTCAACAAAAACTAAAAAGAAAAGTTAAAAATTTTATTTTTAAAATTTAAAAAAAATTAGAAAAATAATGTTAACTTTTTAAATATGTTTTTTAATAAATATTTTAACTAAAAAAATTATTTTTAATTAATTTTTTTTTAATAAATATTTTAAATTTTTTAAAAAAAAATTGGTGAAAATAAGATAAAATGAATAAATTTTATTTTTTTAGTTTTTAAATCTAATTTTTAAAAAATAATTAAAAAATTCACGTGGAAAATAAAAATTATTTAAAATGCCACGTCAGCATTTTTAGCGGAAAAGGCTAACGGCGTCAATTTTAGGATTCGTTTGAAAAAAATTGACAAGTTTTAGGACTTAAATGCACTTTTTGCAAGTTTTAGGACTTAAATGCACTTTTTGCAAGTTTTAGGACTGAAATGCATTTTCGTGACAAGTTGTAGGACTTCTAGAACACTTATCCCTTTAGGAAATCTGTTAAGAAAAGATGATAAGTTATCCTACCAGACTATATAGTCTATTTGTGAGAGCAAGAATTATTGTATCCTGTTGCATAGTTGATCAAGTGACTTATACAAATGATGTTTTCTTGTTCTCAATTAGATTTATGGTTAGATGCGGTGAAAGACAAAATGCAATCTATGAAACATAATTATGTTTGGGAACTTATTGAGTTGCTTGCAAGGTTACAAACTCATCAATTGCAAATTGGTGTATAAGACTAAAAGGAATTCCAAAGAAAGATTGGAGAGTTTAAAGCCAAATTGATAGCCAAGAATTTCACTCAGAAATAAGGTAGTGAATAGTGAAGAAATTTTTTCTAATCTCTTCTAAGATTCTTTTAGAGTGAACATGGCATTAGCAATTCATTTTTATATGGAGTTACGCCATATGGATGTTAAAACTATCTTTCTAAATGTATACCTTGATAACTAAGTCTATATGGTGCGATTGGAAAGTTTTGTAGCACATGATTAAGGTAAGCTTGTCTATAGACTGAAAAGTTTTATTTATGGTCTTGAGCAAATTTCTGGACATTATTATTAAAGTTTCAAAGTGTTGTTACTTCGTTCAATTGAAAACAAGGTGTATTGATGTATATATTGCAAGGTCAGTGGGAGAAAATTTATTTTTTTCACACTCTATGTACATAATATCTTGCTTGCAAATAGTGATATTGAATTACGATATGAGACAAAGTAGATATTATTGAAAAATTTGAGATTAAGGACTGTGATGAGGCGTCTTTTATTGTTGGCACTGAGATTCGTAAGGATAGTTCTTGTCATATATTGAGTTTATCTCAAAGGAAATTTGCTAATCATATTTTGGAAATATTCAGTATTCATCACTGCAAGCTAGAAATTGAAGTGAATGATGTACCTTATTCAGACATTGTCACATTGTCCTTATTTAGAAATTGAGAAAACACAATTGAATGATGTACCTTATGTTAGTGCAATTAAAAGCATCATGTGTGCATAAATTTGCACTAAACCAAATATCGCTTTCGTGACAATATTTCCAGACATATATTAGTTAAATCTAGGACATGATCACTAGGTCATTGCCAATGATGTTTTGAGGTACTTAAAGAACACAAAATACTATATGCTAATTTACACACATGTTCAGATTTTGTAGCTACTAAATAATTCAGATACAAACTTTACTAGCTATTAGGATGACATGAAGTCAACAATGAAATACATCTTTATGTTAGTAGGAGGTGCAATAAACAAAAATCTATGCCGTTCTTTATCATATAATTGGAGTTTGTAGCATCCTTTTCAACTGTTACTTAGGTTATTAGGATTTAGAACCTCATTAAGGAGTTGATCGTATTTGACTTTATAGATAGACCCATACCATTGCATTGAAACAATAACTCTGCAATATTGTTTACTAAAAATAACATAGATCTCAAGGGGTCTAAACATATGGCGGTCAAGTTTTTAACCATAAAGAAACAATACAGAATTGTGACGTTATAGTAGAAAATATTTTCATAGATGGTATGGTTGTAGATCCATCAATTAAAGGCCTTTGTCCTTGTGTTCTTAAACAACATGTCATTAACATGGGTTTCGGAGCATTGTGAAATGATGTTGTTTAGTGGGAGTTATTTCAATTTTGCTCTAATAAAACTTGCATGTGGTTGTCACATTTAGTAACAATTTAATATGTATTAACTTTTACATTTAATAAAATATTTATGAATGTGTTGTTATTATGTTGAATATATATTGATAAAAGTCTCAAGGTATTGTATAAACCTTAAGTGAAGGCTAGAGGCATCCTATTATATTTTCTCGATGAATATGTACATGTTTATGCATTTAAATGACCATGTACCAATTATTCGTGGTGATTATTTTATTTCTTAGTTGCAATATCAAAATTCCCTTTTAAAATCGCGTTGATCCAAATTAGTCTCATCATTGGAAAGAAATTAAGTACATAAACTAATTCATAGGTAAGGATATTTTTATTAATGGCGGAGCTGTGGTAAATGACATGTCGTGTTTCTTTTTAGTTTCCAAAAATATTATAAGTACAATGCCCTTTTCTTTTCTTTTAGATAGTCTAATTGTAAGTATTGTTATTGTCATTTGAAGTCTTATTATCTTAACTCCAAAAGTTGATTTATACAAATACTTCTTACACCTAGGTGCAGGTTTTGTTAGTTGCCGGAATGGATGCATCATCACTTACATTAGAATGGACGATGACAAATTTATTTAACAGCCATGAAAAGTTAGGGAAGCCCATGATAGTCTGTTAGAAGAATCGGATGTTTCGAGGCTACCTTACCTTCAATGCATCATCTTGGAGACCCTTCGACTAAAATCGCGATGGTACCACTTCTCCCACATGCGTCATCGGGTGATTGCAACATAGGAGGATACTTGGTTCCAAACAACACTATTGTGGTGGTGAATGCATGGGCCATTCATAGAGATCCTGAGTTGTGGGAGGATCCATTAAGCTTCAAGCCCGAAAGGTTTGAGGGCAATGGCGGTGAAAAGCAACATAAGCTAATCTTGCCTTTCGGGCTGGAACGAATGGCATGAGCCGGTGCCCCCTTGGCTGAGTCAGTCATGGTGTGACGTTGGGCTTGCTGATTCAGTCTTTTGATTGGAAAAGAGTAAGCGAAGAAGAGATTGATATGAGGGAGGGTTCAGGACCCAGCATGTCAAAAGTAGTACCATTAGAACTAATGTGTAAGGTACGCACTTCTATGGAGAAACTTGTCCCCAAAGATTAAGTTGGTCACCTAGTTCATTGCGAAATGGTTGCCTGACATGCTTCATGCTCTATCTAGTAAGAGTCCATGTCTAATTTATGAGTTTCAACATATGTATCTTTTCATTTTCCTATTTGTATTGGAACTTTTTAGACTAGGCTCCTAGCAGTCAGAAGATATGTGGTGCTAACGGTGGCTCTATGGGTTAATCTTATACGAACGTAGTATTACTTTTCTTGAATAAATTTATTCGTTCTGAAAATACACATTTAGAGTTTTTTTTTTCTACTTTAATTTTCTCTTGCTAGTGCAAGGTCTCATGCTTTTTTGATCTGCCTCTCTTTTCGCAAATTTCTTTCTTTTTCCTTCCATGTTTTTGCTTTTGAGCAAGCTTTTCTTCTTGCATGATCTTTCTACTAAATAATGCAAGAACATGGTTCTTCTCATCTTGTGAGAATTGCTTTGCTTGATCTAGTCAAAGGGTGGGGGTCACAAGAAAAAGAAAAAGAAAAGAAAAAAAATGGAAGTTAAGTTTATAAAGAGGAAAAAGGGGCAGCGTCCAGAGAGAGAGAAGACCGAGAGTGGTTCACGGGAAAGAGAAAAGGAGCGAAAGAAAAGAAGTGAAAAAGAAAAAGGAGGAAGGAAAGGGAAATTCACAATCCGAACACCCGGGTAAGCTATTCAACATCAAATTGCAATGTCGAGTGAGGATTCAAGCTCCTTATTCATTTAATTGGAGTAATTTGTGGAAAAAAGGGCTTAAATTTAGAATTAAGTGAAATTTGAGTTAAGGTGCAATTTAAAAGTTGTTAATCCGAGAAATTATAAAGTTTTGAAAGATTAAGATGTTGTGGAGCCATAGGATTTTGCAGAACTCAATTTGAGTTTACGGTTTGCTTGAAATGGATTTTCAAAGTTTGGGTGCTTGTTATGAATGGTAGCAACCAGCAGCTTTTTGTGCTGATTATCATTAGTTTTTGGCTCAATTTTGGGTTGGCCAAGTTATAGGTCTTATAGTACTTTGAAAATCTTTCCTTTAATTGTAAACCCACTTGAAATGGTGTTCAGTGGAGAGTCGTGACGTGACCAAATTCAACGTGCGAGTTCCATATTGTGAACGGCTTGAATAATTAGTTTAGTTGAGTTGTTTTTGTTTGTTTTTTAGTCATAGTTGAGGTAGCATTTTACTCAATTTTAACATTGTTTCTCATTTAATTTATATGACTGCGAGTTTGAAGATTCAAGTAATCTTTGTTGTTCGGTTGTAGGCGCTTTCAGATGAGTGATACCATCTTTTTTTTGAGTTTGTAAACTCATATTCCAAAAGTAGTACGGAATATATAGTATGAATTATGAAAGGGCATTATTGTTGTATAAAAAGTCGGATCAAGCATTTACTACTCCTTGGTTATTTGCGAATGTTTTGGAAAATGTGTTATGCAAGTCATGCGGAAGTTTATTATATGTATATTACTTTGCAAATTGGTTTACGAATGGATTTCTGATGAGAAATGCTTTGAGAAAAGTATTTATAGCAGATAAGCTACGTTGTGAAAATGTTATTTTTTTGGTTTGTAAAATGTATACCGGATTTGATTTATGATATTGGAGGGTGGTTGTTGATGATCAATATGACTATCGACCCAGTGAGGGATTTATGCGTATGTATATTAGTTTAGGATATGTTTCTTGGCCGAGCCATTAGCCTTATAGGAGGAGACCTTGCCAAAAAAATATCTTGATTGCCTTGTCACTAGGTGTTCTGTCATGACCATAGTAGTATATTGAACAATACACTGGTCAATGGATGGACCATTGATGTACAATTTGAGATTAGTCAATGGAATAGACCATTGACATAGTCTTTTTTTTTTTTTTTTAATAGAGATTGATCTATGAACTTGACAATCGATATTTAAATTGTGATGGTGAATTGAAATGAGTATTTATGACTTGTACAAAGCTTTGTTGAAATAAAACAACTCATATGTACATCAATATGTATTTTATACCTTCAGTTTGGACTATGAAGTTTCAATATTGCTTTGTATTTGTGCATAGTAGTTGCTCAATCTGCTTAGAAGAGATGTTCTAGTCATTGAACTATGTTTCATTCCATTTGTCTTTCATGTTTTCAGGTTCATCGATTAGTGGCAAATAGAGCAAAAATGGTAGGGAACTTTTGAGAGTAGGATTTTGGGTATGATTTTAGCTAATTGTATATTAGTTTGTTAATAGTTGTTGGATTGGCCAAATTCTAAATTGTACATATTCTTTATGGTGGTTATAAAAACTGTGATGATGTTACTAGTTTGTTAGTTTATCTGATATTACACACATGGATTCAAGTTGTTGGTTTTTATTCGATGATGCATCCTTTATGTGCAAGGATGGTTGCATCATCCACCTATTCTTGTGAGGATGCATCCTTTATGTGTAAGGACGGTCATGTCATCCCTTATTCTTGTAGATTTGGGGTGTGACACATCTTTTATTGAAGATTAGTTATAGAGAATTATTTGTTTGCTAAATTACTTACTAGCTAATGTTTTCAAAATTGAATGGTGTCCCTTATTCAAGTATCGAACAAAAATTTACTACATAATTGAGTAAATTCATCAATTTTCAAGTCCTGCTCACTAGTTCGTAATGTATTATGGCAAGTAGGGATATTATTTGTGCCAAAAGATTTGCTCGAATTTCCCTTGTTCAAATCACACGTAAGGCCTATAAATTGCTCTAAGTCAGGTGTTGACGCCCAAAATTTTCACCCCAAAGATCACTATTGCATATTTGCATGTAATTGGAATTGATTTCCTACCAAAAAGATTTTCCACCATACATTACATTTCGCGTTTGAAGATTTTACTGGTATTTCATGCATAACTAAGGTAAAAGGGCATATCGTTCAAGAGTTACTTTGGTGGTCACTTTTAAAGTCTGAGGTTCTTTGGCAATTTTATTAAAGAATTAATTCGAAGTGATCCTAGTTTGTCTAGCCTTGGCACACGAAAAACTTGGGCCATTGACAGGCGACGGCGTAGACCAACAAGAAGCTTGGTTAAGTTGTGGCTTGGCTACAACGAGGCAATGGCCAGGCCACGGCTAGGTCGACCATCACGCCCACCACCTAGGCGAACGACGACCTAGCCAACCTTGAATGATGCTCTTTGCCCCTCTTGGCCAACCCCCATTTCCGATCACCCCAGATTGAGCGCCTAGACTAATTGTTAACCATTTGAGTTGTCGAGAATCAAAACCAACAAACCCCCCAAAATAAATAAATAAATAAATAAACAATATAAAGTATACCACCCATTCTGAAGGCTTATGTTCTGAAAAGACAAATTAAATACAGGAAAGTATCGGCGAAATTTCAATTTGGATGAAAGGTTTGTGCTATGTTTGAGCTGTGGCTTGGGATCCCTCAACGTGGCCCATTCCGGGGAATTATCTCTGGCCATCACCAAGGAAACGACGTCGAAATCGAAATCTATTGGTGCCAAACAAACAAAGAAAAAAAAATTGAAGGAATTTTGATTAAATTGAGAGAAATACAATCCGTTTGGTCCGTGGCCAGAACCCCCTCTCCGTGGCCTGATCTAATTATACATCTCTGATCATCTTCCACCAGCCATGATCCAAATTTAGCCTCGATGTACTAGGCTATAATCTTTAGGGTTTGCATGATTTGATTACTTTTACCAAGTTTACTAATTTTATCGCATGCTTATTCATCAGAAAATCATTATTCATGCATGATAAGGAAAATTTGCACGATAAACTACATGTTGGTTCATGCGTTAAATTTGAATGTCAGGTGTTGAATGTTTAATTCATGTGTCTTAAATTAAATTAATTAGGAGATTGCATTAGGGGTGAGCAAGACAAACTAGACTGGCCCAGTTCCCGACTCCTAAAAGTGGAATCGATGCCCCAATCTTGGGTGCTACTGGATTCTCTCCAGTTATGAATAAATAAAAGATCCTTTCTGACCCCCCTCCAAAAAAAGTAGAATTGATGTCGAGTGGTTCGATTTCCAATTCCAAGAGTGAATTAGAACGACTATACATACATACATACATACATACATACATACATACATACATACATACATACATGTGACATCCTAAATTTCAGGTTCTGATTTCAATTGGATAAGATGGACTTTTTGTCAATGTGATTATAGTGTTTTTGTGGCACCCCTCAACAGCCCCCGATCCATTAGGGTCACCACAGGTACTTGTCACTCATCCTAACACATACCAGTAAGGTAACTTTTAATTAAAGTGTAACCATAGTTCATAGGGGTTGATCAATACATTTTTTTTTTTCGTAAAAGTCCCAGCACAGTTCATCAGTGGAAGCATAAACGTATCTCACCATTTCTCACTTCAATAACCATAATGCAATGCACATCACCTACACTTCAAATGAAAAGACAAAGTCGAGTCACTTTTATTTATATTTTCACAATGGATATTTCGGTTTGGTATAGCAAAAAGGCCAAGATTTTTAACTATACTTGGCTATAATTCAAAAGAGAACTCCACCCTACATCAACATCCTCTCCATCAACAAGCGTCGGTTATTCCCAAAAAGTGTCAGCTCCTACCAGCTATACGTGCCATCGCACCCAACTTGATGCATCGGGCGGTGGCGGTGGCGGCAGCATCCCTAGCATCACTCCACCAGGCTGGACATAAACAGACAAAAACTCCTGGATTACCGGGCCATCAGCAAGACCCACATCGTACATCACTAAGACACGGACTTGGACATACACCAGACCAAGTAAACTAACACAGGAATGCTCTGTGCACTCCATCTCGACATCAGATGGCAATCCATAATGGGTACCGAGTGCAACTGGTAGTAACGGCATCTTTCTAATCTGAAATGTTAATCCCCAAAAGGGGTGAGTACAACCACTCAGCAGTAAAAATCCACCAAACTACACAATGTGTCAAACAGAACAATCAAGGTATCATGAATAAAACACATATCATTCATGCATTCAAGCATACCTCACCTTACAGCCATGCATATATCACCATACGATGTGCATATATCACAATGCACTTGCACTTATATCATCGAACAACCATGCATATATCACCATACGGCGTGCATATATCACCATGCACTTGCACTTATATCATCGAACAGCCATGCATATATCACCATGCAACATGCATATACCACCATGCACTTCATGCTTGCATTCCCATGAGGTTCATCCCATGCCATATGTACACATCCATGCGCATGATACAGTCTCAATTTTTTTTATCTTTCCAGGGACTAGTGTTTGCATCCCACAATTTATCATTTGCATCCAACCTGGCATCGCGAGGAGCCTCTAGCACACACCTCCGGGCATCCGGCACACACACTCCGGGCATCTCGTACCTCAACTAGCATCACGAGGAATCCCCCGGCACACACCTCTAGGGCTTCCGGCACACACACTCCAGGCATCCGGCACACACAATCTAGGCATCTGGCACACACACTCTGGGCATCCCAACACTCCCGGGGCATCGTCGGCTCACACCTCCGACGGTCTCATTATTATCTCAATTTATATTCATACATGTATTTCAATTTCAACATGGCATTTGATGCATCAATATCAAGAGTCTCAACCAGCTTTTGATGTCATATAACATGTCATATGTCACCACATATGCAGCATAATCAACCACTCAAAATATCATATCATGTGGAGCAATTTCATTTATTTTTGAAAATATAACAAAATTTCGGATAAAAACAGATTGCGCTCCTTTGGTCATAATTCTTGGAAAAATAGTAAACAGCCTTATTAAATTCTAAAAATTTGACATGTTATATAAAATATCTAGAGGAAAATATTCCATGAAGAAAACCATATCAAAAGAACATCACACAAATCAGTACAATCCACGCATCACAGTCCTTAAAATTTCGGAATATTGCCATACACAGTTTCATTCACAAATTCGGTAAAAATCCTAAATCAGTTCCAAAAATTCTGAAATTTTTATATGTTATAAAAAAGGTCCAGAAGTAAACATTTCATGTAGAACTTGAAATCATATTTGTGATATATTAAAAGCTATAATCACCATAGCCGTCTCTAACCCTCGGAAAAAATTCCCAGATCTGACCATTTCAAATAAAATCAGTTCACCAACCTAAACTCATTCATTTCCTCTAAAATTTTAGTATGTTACTCCTTAACATGTCATCTTCAACTTTCATTCAGAATACAAGATCAAATTTCAACCAGAGAATTTTATAAAATTCACAGAATCATACTGGTCAGCATTTCGATTCCAGATATGACTTCTCCAAAGAAAAATAGTTTCACCGGTCTATACTTGTTCATTTCTTCTGAAATTTTGATAGTTACTCTTCAAGAAGTTCTCTACAAATTTTATCAACAAGTCGAAATAAGATTCCAACTAAAAAGTCGCATGCAGCTCACAATTTCATCAAAGGTTGGACTGCCTTCCTAGAAAATAGAATGCAAGGCTACCATATTTCTCCCTAGAGCTTTGAATTTCTTCACTTCTACCACAACCAAAGTTTATCATCCCTCACAACACATATTACATCAAGCAAAGGGTAGGGTTTAGGACTCTACTTGCCTCTAATTCGAGCAAAACACAACGACAAGGATGGCGGGGCAAGGCGGCAAACAAACGGCAGCAAACGAACTCCTCCTTCTTCCTCTTCTTCTCTCGCACGCTCGCTCTCCCTCTCTCGGACCCACTCTCTCTCTCTCTCTTAGATGGTAACTCTCTCTCTCTTTCCCCCTTTCTCTTCGTGCAACACCCCTCTCTTTCTCTCCCTTTCCTCGCTTAATCCGCCCCCCTCTTCCTCTCTAATTTTCTTCCCTTCAATGATTAACAATCATTGATCTTGCATGCTGGTGCCACTTGGCTCTAAGGGGAAAACACTTGGCAATTTTCATGCAAGAGGGGCTTCATCCAGCTGGGCTTGGGCTAGCCTTGGTCGACGGCAGCTCCTCCTCCTTTGGGCATCACGGGCAAGGCCTAAATGGCCCAATGGTGGGGTCTTGTGGGCTGGTCTTGGCCTAAGAGTTTTGGCCCACTCTTCTCTAATTTTTCCCATTTAATCATCACTTAATTTCCCATTCATATAAATACTTAATTTCCCTTATTCACTTGGCCATAAAACTTGAAATCATAAATCAATAAATTTCAACTTATAAAACACATGGCCAATAATAGAATTTTCTTTTCTATCAAATAATTATCCATTATAAGCTTGGCCATAAATCTTATTGCAAATCATGGATCAAATGGCTACAATACAATTTGATAGTACTTTCATCACCTATTCATAGGCCTTAATGTATCTAGAGGTTGCCATGAATTTTGGGATGCCATAGTTTTTCTTTGAGTTGGCCACTCACGAGATAACTGGCTTATCTGGTGAAGCCATTAAGAGATTTTAAATACAATAGACTTGAGAATTCGACCAGGAATCGACTACTTGACCGTGCTAGTCTACAAGGGTCATTACGACATTGTCAAAATTGATTAGAGATTGGAGATAGGTCGATTCGATTGAGACGTGTGATCAAGTGTGGGTGATGCCACCTGACTGCAAAATTCTTGTCGATCAGCACTAAACCGATTTTCTGTTGTTTTGGATACCCTATCCTGTATTTGAAACCTTGAGATTTTCAGGACCACCGAGAGTCGCCAATGTGTCGAAGAGGTACATGTGGCTCGAAAAAAATCGACCACGGGTCAATTGCAACAAAAATTCCTAAAAGCTACTCGGTAGGCTAGGTCACGCTAAAAGCGCGTTTGATTGAAAATAACCGTGAATTTGAATTAGATTTCAGAAACTGGAAGTTTTGTCGTGTCATGAGTCATTCTAGGAATGGTGACTCACCTTTCGAGAAATTTCCGGCGAGTTCAGGATTTTTAGGGAAAACCGAATTGGACAATTCGGAAAACGTATGAGATTCGGATTGGACTATTTTGAAGATAATTTTGATTGCTAAGTTGAGCTATGTATCGATGGGGACTTGTAGAAATTTATGGGCATTTTTCCTTGGCGAAATTTGACGTTGATTTGGGAAATTTTATTATGAAATTGAAGCCAAAATTTGGAAATTCGGAGCTTTGGTTGGGGAGTGGCATTCTTGACATCAAATTGGATAAATCGTGGAGTTGTTATTCGAGAGTATGTTAGGGAACAAAAAGGAACTTGTGCATAAAATTGTTGGGACCAAATTTGGATTAGTTTAGGAGGTTTTATTTAAATTTTCTTCTTCCTCTCCTTGGACCCGCGCCCCACCTCACGCCACTCTCTTTCCTTCTCTCTCTCTTTTCGCGCGAACCTCCCTCCTCTGACGCACGTTTTCCTTCTTTTCTTTCTCTCTTGACCGACATTTTCTCTCTCTCCTCCTCTCAATCCACTCGTGCGGCCAGCTGTTCCCCTTGGCCTTCTACGCTGCCTTCAATTTTTTCCTTTGACTTGTCTTGATCTTATCTTTTTAATTGCTGCTTTGTTGTCTGCATTTTACTTTTTGGATTGGCGTTTCTTCGGCCTTCTCTCTTTCTATTGGACCAAGCCGCCAACTGCCTTTGATTTTTTTCCTCGGTCATCAACGGGATTACGCCATCTTCAACAGCCCGGTCTCCTTCGCTTTCATTCCTTCCTCGCATGTGCGCAACCACAGACGCTCCACTTCCATCGAAGCTTGCGGACCCACGCTTCATGAATTCCACCGAATCAACGTTCAAATCTCTTGCTGAACTTCCTCACGTGGCCAGCAAGCCCAACAACCGGTCCTACTTGTTCTAGCCCACCGAAGCAGCTTCGTCCATCCATTTTTCAGCAAGCCCAGCAGCCGCATCACGGTCTACTTGTCCCTCGCCCAAGGCCCGACACCAAATCAGCCCGCATCTCCAACTGCGGCCACCGAAATTGGCCCAAACCACTCCTGATCGGTGGCTGTTGTTCACTGTACCGAGGTGGAGCAGCCCTTTCTAATCAATTGTGGGCTTTGCGAGGCCATTTTTGAGCCCATCCCTGCCCCGATTGGCAGACCTGCTTTGACAAGGATCGAGCTTCGTTGCGTGCTCGTCAATTTGATCTGAGTGGATCTTAATTCAGGTGAGTTTAGCTCATTAAACCCTGCTTAGTTTGCTAATTATGCTTAGGGATTGATTAGTGTTAATTAAGTAGGATTATGTGGTTAGATTAGAGTATATTAGTGATTATTAGTTAATGATGACGCATGTTAGACGTTTGGTTCATGTAATTAGCAAGTAGAGACGTACTTCTATTTATTGAATGTATCTCGGGATTTTTCTCGATCCATTCTGGTGTCAAATCAGGCATTACGGGTCTAAATTGGATTTTTAGTATTTATTTATTTTTCGAAAATTTGGTTGGGATAACCGACGACCGAAATTTTGTGCTAATTTTCGTGGTGTAATCCGTTTATTTATTTGAGCTCTACGTTGTGTTGAATTGAATTGATTGTGCAATTTGAGGAATTTTTCCTAAATTGATTGAGATTGAGTAATTGAGTTGTGGATGGCCAAGTATGATTGTTTAGCTTCAATAATGCTTTGATGGGCCGTTGCGTGGAGAAGTTTGTGAGAGTAATTTGAATATATATACTCTTGGCTAAGACCCATCGGGTACGTTAATATCGTATGAAAATTGAGCGAGTTGACGAGTATGTGGGGATTTATCCCAAAATTGATCAGTGTCGGTATTCAATTAGAATTTGACTGTGAGAGGTTGTGAATTGAACCTCAAAAGCTACCAAAGTATGGTTGTGCCAGTGAAGCCAAGTTCTGCCACCGAATTTGGAGTCGGTCGCGCCCATTGGGCCATAAATTGCCACCTGATATAGGTCGCACCTGTTGGGCCATAAATTGCCACCTAATAAGGGTCGCGCCTGATAAGGCCGCAATCTGCCACCTGATAGGGGTCGTGCCTGATAAGGCTGTAATCTGCCACCTATTAAAGGTCGCGCCCATTAAGCCGTAATTTGCCACTTAAAGATAGGTCGTGTCCTTTGAACCGTAATTTGTTGCTAAGAAATTTGGTACACTATGTTCGTGGAGCTGTGAGTAAGATTTGAGACTGAATAAGTGAGACGACCGTGAAATAGTCGAATTGTCATGTAATCGACTAGGTCGATTGATCGAGATATCAATTTGTGATGTGATTGTTTGGATGCCTATTGAATTGTGCTAATATGCAGGTGGAATCTGAGGCCAAGGTAAGTTCTTTGATCCGTGTGTGCATAGGCAGCTCAAGTGTATTGGTTTACTAATAAGGTTTTAAGGGGTAGAACTCGCTAAGACGTAGTCTGATTGGTTATTAAATAACCATTTCAGACCCGTAGATAACAACACCTCTACCTCCTCCCATGGGTTCTGGTTTGTTGAAGGAAATCACCGAAGAGAGGTTCTATGCGCCGATGCGTGGGCACACTGAAGGCCTGGTGTATGTAATGGTGAAATCCATCATCTGGGTGAATGTGGGTAGAACCCCAAGGGTGCCCCATCAGTACCGAGCATGGTACACTATTATAGCAATGGGCGAAGAGTGGGCTCAATATCGGAGTTTGAGGTGCCTGTGTATGCTTTGGAAGTAGTGTATGGGGAGGGCCTTGCAGAACCTAGAGGTGGAGAAGTGATCAATCCAGTAGTTCCCGCCCTTAAAGGCCCAAGATCATCTTACTATCCTACGGTAGGTTCCAGCGAGAACGTGGAAGGAGGAAGGATCGTTGAATAGGAGAAGAATCCATAAGAAGACTGAGTGGAGGACTAAAACCCCACTCTTGTTTTGCAAACTACGAGTTCTGATCGGTTGTATAGTAGATTAAACTTGTGAATAGTATTGTATTATATACTATGTGGTTTGCTTGTATAAAAGTTTGGTTGTGGTTTTCCAGTGTGAAAAATATAGCCCTACTTTTCTATCCCATCGTTTTATTGTCTGGGGATTCTATTATATGCTTCTGCATGCACATATTAAAATGAAAAGGGTCAGCGATGCGTCATGGGATGTCGCTATTAATCGATCAGGTGAGGGATGGGCACGCGTTCGAGGATCAGGGCATGACATTTGGCCCATGAGAAATGGCTATGGGATCGGTGCGCTAATAGTGAGGATTGACTAAGGACTGTTCCAAGGATTAGTCATTGATTGATCAGCCCAATCGAAGGATCGGTAATGAATTTATCTACTAACTACACAAACCAACTCAAGCTATTCCACCATGGGTTGACCACTCGACCATCAACGTTGCTGTGGGATGGTCTTGCGATAGATGATCATGGATCAATCCCATGAGATCATGCATCTACCATGGGTGATTCCACTCGATCATGTACTAACTAGATTAGCCGCTTGGCCATGCATTAGGCCATGAGCCTAGCCATGCACCGGTTAGTCCTAGTCATGCGCTAGGCCATGAGCCTGGCCCTGTGCTAGGCCTTGAGCTAGGCCTTGAGCTAGCCTTCAGCCCCATTAGCTTGGCTCTACGCCCAACTAGTCATGGCCATGCATTGACTAGGATAGGCCATTGACCTAGCTACACTGGTCAGGCTTGGTTACGTCCAGCCCTGCCCGATCATGTATTGGCCACAAACCTCAACCCGAATGGTGTAATCGACTGTGGATGAACATGAAAAACTGTCGCCCGATAATGATGGCACTTCCATTGACTTCTTTCTCATGTTTGTAAAATGTTCTTTGGAAGTTAGTCCATAAATGAAGAAAATGACTCATTAACTAAGGTGGCAAGGAGGAGGATTTGTTCATAATTACATGTGACAACTACTTGAGTAACAAGAAACATGTGACCAAATCCAAAAGCAATGATGACCAAATCTTAAGCATTAAATTAAATGAAGGGCATGACTCACCCAACTTAGGGAGCAAGAAATAGATTTGGTTATTGTTGCAATAGAGTTTGGCTTGGAGAATAAGTAGCTTAAGTCATGATTATAAGGTGACTCGTAAGTTTAGATGGACCAATAAGAAAAATACATCAACACCCTTAATCATTGCCTTAAGGCTTTAGGATGCCATACCATCAAATTAGGGTGCTACCTCTTCCATTTAGCTAGGCCACATGGGAGAAGATGATTAGACCACTTGTGAGGGTCATTAATTAAGGAAGGGCCCAAAAATAGAAGACCCTCTCCCATTTTCCCCACCCTTGTTACACTTCTTCCTCTTCTTCCTTATGACATCCTGAAATTTGAGCCCTCTGAGGGGTGAATGAATGTGAATTTCATCAATGTATTGTTGGTTGATCTCACTCAGAATTGATCACTCTTGAGATACTAACCTTGAGGGGAAAGGCTAATGAGGACAAAACTCATGCGACTAAAGAACTTAACCTGGGAAAATGACTTGACCATGAGACTTGCGTAAGGACGATCCTATAGATAAGTAGGCCAATTTCAAAGACGACTAGAAGTTGATTTGCGGACAGAATATAATAGAATGACGGGTGATTCCGCTTACTATTATCGAGCCTGCGAACGACCCTAGGTCGATCCTTAGCAATCGTGTACTTTAAAATAAGAATCTATCATCCGCAATTTCATGTAGTCAAGGACGTCCATGTGTTGAGATGTCTTGAACATGGTTTGGCATGAGTCAGTTACGCGTGAATCCTTAAAGCCACTTGTCAGTTTGAGTTGTACCCAAAATGGTATTAGGGAGAAATTGATATGGCATGAGAACCCAAGATTGGACTTCGAATTATCAAGAACGTTCGGGACAGACTTCGGATGTTGCTACTTCGACGGTTGACAACGCCAGTTAAGCTTAAGCCAGGGATTTACAGACTGAGGAAGCAACCCTGCGAAGACATGGGCCGAGCAAAGCTAGTGTGGGCTTTAGGCCCAAGGTGGGATAGCCACCAGGTAGGCCTAAGACAAGCAAGTGAGCCCATTAGGCCTAACCCACCTTTTTATCTTGCAACCCCATTAGTTAACCTTAAGCCCTTTTAAACCCAATCAATTCCCAAGCCCATTCCTATTTATTTCCTAGCCTATTTCTTAGGCCCACACTTCATTTTCAACCTAAGGGCAGATTGGGAATTTGTGCAAAGTGGAAATGATCATTTTGCCCTTAAAAGCACGTGGATAAGGGCAAAGGAAGAGAGGCCTTGACTTCAGCTCTATCCTTTCTCTCTCCCTCCTTCAGCTGAAGCAAATTCGTAGCCCCTCTCTCCCTTATTTTCTTTTCTTCCTGTTTCTACTCCAGCTAACCTTATTGTGAAAAGCTAAGTTAATTGTTGGCTTCCCATGCAAATCAACTCTCGTGCCACCCACCACCATTGTCAGGACACCTAAACTGTACGGACCAACTCGGCCGCTCGCTGGACGGAGCCATCGACTAACCCACCGGCCGGCTTGAAGTCACCGCTCGCCGGTTCGTCAATCCGCCTACCCGCCTACACTGTTTCGTGATTTCAGCCATTTTTCTCCCATTTTGACCCAAGCTCCGGTCAGCCTGCCCAGCTCCTTTGCCGCCTCTATAGTCTAGTTTCTAGAGTTGCAGTGAGAGGCAGTGTTTTTGGCTATTGTTTTGAGCTTGGGACCGCCTTGGATCATGGTTGAGGTTCCCGTGTGTAGCCTTTGTCGCCATCGCCACATCCGTGTCTCTAGCCCGCTTAACAAGTGAGTTTAGCTCATAATCCATCGATTAATGCCTAAACTTTCTTAGTGTTGGTTTAATTAGTGTTAATCCTAGTTTAGGAGGTTTAATTAAGTTCTATTAATCCTAAAATAAGTGGTTAGATGGATGGTTAGGATTAGTTTAGCTTAATCTCACTTTATTTGCTTAATATGGCTTATGTGGTTAATTAAGCATGCTTAGCTCTAATTGATTGGTTGTTTACTTTAATTAATTTTTTTAATGATTTCTGAATTTAAATTATTAATTATTGAATTCTAGAATTTCATTGTTCATGATGTATTGTTCACATGGTACTATTCACATGCACTATTCATCCAAGAGTGAAAAATTGCCTTGTTTCATGTGTTTTGATTTTATGAGGTGAATTGAGTGCGTAATTACATGGACATCCGCATGAATCGCGTGGAGTTCTAAAAAGGGAAAATATGTTTTGTCCGAGGGATGTTGGAAATGGACTGTCTTTAGAAGAAAATGATTTGAAAGTGTATATACAAGCATGTGTGCATTGGCTAAATGCTCACAAATAAAAAGAGTCTTAGCGGTGTGCTTGCGTGATCAGGAAGTTGAATTCGTCACCTAACGGGAGTTTAGGGGTGATGCATAGTGAGTTGTAGTGGTATATTTGCATGATCAAAAGTTGAATCATCACCCAACGGGAGTTTGGGGGCGATACCCTGACGAGAGTCGGAAGTTGGTCTCAATATATTCTAGATTGATGTCCCTTTTTGAGATACCGTCTAGGTGAAAGTTCTACACGTAGCCATGCCCGATGGGGCGGGATGAAGCTCGATTTTTATCAGTAGCCTGGCGGGAGTTAGGTGATCGCTAACTAATCAGAAAGTTAGCTATGGCTAGGAGGTCATAAATAAGTGGAACTTGCGTAAGTGTTAAGATGGTTGGGCCTTATTATGAGGTAAAATTGTGTGGCATGGTATGGGACGTGTCATAACGATTTTACATTATAATCAGAACCCGTGTGATCGATTAATGCATGATAGGTGGCACACTAAAGTGCAAGAACGTATGAGAATCATGACATCATTGGTTTTGACCGTGTATGAGTTAAGCACATTGTTTATGGTACGCACGCACGAATCAATAATGTGCAGGGTGTGGTAATGGCTAGGTGAGATCACTTGTGATGTGACTCGTATGTGATTGATGATCTACACCATCTAATGGCTATGTGCATTGCGTGTATTGTGCTGAGATTCAACGTGCAAGGTACAACATACTGGGTAAAGTTGCATGCGAAATGACTATGTGATTAGTGGTTGACCCTGACTGTTGTAATTTGTTGATTGTTGGTTGTTAGTCATGCGTTGTTTGTGGGGTGGTTCTGGAGAGATACCCCGAGTTGAGTTAGTGTTCTAATTTGGGGCTTAGGGGAGGACTTGTTAAGATTTTTATCTCACTAGTTATTGTATAATCACTTTTAGGTCCTTAGGATGGTGCTTCCACCAATGAGGTTCATATCCCTAAAGACTGGGATACTGTCGTGACGCACCACTGCTTCTCGAGTCGGGCGCATTTGTATGAGAAGTATCTCTCTACCATCTGGGTAGATGAGGGATCGAGGCAATGGATATCCCATAGGTTCCTGGCGTGGTTCATCCGGGATGGCGATTTGCTGATCGGTCCTCGGAGAGGTTTTGATGGGCCGCTCGGTAAGGGCCTCGAGGACACTGACTGGAATCTCATGGAGCTGGACCCTCCTGACGGTGTAGTGGAGAATCCTGGCCTCACTTCACTAATGATTGACCCATACGCCTCCAGCTTTGAATCGACGGAGTCTGAGTCCATTGGATTTGAGTGACTATATTGTCAAGCTCAAGGGTTCTTTCTGTGTATAGTTGGATTAGCCTAGCCTAGTTTCTTTTTGGTCTGGCTTAGAGGATAGATAGGCCCTCTGTTAAGCTTGTAGATCGGAAGCGATCCTCCGTAGGTTAATCCAATATAAAAAATGTATATATATATATATATGAATAGATGTTGTATTTTTGCTGTTCATCTCACTATCACTGTTTGATTGCTTGATTTTATGTTTGATGGGGAGATTGTTCGTTTTCCACTTGCGCATAATGAAAGATTAAAAATGAAGGGTCGGTGACGAGTCATGGGACGTCGCTTTCTATCGACTAAGGAAGGGATTGTTGCGTGCCTAGGGTTCGGGGTGTGACATTCCCTCTCTTGCACCTTCCCTTGCTCTTGGCCCTCATCCACCTACTCGCTCTCATCGTTTGGCCACCGCTAGGCCATTTGCCATTGCCATGTCGAGTTGTAAGTAGAATTCCCAACTTTTAGCTAGGGTGATATACTATGTTATTGGATTTGGATGTGTACTTGCCTATGCTTAGTTATGCTCATGATGGTGAGAGTTTTGTATGGTTTGTTCATGTTTTTTACCTGCATGAGTCACAATCATGCCCTGGGTCACGAACATGTTTCGCATGGCCTTGGATCAATATTGAGGCATATCGATACAAGCCATGAGTTCCTTAATTGTGTTCTCATTCAGGCTTAGTTATGTACATGCTAATGATTGTTTGTATGTTTTGTTCATGTATTTGCATGTGTAAGTATGACCATGCCCTAAGTCACGGACGAGCCCCGCTTAATTATGGATCGGAATTAAGGCATGATGGTCCGAACCTTACTTGGTCTTAAATCGGTATTGAGACGTGGCAATTTGAGTCTTGCTCAGCTTCGAATTAGTGTTTAGGTGTGTCGGTTCAAGCCATGAGTCACGTGCCATGCTCGGAATATTAGTATAGTTCATGTCTTTGCATTTATAAGTATGTTCATGCCTCAAGTCACGGATGAGTCTCTCTTCATTTTGGGATCGACGTTAAGGTGTGACGGATCCAAGCATTGCATGGTCTTGGACCGGCATTGAGGAGTGTCGATTTGAGTCTCGCTTGGCTTTGGGATCGGCATCTAGGTGTGCTAGTTCAAGCTACAAGTTCCATGCCACGCTTAGCATATTAGTGGTTATGATGTTATAGGTCATGACACACACACTTACATAAGCATGTTTTCAGGCCTTGTTTGCATTGGCTAAGATGAAAGATAACGAATCGACTTGTGCGATGCATAATGTGTGGTCACATAAATGAAAGATAAAAGCTGTCAACACGTCTTGGTAATAATTTCCGCTATGCCAAGGACAAATTCTTGAGAGGGATGGTCAAAGAGCACACCCCGAAGAGGACAGTATTGGTTTGGGATAAGGGATTGTCCAAGAGCGTGGCTCTACTCCTAATGACGTGTGACATTGCCTCATTTATGAGAACAGGATGCTCCATAGATTCTAGATGATCGGTGGCTTGCCCAAAGGATTTTGAATGCCTAGTGGATTTCAAATGAACTTTATGAATGGTTAAGTTAAAGAATGAATTTTCATGTGCATGTTTCTATGTTTCAGTTCGATGATTTTGATTGCTTGCATCACAAGTAAGTCGAATTGTTTACATGCACATAGCCAAGATATTGCAATGGATTTGCTATTAATCTTCCATATATGCATTAGTATGAATGATGTTCACATGTTAGGTTTGACAAGAAGAAATATTCCTATTTGAGGATTGGTGATTTTACTTACTGAGTCTTCAACTCACCCCGTTGTTTTTTCTTAGATTTGTAGGTATGGAAGTCACACCCCTTTGGAACTGAGGCCATGCTAGAGGAGATAAGAATCCCCTACCTACAGCTGATAGAAGATTAATGTAAAGTGCCCATAGAAAAGGGCTTGTAAATATACAAATGTTGAATAAAATAGTGTTTTGTTCTGTGTTTTCTTGACTGTTTGATTCTTGCGTTGTCTGGGAGATAGTTGTTGTACATGTTTCTGCATGTTCATAAGAGCAAGATAAAATTGAAAACAAATGGGTTGACAACATGTCTTGGATATTACAACAATAACCCCGTCAGGTCGTTACTATACACATATTTATTTATTTATTAAAAACATTAAGGGAAGAAAGTAGTGTGAATTGTCTCACTGATTTGCTTCGCTCCTGTTAATGCTTAAATATCTCGCCCTTTCTTTCATATTTTCATTTTATTTCTCTTCTGTTGATCGACCTTTCTCATGTTTTCCAAAGAGAATATCCTCTTTTTTTTTTCTTTTTTTTTTTACGCTCTTTCCCTCACAACTAAATTCCCTTGCCAATTTGTTGCCAAAATAAAATGGAGACAATCTCCTTTGCTTCCCTATTATCACTACCACATTTTTTTGCCCCCCTTTTTTTTAAACATAATCAGGAGGAATTAATTCCTTCGATCATGCTAGCTTAAATTTGTCGAAGAAAAGCATATAAGAATTCTCTAATTGATTGGTTAGACCTAATTCTTTTTGCTAGAGAAAAGTTGAAATCTCTCACACTCTTTTGTTTTTAATTCTATTTCATGTTAAATAAGTGGTCAATTCCATTGGATTGTATTGGACCAGAACCTATCACCCCTAGCTTGCATCTCGTTTTTTCTTCCAAAAAAAAGAAAAGAAATAATAATTCAATTTTGCATATTTAGCAATTGCATCAGTGGGAATATCCTCATCTTCATATATTTAGGGATTTACATTTGTAGATATATTTAAGAATTTATGTAAAAATATTTATATAAGGCCTAAAATAAGGTCGTTTTCTTAAAAGAGAGCCCGAAGAGATCACTTAGACCTAAATAAGGATATGAGCCCGCTAGCCGGCTGGCCAATTTTCGTTCTTTTTCTTTCTTCTCTTCACTGTACTATCTTCTTAATCCAAGCCATAAAAACACTTCTAAGAGAACATATCACCTGGTATAAAGTGAGGCAAAATCTCAGTGTTCTAAAGCTTTCTCCACAGTTGCTCACAAAGGCAAAATCTCATTCGTCTCTCATCTCTATTTTGGAACTCCGTTTGTTCTTCCTCCCTCCGTCCCTCCCTCCCTACACCGCTGCTCCATTGCCGCACCAACGACCAAGTAGCAGACGAGCAGGCGAACTACCAATAGGTCCCCTGTTTGATTCCCTTTTGGTTTAGCCTAAGTTGTTACATGAAATTGACAAGCTTCACGCCATTTTTGGTGAAGGGGAAGAAGTAGTGGTCGGTGAAATAGTTAACACTGTCAGAAACCGTGAGTTGTGTGCCGGAGGCCAAAGAAATCCTGAACCAGAACTAGCTTCCACGCCACAACCCAACCTACAAAATCAAAGATTCATAAAAAGGAAACCTCACTAGAACAGGACAATTCCAACAATTATCACGTGCACATCGAAATACAGATAAAAACCCACACAACGAAAACAAAACAGCACAATAAAATACAAAAATTGGGAGACTTTGAAGAAACCGGAATTGAATTTGGAAGGGGAGTGATTAGCAAATCGAGAAGAATCACAGAGAAGACGAAGGAGATAGCGAGAAAGTGGCGGAGAATAAACATGTTGAGGCAATCTCAATAGGAAAGAAAATGCACTGCGGTCCTCAAAGAACGAGATGCATGGAGTTGTCACATTAAAGGATTGTCAGGTAAAATTGCTATTCCTCTGCAAAGTTTGCCATTTAAGCGTATTGCCGTTAGAGGTTGAATGCTACGGATTGAAGGCGAAGAGGACAGCCATGGCTTGGACGAAGAAGGAGATGAACAGATGAAGAAAAAGATTTTTAAAAAAAAATAATAGAAATGTTTTTGGACGAAAATACCCCTCGCAGTGCTATCAGAGAATTCAAATCCTTATTTGAAGCAAAGTTGACATTTCGGACCCTTATCTGAGATAAGATTAAAAAAATAAGCCCGAGTAAAAAATAAGACTATTTTTATTCTTGTCCAATTAATCAATTCTTAAAAAGATTTATAGATCCTAGAGTAAATGATTTTCAATTCGTGCCATGATACTTACGAATAAGAAGAATCCTCCTATTTTGTCTTCCCCAAAATCTCAGGTAGGACAGGGGTCCTTTTTTCTTTCAAAGAAATAATCTCACCCTAAAAATTCTTATTTGAAAATTTTCCAATACCTCATCAAGACATTGAAAGTCATTTCCTTACAGCTGGACTCAAAAACAATGTTGGGGAGTAGGGGTGAGCATGGTCCGGGTTGGTCCGAGCCACCCCTTAACCCTAGGACCAACCCGTACAGTGTCGGTCCTCAATTTTTAGGACCGAGGACCGACCCTACTGAGCCTAGGACCAAGGACCGGACCAACTCAATGGGTTCGGTCTGGTTCCAGGGTCAACCCGGGACCGATCGATAATTTATTTTGTCTTGTTTTTTATACTCCCTAAAAAAGTAAACCTACAAATTCAAATTACACATCCATCGACAATGCGGCATTATGCAACTAAACTATAAATACCAATACAAGATCTCAAATGAAGCACAAAGTAGATATCACTAGTCAAGTTGTGTTTGGAAAGCAAGGGCAAGCTGAGCATTAGGGTTTCTAATTAGGGCTTCTTCTTTTTTCCTTTTGATTTACTCGGCAATAAGTGAGGTGACCAGCGCGACTGGCAAGCGCAAGCGTCAAGTGTTGAGTGGGGTGAGCGTCAACTGGCAAGCAGCAAGCGTTTAGTGAGGCCAGCGGCAAGCGGCGAGCGTTGAGCGAGACTAGTAGTGAGTGGTGAGTGGCGAGCATTTAGCGAGGCCAGCGATGACAGCAAAGGGTGAGTGGTGAGTGGCGAGTGGCACGAGCAGCGCGCACGGTCAAAGGTGAGTGGCGCGGGCAACCAGAGGCGAGCGGGATGTTGCTACTTTTGATTTTGGCAAATTGAAGAACAAAGAAGACAAAATGGAAGAGAATGTACTTTAGGGAAGAAAGCCGTGAGGAGATTTACGGCATAAACTTCGCGCCATTTTGGACGTCGCGAGTCCATGACTATGAGGAGTCCTTGGTCCTCACGGTGAAGAATGTACTCTGGAGTCTAGACTATGGAGGAGGAGGCCGTGAAGACCTTTACGGCGTAAACTTCACGCCTTTTGGAATTGGATGCCGTCTATCCAAGACTATGGGCATGAGGAGTCAACAACTTTAACATCATTTTACTTAGGTTTGAATATATAAAAGAATTATATATAATATAATATAACATAAATTTTACTTAGGTTTGAATATATAAAAGAATTATAAATAATATAATATAATATACAGGGTTGGTCCAGGGTTGGACTGACCCAAAACTCTCAGAGCCGAGAACCAACCCGCACAGTGTTGGTCCTGGAATTTTAGGACCAAGGACCGACCCAGTCCCCTTGGGAACCGGACCAGGACCGGCAGGGTTGGGCCGGTCCAGGGTCGGTCCAGGGTCGACCCTAAACCGCTGCTCACCCTTATTGGGGAGCACTCCACCAAGTGCGGTATTGATGCATTTGGCAGATATTATCTCAGATCTCAAACAAAGAGTTCTTAAATAAAATGTGTGGGAAAAATTGGTTTTGTGAGTGAAAGGGAGTAAACAAAAACAAACACAAAGGAGACAGGAAAACAAGATCTGTCATTGGTTGTGTGGCTGCATCAAATCCACTTCCTATCTTCGATAATGTAAAAGGGCCAATATCATTGAAGACTAATTAAAAAATATGATGGTGTATAGTACTCAGTAGTTTCTTTTTGTATTTTACGTGAAAGTTATAACATCCATGCAATTAATTTTATGTCAATTACACCACTGCTTTATTTTAGCCATTTCCTAATCTCCAGTAAATAGGATGTGGAGTCACGTGCGCGTTTTACTGTTGGATAGGTTTAATTTGCTATGTCTAAAGCCATTTCATTCAATGATGGTCACGTCTCCATAGTGGGCCCACTTTTTTTATCTTCTCTCCTCCATTGCGTCTCTCCCTAGTTACCCTTTCTCTCCTCAGTTAGTCCTTTTTGCGCCACACCATAAACCAAGAAATGCTTGCACTCCTTTAACAGGCTCTGCAAATAGAAATGTGCACACCAAGATGACTGAAATTACAGGGAAAATTCACAAGTGAAATCCCCTGAGTTTTTTTTTTTTTTTTTTGGTAAAGGTAAGAATATATTGATAAGCTTAGGACAAATGTACACAAACGGCACCAAAATTTACACTCTAAATACGAACAAAAGAGTGGAATGGAGCCGCGCAAAAGCCACAAAGGGCAAGGACAGAAAGAGTGTAAACAACAGACACAGCCCAGCCACCAGATTCAGCAACCAGCCCTCCATGGACGAAGCCCAGAAGATCCGTGCTGGAGACGACCGAGCAGGATCAAAGGATAGAAACCCCTAAGGGTTAAGTGATAATAATTGGGTCAAGATCCCAACCCCTCTGAAGATGCCGATTCCTTGGAGTGTCAGGGACATCCTTGTAGGTAATTGCTTTATCTTTAACCATCTTTATCAAATGGTTCTTCAAAGCGGGAATATCAAGAGATTCCCCTCGGAAAATCATAGCATTTCTCTTCTTCCAAATTAGATAGCAAAGAGCTCCAAAGTAATAGCGGGAAAGCCTATGAAAGAAGTCCTTACCAGCAAGGAATTTCATAGCCCAAGCAAGGTTTTCCGCCCAAGTGCCGTTCCTCCACGGCAAATTGCACCTAGTTGCCCAAAAGTAAATAATGGTATTTGAAATATTGCAATCAAAGTACAAATGGTTAGTCGAGTCTGGCTGAGTATTACAAAAAGTGCAAACCGAGTAATCAATCCTTCCATATGAGAGAAGAAGTGACTACGTTGGCAAGCGGTTTTTAGTAATAAGCCACAAAAGGAATTGAAACCGAGGGGCTAAATCCTTATCCCACACAAAAGAAGTCCAAGGTGCTTTGGCTTTAGAAGGTCTGATGACGTTCCAAGCAGAAGCTACGGAGAAGGCCCCCAAAGAATCTTGACGCCACACAAAACGATCGCTATCAACCGAAAGAGGAGGAAGCAAGAAACCACAATTCTCCAACCGCAATTTACAGGATCTTCCACCATAAGAATATAAAGAAGCCACAGTCGCCTTTGCAGGAACGTCGGGGTCCAACAAAAAAGATTGAGGAACTTGTAGATGAAGAGGGCCAGAAGGCAACCAGCTATCGAACCATAATGAGATAGATTGGCCGTCACCAACCTTCCAACCGAAGGATTGTCTACAACCGCCCCGAAGTTGAAGGATCTTCTTCCAACTCCATGCACAAACCGAAGGCTGAGGGGCAACCCAGAAGTTATGTTTCTTTAAAAAGTTGGAGTGGATCCAACGGCACCACAGAGATTCCTTATCTGTAAAGAGGATCCAAATAAATTCCATCATTGAGGCTCTATTACAATCCTTGATAGACCGAATACCCAGGCCCCCTTCCTCCTTAGGCAAACAAACATCCGTCCATGAGACTTTAGCACCTCCCTTATCCAAGGAGGTGCCTTTCCAAAGAAATCTACGAAGAATGCTTTCAATCCCTAGGATAACCGAGGAGGGCAAGGTGAAGAAACTAGCCCAAAAAGATTGAATAGCGTGAAGCACTAACCTTATGAGCTGAAGTCTCCTAGCAAAAGAGAGGAACCTGTGGGACCAGGAGCGGGCTCGCGCGGTAATGCGGTCAATTAACTGAGTACAGTCAGCCTTACTCAACCTCTTTGAGATTATCGGCACTCCAAGATACCGAATCGGGAGTTTACCTTCCCGAAAACCAAATGCTAGGAGGATTCATTTACACAAAAGCGGATCGCCTCCCGAAAGAAAGATGTCGCTCTTATTTTTGTTGGGGAGAAGACCACTCCATGAAGAGAAAATGTCGAGGCTTCTTTTTGTTGGAGAAATCCTCTTGAAGTGTTTTGAAGTTGACAAAACGTTTCCATCAGTCTAGTCTGAAGGCTTGTAGACTCTGCTATTTAAAGTCTGAAGACCTCCAGACAGCCAGACTCAAGACTTAAAGTCAATCTTCATTGACAGTTTCTAATCCATTGAAGAAAGGCTATCCAGAACTGGTTGTTTCATTAAGGATGTGGCCTTATCGACTAGAGAAGATCTCTTGGCTGGATATGACATAACCGAATCCTTTATTTGATCATAATTGATTTGAAGATTAAGAATCCGATGATTGGCAAAGTATACTTGGAAGGTTCTACTTATGGAAACCGAGATCCTGATTGTATGGGCGAACATGATTGATGGGCTATCGTCATGTTCCTTTAATAGCTCGAATGATCTTCCTAATTGATTCCGTCCAACGGGTAGATTGGAGGAATTCCTTTGGTAAGTGCCAACGGGTATGATGGCATGAAGGAGTATATAAGGAAGACGTTCCAATTATTCGAGAAGGTGCACGAAAGAAGAATTCCAAAGTCTGAAGCTCATTGTTCCTAGTCAATTCATTTGTTGAGCAAAATCGTGTAGACAAAAGAGAGTCCATATTCGTGAGAAACCTTGAGGAAGTGTGGTAGAACATCTACACTGTAGAATCAAGGAAAAGCTGTACTGTAACTTCTATTTTGTTCATAGTGAAATCCAGCCGGTGGGCTGTCAGTGTGGAAGAGTGGACGTAGGCTTGGAATAAGCCGAACCACTATAAATCTTGTGTTCATTTCTCTCTTCCCTGTCCTTTACTTTACTTTGATCGTATTTTTCTTTCTATCGTTTGCCTAGAATCGCTTCCGTATCTCAATAATTTGTTTATGCACCTATTCACCCCCACTAGGTGATTATACTAACTATCTCAATTGGTATCAGAGCCTGTGTGTACTCACTTTGGTTGAAGTGTTTTACTTCAGAGTTAAAGATCAATGGCTAGTATGTTGGCTCTAGGACTAGTAGAAGGTCAAAGCAATACCAGACCACCTTATTTTGATGGAAATGATTACAACATATGGAAAAACAAGATGGAAGCATTCCTAAGATCAAAGGATCCTCTGGAATGGGACGTTGTAGAAAAAGGAATCATTCCTGAAGCTACATCTGTCTTAGAAAGAGGAAAAGATGTTGTTGAGTCTAGCGAAATGACTCAGGAAGAGAAAATCAAGAGACAAGCTCTTGATGCAAAAGCAATTTATTCTTTATATTGTGCTTTATCCCCTACTGAATATAACAGAATATCTTCTTGTGTTACAGCTAAAGAAGTCTGGGATATATTACATATTACCTATGAAGGAACCGATCGAGTGAAAGAGACTAGAATCAACATTCTCCTCGGTCAATATGAAGCCTTCAAAATGAAACCAAGAGAATCTATAACTGATATGTTCAGTCACTTTACAGAAATCGTGAATGGTCTTGAAAATCAAGGTCAACCAATTTCTGATCCCATGAAAGTAAACAAGCTACTACGTGGACTCTCCAATGAATGGAATCACATAAAGACCTCAATCAGAGAGACCCAAAGAATCATGCCACTATCTGTTGATGAGTTGGTTGAGACTCTTTAGTCTTATGAAGTGGAACAAATCAATGAAGACGAAGACCCTAAAGGTAAGAAATCCATTATATTAAAATCTAATGATGATTCTGATGTTACAGATTCTGAAGACGATATGGATGATGAGGAACTTGCTCTCATGATAGGAAGATTCAGAAAACTGAACATAAAAGGAAGAAGATTCAATCCAAAGAAACAAAGTTTTCAAAAACAACAGACTAAGTCTGTTGTAGTCTGTTGAGAATGATGAATCAAACAAGGATATAATCTGCTTTGAATGTAAGAAAAAGGGACACATCAGACCCAACTGTCCTCTTCTAAGAAAGAAGAAAGGAAAAACTGAAAAGTACCGAAAAGCTCTTAAAGCTGAAACCTGGAGTGATACAGAGTGTGAAGAAAGTGATGATGATTATGCCAATATATGTCTGATGGCACAATCGGACTCAGATTCAAATTCCAAGACAGATTCAGACTTAGAAAGCGAATTTGAGGTCACTATCAAGAAAAAGGTAAAATGGGATCTGGATTGTGGATGCTTAAGACACATGACAGTAGACTCAAATTATTTCATAAAGCTTGTTCGAGTGAATGTGGAAAAGTCTCTTTTGGAGGAAACAGCAAAGGAAAAATTGTGGGGTTTGGAGCTGTAAAGATTGGAAATCTCACAATCAGCAATGTTTCCTTAGTGGAAGGGCTTAACTACAATTTGCTCATTATTAGTCAGCTATGTGATATTGGTTTCAAAATCAACTTTCAAGAGGGAATATGTTCAGGAATTAGTAAAGATTCTACTCAGTCATTCGTGGGACGAAGACATGGAAATATCTACCTCTTGGATGTGAAACCAGATGAATCACAATGTCTAATCTCAATCCAAGACGAAGCAAATTTATGGCACAGAAAGCTTGGGCACGTCAATATGAAGCAAATAGCCAAAATCGCAGCAAAGAAGCTTGTTTGTGGTCTACCCAAATTATCATACCAAAAGTCTGATCTATGTACACCATGTATACTGGGAAAACAGGTAAGAAATTCCTTTAAACCAATAAATCAAGTTTCCAGTAACCGTGTACTGCAGCTTCTGCATATGGATCTATTTGGACCAATCAGAACACAAAGCATTGGAGGTAAAAAAATACTACTTAGTAATTGTGGATGATTACTCACGATTTACTTGGGTATATTTCTTAGCAAGTAAGTCTAAAACTTTCTCTTACTTTGAAAAGTTTGCAAAAAAGGTTCAAAATGAAAAAAATGGTATGTTATCTCGAGTATAAGAACAGATCATGGAGGTGAGTTTGAAAATCATGATTTTACAAAATTCTATGATGAATCTGGTCTTCAGCATGTATTCTCCTCTCCATATACTCCAGAGCAAAATGGAGTTGTGGAAAGAAAGAATAGATCTCTTCAAGAAATGGCTAGAACTCTTTTAATTGAAAGTAACATCTCTTCACGTTTTTGGGCTGAAGCAGTTTTTACAGCATGTTACATTATAAATAGAGTTTTTCTAAGGACTATTCTGGAAAAAACCCCTATGAACTATTCAAAGAAAAGAAGCCTATTGTTTCATATTTTTATGTATTTTGATACAAATGTTTCATACTGAAAAATGCAAATGATCGAGTTGGTAAGTTTGAAGAAAAGTCCGATGAAGGCATCTTCCTTGGATATTCAACCATAAGCAAAGCGTACAGAGTCTACAACAAGAATACTCAAACAGTAGAAGAATCAATGAATGTTAAATTCCAAGACTCTATGCAAAATGAATCCATTCAGACTCATCTTGAAGAATCTGAACCTGCTCCAGACTCTACAAAGTCTAAAATAACTCAAACTTTGAAGGACCAGCAACAAGTGACTGTTGAAGATTCAAGTGAAGGAAGTGACCATCAATCTGACAAATTAACCAGCAACTGGAAACATAAGTCCAGTCATCCCAAAGATCTTATTATTGGCGACATCAATGAAGGAATTCGCACAAGATCCAAAAAGCGCGAAGAGTCTAGTGCTGTGGCTCTTGTTTCTGATATAGAACCCAAAAGCATAGAAGAAGCTTTATCTGATGAAAGCTAGATTGAAGCTATGCAAGAAGAGCTTAGGCAATTCAGTATTAATGATGTCTGGGAATTAACTTCTAAACCAAAAGGTAAGTCTGTTATTGGAGCTAAATGGGTTTTCAGGAACATGATGAACGAAAAAGGAAAAGTCATAAGAAACAAGGCAAGACTCGTGGCCAAGGGATACACACAAGAAGAAGGGATAGATTATGACGAGACTTACGCACCAGTAGCAAGGTTAAAAGCAATTCGATTATTACTTGCTTTTGCTTGTTATAAGAATTTCAGGTTATTCCAAATGGATGTCAAAAGTGCATTCATAAATGGATTCATCCAAGAGGAAGTCTATGTGGAACAACCACCTAGGTTTGAAGACCCAAGGAAACCAGACTCAGTATTCAGACTCAAAAAGGCTTTACATGGCTTGAAACAAGCTCCTCGAGCTTGGTACGACAGATTGAGTAAGTTTTTAATTGAAAATGGATTTGTTAAAGGTAAAGTAGACACTACTCTTTTCATTAAAAGAGAAAGCAAGAGTTTTCTACTTGTTCAAATATATGTCGATGATATTATTTTTGGATCCTCTAATGAAAATCTGTGCAAGAAATTCTCTAAGACTATGCAGGATGAATTTGAAATGAGCATGATGGGTGAGTTAACCTTCTTCCTTGGACTTCAAGTGAAACAACTGAAGGAAGGAACTTTTATTCATCAAGAAAAATATACTAATGATATTGTGAAGAAGTTTGGACTAGACAATTGCAAAAAGGCTAATATACCAATGTCAAATTCCTTGAAGATAGATAAAGATGAAGGAGGAAAGAAAATTGACCAAAAGTTATACAGGAGTATCATCGGTTCACTTCTTTATCTTACTGCTTCTAGACCTGACATTTTGTTTAGTGTTTGCATTTGTGCCAGATTTCAGGCAGACCCTAAAGAATCACATTTAAATGCTGTAAAGCGTATTATCAAATATATTGCATCAACTTCAAGCTTCGGTCTCTGGTATCCTAAAAAGGGAGACTTTACTCTTCTTGGGTACTCAGACGCAGGCTTAGCCGGATGCAGAGTTGATAGAAAGAGCACCTCAGGTACCTGTCAACTACTTGGAGGCAGGACAATGTCTTGGTTTTCAAGAAAGCAAAGTACAGTAGCTCTCTCTACAACAGAAGCATAATATGTAGCTCTTGGAAGTTGTTGTTTACAAATTCCGTGGATAAAACAACAGCTAAGAGACTTCGGAATTGAAGATTCATGCACGGAGATTAAATGTGACAACACCAGCGCAATCAATCTCACCAAAAATCCAATTCTTCACTCAAGAGCAAAGCATATAGAGATACGACATCACTTCATTAGAGATCATGTTCAAATGGAGAAATTATGATTCAGTTTGTTGACTCAAAGAACCAACTAGTGGATATATTTACAAAGCCTTTGGAGAAAAAACAATTTGAAATTATCCATTCAAGACTCAACATTTTGAGGTTTGAAGAAGTTAAAGTCTAGAGATTCTCAGACTCAGACAAATAAGACTTTGACTGCAAGACTTTAACTGTAAGTTATTCTCTCTCTCTAATCTCATCTTGAAAAGGTACGTTCATCAACCGTGTTGATTATTGTTATCTCAACCGCTATCTTTAATTGACGAGATTATTGCATCGTTTCCTTTAGAAAAATAAGTTATTTTGAAGTGACCATTTTTCGAAAAAGGCAGTGATTTTTTTTAAAAGGCATCTTTTCACTTTCCATTACGACGTTTGGTATCCTCTCATTTCGACTGTCTTATATACAATCAGTTTCTCCTCGCTTAACTCCAAAACCCTAAAAAGCACCAATCTTCCATTCTTGTTTTCTTCTCTTGTTTAATCTTTGAAAAAGTTGTCATCTTTCTTGGGAAAGTCAAGCAATGAATCTTTCAAAGACTAAGAAAGATGTTGTCTTCAAGAAAGTCTTCGAGGATCGCAAGCAAGGGACCACGGCGAATGAGTGAGGGGCCTACACACTTCGATCTCACTGAAGAAGAAGTGTCTCCAAATCAGCAGCAAAGCCCACAACATTTTCAGCAGCATCATTCTCCTCCATCTAGTCCTCAAGATGTTGATCATCATCAAAATGAAGAAATCATTGAAGATGCAGACCTTGTAAGAGTTCAAAGGCCCTTTTTTATTTATAAGTTGTATGGTGCTTTAAAAGGGGCCGGTACTCCATTGAACTATGTGGATGATTTTCTTAAGGACAAAGGATATGGAAATGAATATATCTTTTTGCGAAAAATGGAAAGTTTGGGAATTGCTCGTAAGGGGGGTGGCAGAAGAAACCCTTGCGAATATCCCAAGTGACCCTCGTGATTAGGGATTTAATCCGGTGGATGGAAATGATGATGACAAATTATACAGCCAATTTCAACCAAGAATGGGAGTTGCGGCGGAAAATCGAGGAAAAAGGAGAGAGTTGTTTAGATCGAAGGAACATAAGGATCTATACTCAAAATTGCTGAAGCGTGGGGTGATAAACCCTAGGAGTGTGGATTTTGACTTTCTGGATGCTGTAAATGTGAACTTGAGGGAAAAGTTCGGTCATCTTCAACTTGAGAAATTCTGCTCTGACACCACAGAGGCCTATCCTCAACTAACTGCATATTTCTATTCAAATCTTAGTTTCTTCGATACGAATAGATTCTCCTTCAGTGTCAAAGATCAAGACTTTGTTGTGGATATGAATATGCTGGCAAATGTGTTAGGAGTTGAGAGAGGAAGATATCAACGGATCAAAGTTTCTATTGCTCGTACTACACTGGAACTTGTTAAGGACAGGAGAACAGAGAAAAAGATTTCCTGTTCAAGGATGAGTGCATTTAACATCTTGCTGCACAAAATTGTAATCAATTGCCTTAGATCGAAATCAACTTCCAAGACTGATGTCTCAAGTTCAAAGGCAAAGCTAATGTATGCCATCATCACTAGGAAAAGGTTTTCACTTCCTCACACTATTATGTTCCACATGTATAGAGTTGTGATGAAGGACAGAGGACAACTTCCTTATTCAAGTCTTGTGACGAAGTTATTCAGACATCTGAACATTCAGCCTCCGCAAATTCTTTGTGCTCGATCGTGCGATCATATGGTGGTAGGACTGAAAATGGTGACCAAGATGCGTCGAAGGAACTAAGCAAGGCATTGGAGAAATTTAAGGAGAAGACTGCAGTCAAATCTCATCAATTCTCTTCGGGGAAAAGGAAAGGGAAGGAGCCCATGGATGCTCCATCTAAGAGAAGAAGAGCTCTCATCGTTGAGGATGAAGATGATGAGGATAACATCACTATCTCTGCAATGGCTTTGAAGAATCTCAGTCGATCTGTTCCCGGAGAAAGAGTCGAACAACGATTTAAGAAAGAGCAGAGAAAGAAGAAGAGGAAAAAGAAACGGAGGAAAGAGAAGAAGAAGAAGAAGAAAGAGATCCTGAGCAAGAGAGAGTTGAAAAAGAAGAAGAAGAGAAAATAGATCAAGAAGAAGGAGAACATGAGGAGCACTCTCCACCTGAAGGCATGAACACAGGGGGAGACCAAGAGAAAAGAGGAATGTCCTCAAATCCTACAACCAGTGAGGGAGTTAGTCGATCCCCAGCAGATCCAGAGGAAGTTTATGCCTCTCAGTTTCTTGAGGAAGGTCATGAGGTTTCTTCGCCAAATCTACGTGATTATGCTGATCTACCATCGTCTGCATTTACTCCATCAGATCGTGCTAATGCCAGTACACAGATCGACAATTCAGCAAACTTTCGCAAAGTGATGGATATTCTCTTGGAGATGCAAGGTCAGATATATGCATTGGGATGTGAAGTTCAGAACTTGCATAATGCAGGACAAGTCTCTTCGGGTTCATTAAATGATCAAATCCAAGCCCTTTCTCTTCAGATTCAGGCTAATGCTAAGGGTGAGGATGTTGCTCAGCTAAAGGAATACTTTAAAAGGCTGGAAGGCATCGTTCAGTCGATGGGAGATTTCCAGCTTGTTCATGTTCCCAAGAATCCTTGACTTCATTTTCATCTCAATCTTTTTTATGCTGACAAAAAGGGGGAGAGTTGCGAGACTTGAAAAACTTTGAACTTAAATCGGTCAAACTTTTGGTTTGTTTTGTGGTTTGTTTTGACTTGACTTGTGTGTCTGGATGTGGACTAAATTTGGGATTTGGATTTGACTACTTGTTATTAACTACTATTGATATCTTATGGATGGCTTTATTGCATACTGGACTAACCTATCTTTTGTGGCTGCAGACTCTAGTGTTATTCATTTAGCCATTTATCTATAAGATATGCATATGTGTTTGAGAAATGTTTTGTAGGTCAAAGTTTTCCAAATCTGCAGGAAAGTTTTGTCACCATAAAAAAGGGGGAGATTGCTGGAGAAATCCTCTTGAAGTGTTTTGAAGTTGACAAAACGTTTCCATCAGTCTAGTCTGAAGGCTTGCAGACTCTGTTATTTAAAGTTTGAAGACCTCCGGATAGCCAGACTCAAGACTTAAAGTCAATCCTCATTGACAGTTTCTAATCCATTGAAGAAAGGCTATCCAGAACTGGTTGTTTCATTAAGGATGTGGCCTTATCGAACTGGAGATGATCTCTTGTTTGGATATGACATAATTGATTTGAAGATTAAGGATCCGATAATTGGCAAAGTATACTTGGAAGGTCTTACTTATGGAAACCGAGATCCTGATTGTATGGGCGAACAGGATTGATGGGCTATCGTCATGTTCCTTTAATAGCTCGAATGATCTTCCTAATTGATTCCGTCCAAATGGTAGATTGGAGGAATTCCTTTGGTAAGTGCCAACGGGTATGATGGTATGAAGGAGTATATAAGGAAGACATTCCAGTTATTCGAGAAGGTGCACGAAAGAAGAATTCCAAAGTCTGAAGCTCCTTGTTCCTAGTCAATTCATTTGTTGATCAAAATCGTGTAGACAAAAGAGAGTCCATATTCGTGAGAAACCTTGAGGAAGTGTGGTAGAACATCTACACTGTAGAATAAAAAAAAAGCTGTGCTGTAACTTCTCTTTTGTTCATAGTGAAATCCAGCCGGTGGGCTGTCAGTGCGGAAGAGTAGACGTAGGCTTGGAATAAGCCGAACCACTATAAATCTTGTGTTCATTTCTCTCTTCCCTATCCTTTACTTTACTTTGATCGTATTTTTCTTTTTATCGTTTGCCTAAAATCGCTTCCGTATCTCAAGAATTTGTTTGTGCACCTATTCACCCCCATCTAGGTGATTATACTAGCTATCTCACTTTTAAGGATCACAGCCGATTTCCAATCTACTTGGCAAAAGAGGAACACATCGTCTGCAAAAAAAAAAACATATGAGTAAGCTTGGGAGACTTACATCTCCAATAACATTTAAACTCTTTAGCCGAAGACCTTTGGTTCAAGATTCCCGAGAAGATTTCCATGATCAATGTAAATAAATAAGGAGACATTGGGTCGCCCTGCCTAAGGCCTCTGCCTCCTGGGAAATAGCCATGAAGCTCCCCATTAATAGAGATAGAGAACCTGGGTGTGCATACACATGCCATAATCCGAAGAATAATCCACAGAGGAAACCGGAAGGCAGTAAGAGTAAACTCTAGGAAATCCCAGTCCACAGTGTCATAGGCCTTGCAAAAATCCACTTTGACCGCACATCTTGGGAGGTATGGGTCTAGGTGGAAGCCTACAAACAGCTCTTGAGCTAATAAGATATTATCCCTTATTCTTCTTCCCTTTACAAACGCATTCTGGGACGGACTAACAATATCCTGAAGTACAGGCGCAATTCTATTAGCCAAGATCTTGGTGATAAGTTTATAGATAGTATTGCAGCAGGCAATTGGTCTGAAGTCGTTTACTTCACAAGCATTCGGGACCTTGGGAATTAGAGCTATGATAGTCGCATTAACTTCTTTAAGAAGACAACCTAAGGAGAAAAAAATCTTTCACAGCCTCTGTAACTAAAGAGCCCACGATATCCCAGTTACTTTTAAAGAATTCTGCTGTAAACCCATCTGAACCGGGGGCTTTTCCCTTCGCAAGCGAGAACAAGGTCTTCTTAACTTCCAAATCAGAGACAGACGAAGCTAGGGAACATACCTGGCTATCAGAAAGCGGCTTTCGAATAAGAGAAGTAAGCTCTTGAAGATCAGGCTTAGCTAAGCCAGCTCGAGGAGCAAGTAGATCCGAAAAGAAAGATAGAAAAACTTGGGGCACCAAATCAAGATCCAAGACCACCGTACCTGCAGTGTCTTTGACAGAGAGGATACGATTATTGAGATGTCTAGCTTTAACACAATTATGGAAGAATCTCGTGTTGCGATCTCCTTCCTTCAGCCATCTAATTCTTGATTTTTGCTTATAGAACGATTCCTCTTGACCACGAAGGTCTATAAAAGCACAGCGCTGCCCTTTTTCAAGATCAGCTAGTAGAATATTTTCAGGATCCAACTGAAGGAGATGCTGAGTAGAATGCAAGGCTTCCCTCACTTCAAGAGTTCTTAGAGAAATATCCAAGAAAGCCTCCAGATTAAGATCCTTCAGGCGAGATTTCAACAATTTCAGCTTCGAAACTAGTTTAAACATGGGAACTCCCCAAACTTGACTATCCCATTCCTGCAAGACCGTAGAATGGAAGTCCGGGTGATCAACCCAAAAATCAAAGTCCTTAAAAGGCTTCCTCCTTGGACGCGGATCCACAACCCTAACAACCATAGGAGTATGATCAGAAATTCCAGGATTGAGAAACGACGCCTCCGAGTATGAAAAGTCCATTCTCCATTTAGAGTTGACAAGAACTCTGACAATTTTTCGCATCTTCCTATTCGCACCCGCTACCAGGTAAACCGAAGGCCAGAGTACCTGAGATCCTCAAGTTCCGTTTGGTCCAGACATAGCTTGAATTCATCAAAACAGGGGATCCATGCATTAGAGCTACCAAAGCGATCAGAAGGGTCCTTGATTGCATTGAAATCTCCCGCTACTATCTAGGCATAGTCTTGAAAAAGATCATCACAATAGATAAGATCAGACCAAAGAGGCCTCCGCCACACAAAGGAATGCTCTCCATAGATAGCAGAAACACAGCAAGTAAAATTAGAAGATAACCCCTTCAAGTACCCATGGATGGCTTGGTCATTCGAAGAGATCAACTCAAAACTGACGGTAGCTGGATACCAACCAATCCAGACTCTACCGCGCGGAGCAAAATCATAGTTCGCAATCCAATTCCAGCCTCTCAAAATATTGGAAGATATGGAACCAAACAAAGGCTCTAGAACTTTAGTTTCAAAAAGCCCAATAAGGCAAAGCTTATTTGCAACAAAGAAACTTCCTAATCTCCGCCCTTCGACGGGTTCATAATACCTCTAACATTCCAAAAACCAAAAAACATAGAAAGCAAAAGGAGAGAATTACTTCCGCTTGGCACTCCTGCGCCTACCTCTAGTCGCTTTCGAGCCCTCCGCAGGGGAAGGTCCCGGCGAGTCAGGCAGCAAAAGGAGGAGCTGATCTTGGCTCGAACCAGCCCCAGTAGGTTCCGAAAGGCCACTCGAAGGAGCGAGTCTAGGCGTGTGGCCACCGTCTTCATTAGATGAAATATTGCTGGTCTCATCTTCCTGGTCTCCAGACGGCATAACAGAATCCGGTGCCAAGTCAGAAGCCTGAGAGGAGAGGCCAGAACTAATTTTTGCAGGGACTTTAGGAGGCTTTTGGCCAGGTACAACTTCCTTCAGGTTGCAAGGCTGCCCCTCCTCCGAGTATGGTGTCAACGAGGCATTCAAATTATGCGGCTTCTACTCCTTCTCTTTGCCTTCAACCTGATTCCCATGCTGATCAAGGTCACTTTGGTGCAATGGAAGAAGTGCCTCTAGATCCGAAACCTGCTGAACAAGAGGAGAGAAACCACCAAAGGAGCTCCTGGTCTGTCCTACATCAATTGCAGATTCTGGAAAAGGGACCAACGGCGCACCCGAAGACATTCCCCCTTGATCCTCAGACGCCACCGAAGATGGTCTAGTTTGCTGTGAGATATTCCCACTTGCAGCCTTGCTATGAGATTCAAACTCCTTTGAAGAAGGACCAACATCAGCACGTTTTGTTCCAAGTCTACCAGGCCTAATAGCCGTTGCACAATTGTGGCCAAATATGCCACATCCAGCACAGGCAGTGGGTCGCCACTCAAACTCCACTCCTATTTCACACTTCGTACCATTATGGGTTGTCTCAATCAGTTTACAATCAAATTAATCAGCAGTAATTTCGATGCAGACCCTAGCAAAGGTAAGGATGTTCGCCTGCTCTGTTCTCTTATCCACATAAAGGGGTTTGCCAAGCGCACTTGCACCTCTCCCGATGAAGTGGGTAGACCAACACGAAAAGGGAATATTCGATAGTCTAACCCAAACAGGAACCACACAGTGGGTCTCCCTTCTCAGCTCAAGACCAGGGGTCCATTGCTGCAAAACAAGTGGTATTCTAGCAACCCTCATCTGACCACTTTCAAGCACACTTCGACGGAATTCCCTATCAAGAATGCGAAACATAAAGAGACCTTTGCCATTTGACATGACTTTAGCAAGGTTCGGCCCCCACACTTTCTTCATAGCCTCCTCAACTACCTTAAAAGGCATTCGGCGACCAATGAAGTAGCCCATTAAGCATTCAAACATCTTGGGATCTGCAGCTTCCAGATCTTGATTAGTGATCTCAATCACAGGTCTATTGTTAACCATAGTCGGTGGAGTATACACCAGATCGTAGCCCTTGGCCACGGTTCTTGCCACCGCAACCCACGATTTCCCTGATGAATTCTTAGCAATATCCCTGCCCTGAGGCTTAGTTGAGCGGGACCTTCCTTGCTGGACAGGTCGCACCCCACCACTTGTGCGAGGAACTCGCGATTCGTTCGGACCAGATGGAGCAGTGTCCAAACTCGACTTTCCTCCCATACCAGTCATCAACGAAGGTTCTTCAGTTAGAATGGGAAGCCCACCATGGGAACTTGTCCCCTTCTCCTCATTTCGAGCCCCCATCGACTCCATATCCATCTCAACTTACGAATCACAGCAGCAAGCAGGCGGGCGGAATCCTAGCCATAGATAGCCATGTGAATCGAGGAGAGAATACGTACCAGGAGACGATGCCAAGGGTTTGAAAGAGAGGCAAGAGGCGCCTCTTTCCCCCAAAAAGTTAGCCCAACGAATGGCCACCGCGTCTGGAATCAGCAGCTCGGATTGCAAAAGAAACAATAACTAGTCGCCCAAGAAGAGAGAACCATGAACAGTAACCCGAGAAACCAAATGTCCTTGGAAGCTGCTTATTAAGTCAGGCTAAACATGATGAAATCCCCTGAGCTTTTATAGTTCATAAGGAATTAAAATTAGTTTAAATTAATGCTAAATTAAATTTCTTTCCCAGTCTCTTGTTTCCTCTGTTGGAACCAAAAGGATTTGGAGGGAGAGAGTACAAACACACAAAAAGAGAATATATTACACAATATGCCTTCAAAGGCTTAATGGAGTACACACACGAGCTTTGCTAAACTTAAAACTCTCTCTAGCTTTCTATATGCTTCTGAAGCTATCTCACTCTCTTTCTCTCTCTCTAAATAAACTAACATAACCCTGTATTTATAAGCATCTTCCACCGCCTGAACTCCGCCGCCTGAACTCCAACATGCAAGACAACTCATTTTCTTCTTCTAAAAGTATTCTTGCTGCCAACGTACAAGTTTCTTCTTCAGCCACTATTGTTGACTTTCTTCAAGTTTCTCTTCTTCTCTCTAGAATTCTCACGTGTAGAGTGAAGAATTCTTTCTTTGTTTTCTTCATGCTTTTGGCTTCTTATTATTATAATGTGTGCCCCTTCCTTTTGATAAGCTTGTGGCTTCTTCAAGAATTTTCTTCTTCGGCGGTTTAAGTGTGGCGCTGCAGCACACTTCTCTTTGGCGGCTTATTATTATATTAGGTGTTGACTCCAACATCCTCTGCAGATAAATCTCAAGGTTATTGAAGTAATGAAACAGAAGAACTAAAAACCTGCTTCAAGTTGCAGAAACCTTCATAAACTCATCAATCTCGAAAGCACAAACATCTTGACTTCACAGAAAACCTAAACCCAAGCCTTTCCTGAGAACATGAAGTGCAACGACCGATCCCTCGGCTTGGCGAGGTTGGGAGCGAAGAGAGAGACGCCTTCGGCAGAGAGACGGAGAGGAAGCGAATGAACAACTTTCAATTCTTAGAAGAAGGAAGAAAACAAAAGACGAAGCAAGGTGAGAGAAAGCAAAGAGAGTGGCAGGAACGAGTTGAAGGAGAAGTGAGAGTTTAAAAAATGTCGTATAGGTGGGACTCATATGAATAAGTATCGACTACTGAATTGAGTAGTATATCGTTGGCATGACAAATTAGGTCTACCCGGTATTTTCTTTTCTAGCTAGTTCTTAACAACGAAAAGTTAAAAAGCGTGGGTTGCGTGCCCCACAAGATCGTGAGCATGTGACATATTCTAGACGATCATTAAGTTCCTTTTACTTTTCTAAGGTAACGATATCCTCATCAAGTTTCATACGTTTGATCCGGCGAAAGGTCAAAAAGTTCAATGCAAAACGAACACAGACGCAGCCAAATTATAGCGCAGCCAAATTTTACCCAAAATTTGAGTCAGAGTCTCCTTCTATCTTTTGACAAATATATATGATCATCGTCTCTATATATAAACACCCACATGTCAAGAACCTCCAGCGGAAGTTTATAACACGAAGCAAATAAGAACCATGGAAAACACAATCCTCTATGCGGTCCTCCTCCCTGTCCTCTCTCTAGTTATTCTCTATTTCTTCCTAACAAGAGAACCCAAGAACCTCCCTCCATCCCCTCCCTCTTTCCCCATCATTGGCCACCTCCACCACTTGAAGTTGCCCCTTCACAGGACCTTCCACAGCCTCTCCGCTAAGTATGGTCCCATCATGACCCTTCGGTTCGGGGTCCGCAGGTTCGTGGTTGTGTCTTCACTGCCACTGGCCGAGGAATGCTTCACCAAGAATGACATCGTGCTCGCCAACCGCCCCAAGATGTTCAAAGGCAAGCACCTTGGCTACAACAACACCACCCTCGTCTCAGCGCCCTACGGCAACCACTGGCGCAACCTCCGGAAGATTGCCACCATCGAGGTTCTCTCATCACACCGTCTCAACTTGCTCTCCCACGTCCGGAGGGACGAGATCCACCGGCTGATGCTCCGGCTGGCCCATGGTGGGTTCCAGTCCCACCACCGGGTCGAGCTCAGGACTCTCTTCTCAGAACTGACGTTCAACATCATGATGAGGATGATTGCGGGGAAGCGGTACTACGGCGAGGGCGTGACCATCGACGAGGCCGAGGCAAGGGACGCGAGGAAGCTGATTAAACAGATCGCTGGGACTGGAGGGTTAAGTTATGCTGGCGATTTCCTGCCCATACTAAAGCTGGTCGATTATAATGGGGTCAAGAAGAGGGTGTTGGAGCTGAAGGAGAAGATCGATGCGTTCATCCAGGGCTTGATCGACGAGCACCGGAGGAAGAAGGGCGACCCAGAATTTGCGGACAGCATGATCAGTCATCTTTTGCATCTACAAGAGTCTCAGCCTGAGGACTACTCAGACTTCACGATCAAAGGGCTCGTCTTTGTAAGTGTTGTTTCTTATTCCTACCTCTACATCTGTTTTTTCCATTCTCTTCTGGGCAAATCCTATGCTCCCGTGAGAATACTTACGGCAACAGTCGTCCATTCTTGTCCACTTGATATAAGTTGTCAGTCGTTGCATTAAATTCATGTCAATGTCGACGGTTGAATTAAGTCGGGCGATTTTGTCAAGCCCAAAGCCACGGCAGCGTAGAATTGACCTCTTTATGTTACTTCTGTTTCGAAGATTAAGAATGCACGTCCACCACAAATTATAATAATGCTCTCAATGATGGCTAAAAATTTTTGGTTTCTTTTTTCAAGGAACAGAAATACGTCACGCTCTCTCTAAATAATTGTATAACCTGCAATTGCAATCATTGTTGTTGTCTTTACGCACTTGGATTGTCAAATTTTCCTCGAGACTGACCTTTCGACTGGGCTGATGTTTGTGGTGCTGGGCAATTCACTCTCACTCTACCACTTGGAGCAATTCCTTTCTGTGTTCTTCGTAGAAGATAATGATGTTTCACGTAGTTTAGACAAAAGTCCCTAATTTGTCTGGTTTTTCTGATATGGATGTGGATTTTTGGCATGGGCTTACCCACAAATCTGCTCAACAAGACTTTGCCTGAATTAATTGACCCTAAAAAACAAAACTTCGCTATTTGGTCGTTTGGGTTTGTGATTATTAAGGGGTCAATTATCAAATGGAGCAAAAGAAACAGGAGGGTGATTAAGGATGAAACGCAAAAAATTGGTAATATTGATTGATTGAGTTGGGTTGATTTGGTTTGATTTTACTGCAGTTTTTCAAATTGGACCTGACTGCATTTTTTCAACTGTTTAGAACTTGATTGCATATTAGGGACAGGACCATTGGTGCAAATGCCAATCTATAATCAAGTTGGGTGAAAGACTTCGAAGCCTGCATTAAAGAGAGTCCAATTTGTAATTGAGATTAACTTTATGTAAAATGTCAACACTCATTTCTTTTAGATTTTCTCCATGAATAGGTATATGTTCATGGACTTACACGACCATATACCAATTATTCCGAGTGATTATCTTACTCTGATATATTTACGACATTAAAGAATCCCTTCTAGAACGGCATTGATCCAAAGTAGTCTAATAGTTGGAAAGAAATTAGGAAAAGAAACTGTTTCCTTGGAAGGAAATTTTCATTACTGGGGCCTATGGTAAATAAATTGACTTAATTTGTTTTATTTATCATTTGAAATCTTATTATCTTGACTCCCAAAGTTGATTTACACGATAACTCTTATATATTTGCAGGCTTTGTTAGTTGCGGGAACTGACACATCATCAGTTACATTAGAATGGATAATGGCAAATTTACTAAACAACCCTGAAAAGTTGAAGAAGGCTCAAGATGATATTGATTCCATTATCGGCCAAGATCGTCTGATGGAAGAATCAGATGTTTCGAATCTACCTTACCTTCAATGCATCATCTTTGAGACCCTTCGCCTAAACACAACGACACCACTTCTTGTCCCGCATGTGTCTTCTGCTGATTGCACCATAGGAGGGCACTTCGTTCCACGCGAGACTATTGTAATGGTGAATGCATGGGCTATTCACAGAGATCCTAAGTTGTGGGAGGATCCATTGAGCTTCAAGCCTGAAAGGTTCGAGGGCAGTGGCGGCGAAAAACAGTATAAGCTGATATTGCCTTTCGGGCTAGGACGGAGGGCATGCCCTGGTGCACCCCTCGCTCAGCGGGTCATGGGGTGGACATTGGGCTTGTTGCTTCAATGTTTTGATTGGAAAAGATTGAGCGAAGAAGAGATTGACATGAGGGAAGGCCGAGGAACTATCATGCCAAAGGAAGTACCATTAGAGATAATGTGCAAAATACGCCCTTTTATGAATAGGCTTGTCCCTAAAGATTAAGTTAGTCGAGTAGTTGTGCTAAATGGTTGGTTGACATGCTTTCATGTTTTATGTAATAAAAGTCCCCCTCGAATATGGCTTTTAACTTTTGAGTATTCAAGAACATTTTCCTATTTACTTTCGAAGATTAAAGAGGAGCTCCTAATGTGAAGAAGATACATGGTGCTAATGGTGGCCCTACGGATCGTTCTTACTTGAACATAGTATTTACTTTTCTTGAAAAACTTTATGAATTCTGATATTATAGGTTTAGAGGCTTTCTTTTTTTTTGGGCACTTTAATCGTCTCTTGCTTATGCAAGGTCACATTCCGCCTTTTTTAGAAATTAATTTCTTTTCTTTTCCCCAAGTTTTTGCCTTCATGCAAGTTACTCATCTCATCTCGAATTATCTTTCTATAAACACACAAGAATATTCATTTTCCAGTTTTAATTGGAGAATAGTTATAGAGAGATAATTTGTTGCTTAGTTAGTTACAAACCTACGTACTAAAAATAAAATTGGGTGCCCTTATTCAAATACTGAACAAAAATTTTCATCATTTAGCAAATTTATCGAGCAAATTTATCAATTTTCATGTCTTGTTCACTAGCTTATGACGTAACATGGCAAGTGGCAGTAGCATACGTGCCCCAAGATTCTTAGGGTTGATGCTGTTGATTGGGTGCCATATGTGCAAATTACATATAAGGCATAAAAATTACTCAACATCAAGTGTCGATATCCAAAATCTTTTGCCCCAGAGGTCATTTATGCATATTTGTAAGAAAAAGGAATCTATTTCCTGCCAAAACGATTTTTCATCATACATTATATTTCATGTTTGAACATTTTAGAAGGTCTTCCTAAGCCTAAATAAAATGGCATATTGGTCACTTTCTAAGATCGAGGGTTATTATGGTTTGAAGTACATGGTTATTTCGGTCATTTTGTTATAATTGGTTCGTAGTGGTCCTGGCCGGTCCAGCCTTGGCGCTGGACAAATGAGCAATGTCATGCCGGCCAGTCTCCCTCGTTCCTTTCTTCACCAAGCACTATTTACGATTTTTAGAAAAAAGAAAAGACGAACTTGAATGATGGCTTTTACCAAAAAATAAAAATAAAATTGAATGATGGCACTTTCCGCTTTGGTGCACACCTTTTAGGAAAGTGATCAAGTAAATGGAGAAATCTCATCTGCGGATTGATCTATGGCTTCTATAAATCATAATTTTCGAGCTTTAGAATATCCAAGTATCAAAACTTATTTCGGGCCATTCTCGGCTAACCCACCTCTTTCGACCACTCAATCGAACTGCATTTCTTCTATACTACTCAAAATATAAGAACAAATGCATCGAAACTTTTAATGAATACAATCAAATTCTAAAATTTTCGTAATTAGTACGATTAAGTACTTATAATGATGCTGTACAAATTAAGTAATGGTTTATACTGATATGGCATGTTTTTAATATTTTCAAGAACACATGGCGTTAAGTGAGTTCCACATCGGGAAACATGCCAAAAATTAATAAAAAGAACCCAAAGGCCAAACATCCGATAAAATAAATGATTGAAGGAGAAGAGACGAAAAAAAGGGCTGTGAGCTTGAATGGCTTCTTCAACCTTGAGCACACACAACTACTCTAATCATCATATGATCGAATCAGTCGCGCTGCAAGTATCATCAACCCCAATGATTTCGGTCAAAAGTTTCGTACAACACCCACTTGACTATCTTTATTTTTTCAGATCACTTAAGGATCATTTTGTTAAATAAAAAAAAAAAAAAGACGTCATTCAAGTGCTATTTCTAATTTGGGTCGCTTTTTTTTTTTCCTAAGTTCTCCATTCGACATGGCTTGTTGGCATGCCCAGTCAACATAATCCCTTAAACAACATTGAGGATTTTCTCAAATTCCCCATAAATAAACCTTAATTCTCAAAAGCCACCAATTAGTAGAGAAATTATACTTGTCGAGTACTTATAAATTCCTTGCTGAAAGATTGTCGACTAGTGCGGTGAGTTGTTGTAACATCCTAAATTTTCAATTCCGTTTTCTATTAAATTAATCAGGTTTTTCATCGATGCACCTATAATGTTATTTTCAGAGCTGATCACTTATGAAATAACTAGATTATATGGGGAAGTCATTAAAAGATTTTAATGCAATAGATTTGACAATTCGACTAGGAATCGACTACTCGACCATGTTCATCTATAAAGATCATTTTGGTATAGTAAGATCGATTACAAATCATAGATAAGTCAGTTCAACTGAGACGTGTAATTAAATGTGGGTGACTCTACTAAATTGCAAAATTCTTGTCAATCAGCACTAAATTGATTTTTCGGTCGTTTTGGTACCCTGTGTCCGTATTTAAATCTCAAGATTTTCACGAATACCAAGAGTCACCAATGTGTCGAAAAGGTTCATTGTGGCTTGAAGAAAATTGACCATGGGTCATTTGCACTGAAAATTTCTAAAAGCTAATCGATAGCCTAGGTCACGCTAAAATCACGCCAGATTGAAATTAATTGCGAATTTGAATTCGATTTTAAAAATTGAAAGTTTTGTCATGTCACGAGTCATTTTAGGAACATCGACTCAGCCTCCGAAGATTTTTCTGCAAACCAAGATTTTAGCGAAAAAAATTGAGATAGGGCCGTTTTCGACCAGAAAATGGAGATGACCATTTTTTATTACGAAATTGGGAAGCGAGTGGGATATATTGGCGAGGAAAAATGCCAATCTGATTGTGAGCTCGATGATGAAATTTTTAGAGGCCAAATTGATTTAATTCAAGTGAGGATTGAAGTCCAATTTTTGCCATTTGCACCAAAATTCGTGTGCCCCCTTCGAACCCAACTTGTGGACCAACTCAAGGCTTCTAGAAGGGAGTTTTTGATCTAAAAATGGCTGTGCAAGTCAGCCTTGCTTGGTGGGACACACCTAAGGGACAAAGGGATGAGAAGAAGGCTTTGGTGGCCCCCTCCAAGGTAAGTTGGTCCCCTTTCCCCCTCCTCTCTTCCATTGTCAAGCACCCCTTCTCCATTGCAGATGAAGACTTCAAGAAACCCAAAATAGTCGAGTTGTAGCCTCCCCTCGCCATTGTAGTCACCCGTTGAAGCCGGAGCCACCATCGTGTCACCGTTGTGCCCCCATGAGCTCACCTACTTGTCGCGCATCCCCACCACTGTAGTCACGCCGTCTTGCCTAGCTCGTGCCTCATGGAGGCCCTTAGGTTAGCTCAGGCTACCATCCAAACCTCCTCCGCTGCCATGAAGCACCGCCATAGCCTGCTTGGACACACAACCAGCCCCGCCGCTTGTTTCAGCCTCAACTGACCACCGAAGCAGCTTCTTTGAGCACCGAGCAAAGACTGAACCGAGTGGGTCTCCAACCCATTATTTGTGCCGCTTTCGGGCTGTTCCCGACCTGGAAATGCGATCCTGCTTTGGAGTTTGTTGAGCCCCTCAGTGTCCCCATCGTTTTAATCTGAGCGGATCGCTTAACAAGTTAGTTTAACTCACTAATCCTTGTTTAGTAAGTTAATAACGTTTAAGGATTGAGTTTAGACTAAGTATAAATTAGGTGGATAGTTAGATTAGATTAGCAATTTAATTAATCGATATTGCATGTTATGTGGTTAGAGTAGTGTAATTAGAGCATAAACAAGCTCTAGTATCAGCTTTCAATTAGGCTTTATGGTCCTAACTCCTATTTATTGGCATTTATTAATTATTTTTTGTAATTAATTAATTAATTAATTTCTAAAAATTAGACTGGAATAGTCAGTGACCGGAATTTTATGCTGATTACAATGGTGTGATCTATTTATTTAATTGAATGCCAGTTTGTGCAAATTGAGTGTGATTGCAATTTTGGGTATTTATCCCAAAATTTATTATTTTCGGTAATTAATTGAAAAATACTGGGCGTTGGTTTACAAAGCCAAAAATGCGTTTGTGGACTATTGAAAATAATGAAATTTTATAAAATAAATATATTATATTTTCGACTGAGGCCAACCATGTATCCACACACAATTATTTTTATTGAGTATCTTTAAACGAGGAAAATTGGCCAAGATATGATTTAAATTAGGGAATTGAAATGTGAGGCACAATGTCATTGGCCGTGGGTAAATAATCGTGTGATGACTTATAGTCATAATAAGTTAACTATTGAGAGATGAGGTGACGTATGTGGTGCATGATGATATGGGTTAGGTTAAGAAAACCTTCAATGTATAGCTGTGCCTATTGGGCCGTAATCAACCGTCAAAGTATGGTTGTGCCCATTGGGCCGTAATCAATCACCGAAGCAAGCCGTGCTCATTAGGCCATAATTTACCACCGAACTTGGAACAGGCTATGCTCGTTGAGCCGTAATTCACCGCTGAACATGGAATAGTTGGAGTGAGTAATTGAAATGACTGTGTGATGATCCCAGTAACATAGAATCGACTAAGTCAATTTATCGATGATTCAATCCGAGTTAATGATTTGAATTGATTTGTTGCTGTGATTCCATAAATTTGAATTATATTGACTTGCAGGAAGAAGTGGAGGCAAAGGTAAGTCCTTGAACTCATGTTTGTACTTAGGCAGCCCTTGGGGTGTATTTTCTTCCTAGTTAGGTCTTAGGGGAATGAACACACTGAAACGTCGTCTCACCTCATTGAGGGATAACAATTTCAAGTCCATAGATGGCCACTCCTCCCGATCGGTTTGGTCAACCAAAGAAGATTACAAAGCAAGTAGCCTGCATTCCGATTCATGGACACCCTAGGGGTCTGGTCTATGAGCTCGTGAAGACTGTGGTCTGGGTTGATGAGGCCCTACCTCATAAGGTACCTCATCGATACAGGTCGTGGTATCGTCGTGAGCGTCATGGATAGAGAGAAGGTCCCATGCCGAAATCTAAGGTTCCTGTGTATGTATTGGAGATTGCTTTTGGGAAAGGCATGACAGATTCTCCATAAGGTTTGATGGTAGACCTAATGGACCCGGATCTTGAAGACCTAGGAACTCTGTTGTACTCGAAGGAAGGCTTCGATTTTAGTGAGGATGTGGAGCAAGAGGAGGATTAGTAGTTGTTTGTAAACCCCTCTATATTTGCAGACCTTGCATCTATATATCGACTTGTATTATTATATATGACATGGGTTGTTGTATATATATATATAAGTGTGGTTCAGTATTAAAAAATTATGGCATTGCTTTTCGTTCCCATCTTGTTGTTGTCTAGGAATTATTATTTGATTCCGCATACGTATTAAAATGAATGGATCGGTGATGCGTTCTGGGACGTCGCTATTTAATCGATCATGGAGGGATGGGCACATGCTCGGAGGATTGGGGCGCGATAGTTGTGTTGGAGAAAGTTATGATTGACCTTGACCTTAATTGATTCAATCAAGGATACTCGGAGATAAAGTAGGAAATGGTAATCATATTTGTGATCATGTTTATTCTTTCCTTTATTATTGTTTTCTCTATTAGAAATGCATTTATGTACAAGAATGATACAATGAAAAATCATATTGTTGGAAGATATGCTCAAGATATTGGAGATTTTCCTAGATTATGGTTGATATATTCGAGATTGTAATTGCTTGTTTGAATCAATCTAGGGTTAGATTCGTATACCTAGATTAGAAGAATATAGTCTTTCCATATTTATTGAACACTCTTTGTTTATATATAGATCCTCTCGTACATTGAATACAATCAATGAAGTGCATAGAATACTTTTTCTTCCTTCCATGAGACTTCTTTCATCTTCTTGCTTCCATCTCAATTTGTGACATGGTATTAGAGCGAGCATTCTTGGTCCAGCTTTCACATTTTCTTCTAATTGCCCTCTAAATAGTATTATACCCTTCGTTGTTGTGGGAATACTAAACTTGCAAAATAAAGTTAGCACTCCGGTGTAGGAATCACTATCTAAACATTCCCAAAAAACCAGAAAAAACAAATTTTGACCTCACTGTATTCTTCTTTACCGACACCATGCTTAAAGAGCATTCATTGACTTCTAAAGAGAGAACTCCTAAGGAGTCAATTGTGCAAGAAAGCACGCTGATCCAAGAACATACCTTAGACCAACCTTCTGAGATCGTGAACCAAGACCAAGAG